>NW_021680415.1:1334755-1359066 GCF_001412515.2 Diachasma alloeum
ATCTTGTATAGGGTGTAGGACGTGGAAAAACGCAATTCTGAGCTGTCCATCTGCTTATAGGGAACCCGCATTTCCTCAGGAATCGAATGGAATAGGTTTTAAGGCTCTATCTCTCATAGTTTCCGAGATAATCGCGAAAAACGAAATCGCCAAAAAAAATTAATTTAATTTTTCTTGTATAGGGTGTAGGACCTGGAAGGACGCAATTCTGTGCCGTCCATCTGCCTATAGGGAACCCAAATTTCCTCAAGAATCGAATGGAATAGGTTTTAAGGCTCTATCTCTCATAGTTTCCGAGATAATCGCGATAACAAAATCGCCAAAAAATCTTGCCGTACTTTTGGACATTTGTACCAACACCGTCACTAAACACCAATAAAATTCAGAAAAACGTTTGTACCATTTTTCAGAATAATCTACGACTGTTTTTGAAGCTCTGAATGGTTTGTACTTGGTCTCATTATCATGTAAATTGTTCCGTTTGTACTGCGATGGGAGTGGAAGTACGAAAGATGAGACGTTTGTACCCACATCAAAACTTCACGAACTACATATGGAATCCATTACGATGATTTTACGCTTGATAAAAATGAAATCAGGTGATTTGATGAGAATAATAATAATAATGAATCATTTTCATTGGTACAAACGAGTACTACCGATTTAGAAGCTATCTGTATGTTTTCCTGACGTCCTTCATACATTTAAGATTTTAGAAGCGAGTAAAGTATTGAAGGGGTTGATAAATGAAATAGAAAAATATAGTACATACGAGTACTATCCATGCTGAATCCTTTCTCATGAAAATTTTTTCCGTACCTTCATTTCCGACGCTGCACGATTTTTCCCGCACCCCTTACGTCTAGGGTTGCGGGGTACAAACGAAAATGAATGTAGTACATTCAGGTACTCACTGAGTACAATCGATACTATAAGAAAAACAATCGATTTATCAAACTTCGACTCCAAGTTCACACAGCTGAACTCTGGTTAGGAGGGAAGAGGAGACGCTCATAGAATGGCCTTCTCTGCACAATGCAGTTTACCCTCATTCCCGGGAAATTGTTCGTCAACGGCTCGTGTTGGTGTGAGTGACGTACGTGCGTCCAATGTGTACCACAGTGTATTGAGTTATTCAATGCCCTTACATATGACATCTTCAATTGAATCGAGTGTTACTAATGACTTAATCCCTCAATTGGCTACAATTCCATGAAAACAAAATCGAAAACTATATGGGAGAAAGATATTGCATAATTATCCTCGCGAAAATGTCTATTATATTTTTTTGACCGACAAGAGAGTTGATAGTTCGGCAGAAAAATTGGATGTTCTCCTGAAGATCTTTTGTCGTGTTGAATGAATTTACTTGTGGGGAAAAAAGAAAGTTTCCACCAAAACATGATAATGTTCGTGGGAGTAATTGTTCTCGTGAGACATTTATGTTTTTCGGGTAAATACATTCGTTCTACAGAGAATTATGTGAGGCTCCGGTTTTATCAAGTGAATGTTATTGAGTAGTTTATATCTTTGTCCAATAAACACTTATAATTTCCATGGAACAAATGATAATTTCAAGAGGAAACTACAATTTTCTTGCCGATAACTGTGTTATTGGCAAAACTAAATAATTTCGAGGGGACAATTTTTTTGGGAAAACAATATTCTTTCCTCGTCAATGTATTCTTTCTATGGTATAAACCTGTGGAGTTCTCTCGGATCAAATGATTGTCGTACAATAGATTATATTTTTTTCTGCCAACAGTTCCAATTCTTCTAGGAATATTTCTGATGATCACGACAAAAATTTAATTTTTGTGGAAGACGGCTAATTCTCTGAAAGATGCTAAATTTTCGATAGAATTCAAGGAAATTTTCATTTTAATGCAATAATTCAAGGAAATTTTTAATGGAACATGAATATTCAGAAAAAAAATGATATGAATTTTCAATTTTTTCCTGAATTTTCCTGATTTTTCTGAATTTTCACGGACGAATTGGCCTGAAATATCAATTATTTTATTGACTTTCAGATCATTCGAGCAGAAAGTAAATAAAATATTTGATTTTCCAATAACACGATTTCCTGGAATTTTAGATGAAAATTTCCGAAATTAGACACGAAAAATTCAGAAAAAAATTGAATAGTGTATTTCTCTGAATTATCCCAATTTCTATTGATTTTCCTGAAATAATTGAATTAAAATTTACATTTCTGATTGACATTTCCTCGAATCGCGAATTTTCACTGACGAAATTCCTTGAAATTTCAGTGGACCAGTCACTCGATAAAAATTCCCATGAAATATACTATAAACGTGAGCCAAAAATTTAAAAAACTCAGCATTATCGTTCCCCATTTACTTTACATTTTGTAGTTCAAGGTGAAAATAGTTGAATGCGTCATGGAACTGGAGCCAGCTCCACAATTCCCGTCCAAATTTTCATCTGCCAATTTATTTCCGGAGGGTAGAACGTCCTTCTTGGTGAAAAATCGAAAAGACGTCCTTCGCAGTATCCGCACACGCGCCAACGCCATTTCCCGTCAAATATTCTCCCATTGTTCGCCCGTTTCTCTCCCCCGTACCCGAGTGTCGACTATAATCGATCACGATTGTGGGGCTACCTACGCTCAGGTCGTACTTTTACATTACAACTTTTTCATTATTTTTTTTTATCAGCAAATACCCGGAGAGATTGAGCGATAAACAACAGGAATGTTGCACATTGATTAGAGTAAACCGGTCCCGAGGTGGTGAATATCAGTTTTTTTAATATTTCAATTTTTAAACCGCTAAGTAATTGATTAGCTCCATAACAATGAGGAGAAAGAACAAGAATTAAAAAATTTAATCATTCTTGTTGATTATTGAACGTAGATTTGACGAATTCAGAAACAAAAAGCAAATGTCACTGTTTTCACTCGAACTGTAGTCACTGATGTCACCGTGATATCACCCCTCTGCATTCCATTGTAAGCAAATGTGTCGGTGTAACACAATCACAATTATGACGCAAGCATTTCCACGCAACCCGACGATTAATTGTCCCCTCACGGACCTGCACTGACCCATGCATTAAACTCAACAATGAACGCCACATCTCATCGTAACAATTAATTACTGAGTGAAAAATTCAATTGTCGAATAATATTGAAACGTAATTCCACTTTTTCACCCCAAATGCAAATTCTGGGATAAATTTTTTTTTCTTCATTTAAACGTTGCATTATCACAGTTAATTACCGGCAGAATGCGATTGCGTAACGAGCCCACTGCGGTAACAATGTCATGACTGGTTGCGCCCATTTATTTTTTAACTTCACTTTTTAGTGTGCTCTCGCAATGTGCGTAGAAAATATGCCTGCTATGGTTCGCTGTTGTGAAATTTATTAGGGATGAAGTTGAGAATGTGATCCGGATATTGATAAATTGTTGATGTCAATGAAATTAATAACTTTGAGGTGAAAAAACATGAATTTTCAAGTGAACATGAATATTCACTGCCAGGTTCCCTTGAATTTTCTGGGAATTTCTTTATATTCTGTGAATTCCAGGAATTTTGGAGGAATTCTCTGAAAATTCAGAGGAATCTGGAATTCAAGGAAAGATTTCTGTCAATTTTTCATTCATTTTCCCGGAATAATTAAACCGAAATTCACAGTTCCCACGGATTTTTCCATGAAATTATGAATTTTCAATCACAAAATTCTTTCAAATTTTGGAAACGTTACTTGTTCAAAATTTCTAACACTCTTATCAGAAATTTTAGTGGAAAATTTTTAACAGTGTATTCAGAATTTTACCAGAAATCAATTTCGCGCCTAAAAAAATTCCGCTCTGAAAAAGTTTTCCAAAAGTTTAAGCAATTTCAATTATTTATTTATGAACAATGAATATTTAGAAAAAAAATAATTCTGTGCAAAATGTAATTCAAATGACGCAAAATTTAATTGACAAATTAATTGACAAATTCGATGATTGAAAATGCTTGAATCTACAGTGCGGTCTGTACCAAACTATAAAATATACTTGAATATCTTCAATTCACAATAGGCTTGAGACAAGACATCGCTAAAATATTTTTTTTTCGAAATGAGACCGATGTTTTTAAATAAGACAAAAAAATCTGAAATAAGGAGACGAGGTAATTCCTTTCCGTGGACATATTTCATGAATATCTCAAGATTTTACATGAATTCGGTATTCATTCATAACAAAAGTTCTTGATTCGTGATTCACTGGATCAAACCTTGTACTATTTTTAGTCATTTCCTCTTCTCCACACAAAAAACCAACTTCCTGAGCAACAAAATTCTCACTTCCACCGATTTATCTTCAAAAGATAATCCATTTACTTCATGAAATTAGTTTCACGATATCGGTTCGTTCTTTCTCAGCGCAATACACACAACATCTCAAGCGAATGATCCCTCTAAAACGAGGAGATGAAGCATAAAAAAATAAACGTTCAATAAAAAATGCATCCCAGGAAAACAGAGGATTTTCCTTATTCAAAAGGAGATTGAGACTCTTCTCCATCCAATCTCGAGGGAATGGAAGAGCCGAGATGCATGGAGCTCGAGCCTGAGAGCATTTCATCCCTCAAAAATTGCTGAGGTAAACAGAAATATCATTGAAAACCGGAAATCCAGGGGAAAAAGAAACAAACAAAAGCGTCTGAAAACCGCGTGAGCCCTCCGAAAAACTGGTTAATTGTGATATTTGGTATTGCAGTGGTAACCCAAAACCGGAAACAATACCTCGATATCCGCTGGATGAATCGAGGACCTCAGCGGCCTTGCGTGACACCGAAAGAGGAGGAGAAAGAGTCACGAGTGTGGAATGAGTCATGTGCAGGTTCGTGAACCTCGCACCCGGCGCCTTAGCGGGGTTTGTACTCACCAGTACATAACACGAGTAGAGGACGAGTTCGCCTCCTCGCCCACGTTATCCGTGGTATTATTTTTTTTATTCAACGTCCACCCCTCACTATCCTCTCATTCTTCCCGCTCTCCCGATTTCGTTTTTATCTCCATCCATCGTGAGAAAGATATCCCTCAGTCTCCCTCCAACCGCCCTGACTCCCTTCCTGCTTTGACTCGTCTTCTCGTTATCCATCTTCTCTTCATTTTCTCCCCCTCCGTGATACACCGAAAATGGAACGATTTTTCTCGTTTGGATATTTTTTTTTTAACGGGGACGGAACAGTTGATGGTGATTGATTTTTTAATCCAGACGAGACGCTCGTTTTACTTTGGGATTAGGAATCCTTTTTAGGGGTGATGCCCTTTTATTGCACCCTTTTTCCTGTCAAATTCTATATTCCTGGTTTTAATTAATTGTTTATAAATTGTTTATAATCATTCTCATTGCAAAAAGCGGACGTTAAATTTTCAATTCCGACGCTCACTGAATAAGATTTTAATCATAATTACAATTCAATTCCTTCTAGTACACATTTTAGAGCGTGAGTTTCTGGAATTCAGTGGCGAAGTGGTAAAAGGAGATAAGTCAATTTTGACTATTGACCAGTTTTCAATCAATATCTCGGAATCTAAGGAAGACAGCAAAATTTTTGTTATAACCTTTTTTGTGGAGCCGATTGAGTGCTACAACAAATGTAATTGGCAGTGTCTATTCGCACGCTCCACGGTAAATTTTACCGTGGATTCACGGTAGATTCTCACTCACATCTTGTCTGACATCTCTGCTATAAACTCTGGTTTTCAACTCTGGCAGTTCAGTTGGAAACCAGAATGAACATCCAATACTGATCGGCTTTTTAATCCGCGCAGTTCTCTTTGTGGCGGACAGTTAAATACATTATTATGCGAAATGCACTCAACAATTCACTTAACGTAGGACTCAGATACATTCATAAGTAAATGGAAATATGAGGGATAAAAAGCTAGTAACGGAAACTTTACTATTCCTCACTTGCGATGAAATGTAACCAAGTGCGTAAACGTCTCGGACAAGAATGGAGTGAAGAAGAATGTATCGAATAAAGTGGAAAGGAATGGGGAAAGCCAAACTATTTCGAATCTTCAATGTCTGCTGATCGAGCCATACCATTTTGACGAATTACATTGTATTTTGAATCTCAATATAGGACGTTGAGAATGAGAGCAAGTCGGAAATTGCTGTTGTTTTCATATGTTATAGTTATTTTTGCTAATAAATTAACAATGTGCTTCCGAATGGTCATTTTGCACATCAGTTTCTTTTATCGTATGTCATAACGGGCCGATATAACAAAAAAATTGAAATTTAAAGGTGAACGGTTACAAAGTTTTCGTGCGGATGCAAGAAATCGTTAATTTTTACTATGTTGATCTCGAAAAATTGAAGATTATTTATTTAGCGTTTCTCTTGCACCTTCAATGTTGAGGGGCTGCAGGAACATGTGATTAATTCTTTTGATTCTCCCGTGTGTGCCGATCGAATGATACAATTTCGACAAATTTGGTCTCATTTCAAAATTTAATAAAAAACTTTAAAAATTGAAAAAGAAAAACGTTAATATCGCAGTGAGAAATCATTAATTTTCCCTCTGCCAATCTCAAAAGATTGAAGATTATTTATTCAGCGTTTCCCCGGGACTTTTTAATGACGAGGTGCAGGAAAATTTTATTAATTTTTTTGACTCTCCCGTATCTGCAGACCAATGATACAATTCCGACAAATTTGGCATCATTTTAAAATTTAACAAAAGACCTTGAAAACGAAAAAAAAGTCGTCAATATCGCCTCTGCCGATCCCGCAGTATTCCCAAACAAATCATAAAAGAAAAGTAAAAATGCAGTAAAGTAAACCAGAATGAATCATTGACACTCAAACGAATTCGTATGACTCAGGTGGTTCTGGCATTGGTTATCGAATATAACACAGATATGCAGCAACACCGAGGGCTGATCAAGTGCACTTTGCCCGCTACAATAAAACAAAACCGAAATAAAAAAAAATTAGAAAAACCTCTTCACACAAATGCTACCATCCTCTCACGTGGGTTTGTGTGGGATTCACAAACCGTAAAAAAAGGCTCAACAAAAGAGATGTAGACAGGAATAAAACTCGAGACAAACGTCAATTGCTCGATCTATGGGGACTAAGTGGGATTATCAATCGAATGGGACGAGTTGAATTATAATGGCGAAGGGGGGGACGGATGAAAATTGAATACGAGGAATTGAGTAAAATTAACGAGCCCACCCCTAGCCAGGGCAGAGCCCGTACAAGTGGGCGTTGAAGACAAATCTAGAGAAAAAATTCTTGAGAAATAATGCCGGACTTTCCTTGGAGCAAAACAAAGAGTCAGAGAGGAAGAGAGAGAGAGAGAGAGACAGAGAAAGTTTCTATTATTGTGACTTGACGACTTCTGTAATCCATTCATAAATGACTTTTATCCTTGATAAAATTTTCCACGAGTATTGCTACTAAATACTGATGATAATGGAGGCTTAAGAACTCCAATTACAGGCTTCTCTCTCCACTCAGCAAATGAGTGGCTTCGTTTCGAGACGAAATATAATTGCTCGAGGATGTTTTCCCTCGCGAAAATATTCAACTTCTTACGATTTTCACTGCATCATCCGCGGGGGAATCGAAGCGAATATTTCATTGCTATTAATCTTCGCAGACAGAACAGAACAGAATCACGAGCCACTTGTAATGCACAAAAGAAACTGTCTTTGATATAGAGCAGCCAAAAAAAGCAACAAATGGTGAGTTTGGAGTGCAGCCAATCCATTATGAAGCAACTGAGCAAGAAGAAAAAAACAACGGAGATCGAACAACAGTTTTTTCGATTCACTGGTGAAATGTGAATCATCAAAATGACGTAGTTGGTTATTGATAATGGACAGTCGGGTAAAGAGAATAAATTCTTTGTCTGGCTCTGCGGCGCTACGTAAATTGGTATTAATTCTCTTTGAGGCATTACCATATGTGAAGCAACACGTGAAGAGACAGATATCCACGAAACAGAGTGAATGGAACAGCCGATAATCGGTGGAAACACGTACTGTATTCAGTGCGGAGTACAAAACCCGCACGGGTTTTATCGACCTTGCGCATAATCGTGGTATTTTGACGAGGTTAACAGTGGTGTATCCATCATGAGGAAGCTCAGTGCACATTAAATTGAGGTTAAAAAGCAGAACGGAGAGGCAGAAAATGAGGAAACGATGGAGGGTAGATTTTTAAATTAAGAATGTTTCTGGAAGGTGAAACATATGTTGGTGATTTAAAAAGAATTTTTTTTCGCTCTGAGGAGAGACGATCTCTGTTGTTACAATGGTTTCGGAAATTCTGATGGAGACGATTTTATTTGGCAGACAGAAATAACGAGTGTCTGGTTCCCAGGGAAAATCCCTGAATTTTATAGTTATATTTGGTAGAATCTAGAAATTTGTAGATTCTTCATTTAATCAGTCCTTTTTTATTGAATTTTGCATAATTGTACTTTCAATTCAATTCAATTCAAGAAAAATTTAGTTCTTGAATTCAGAAGATTTCGGTTCTTAAATTAACAACACCCTATTTTAAAATAAATCTATAGATGATTCAAGTATTTATAAAAATATCTCTTAATTTCGACACACTCAATTAATGTTCAATTAATTCTGAATTTTATTTCTTTCGAATGTCCTCAGATTATGAATGCAAAGGAACATTTTTTGAACTCAATTTTAGACATTTTTCTTCTTCAAATCCCCAATTTTATTCTAAACACTAGAAACTTTCCATTTATTTCTGAAAGGATTTACTTCAGCTAGGTTCTGTCATACATCACAAGTATCGTCATCATTTCACCTGAATAATTGCGAATTCAGGACATAATAATGATTACTCGAGTGTAATCAAGGTCATGTGTATCACTCGACAATCGAAGCACATGAGACTCGGAGAGCAAAAGATATGAACTCGCCAAGTATAATTTTTCCTCTCAGTGCACTCTGTAAAAAAAAATGATTCACATTTCTTGAGTGCAGTTTTCTTGGAACTCGCCTTCATCGTGTGAATCATCACGAGTAAGCCGGCGCTTTCCATTCCCAAACTGGTATCCATACCACACACGCGTTCACTCGAATGAAGAAATATATTACACGTTATTTATCTTTATGAATAAAAACAAGTGTATTGATACTAAAAATAATAAAGTCATTGCGTGAGGAACGCAATGATTGGCCTTAAAAATTAAATGAGAGAAAACCTGGGGCTTTATTTCTCTCCCGTACCTGTGGGTTTTTCAAGCTCAACATGTAGAGCGTTTATCTCGCCAGAGCGTATTTATGGAGTTTAGAGTTGAATAAATGAATGGGTAATGTTTTAATTGGGCGCTGAGTTCTTTCCACCGGTATTTGAATAATAAAATTATCCGAAAATTGAGATTTCGTACCTTTGTCGAGAATTTCGGGAGAAGTAAAATTCTTTGCATTCTGTGGATTAAAAGAATTGCGAAACACTCACACAGAGGTGCAATTGGATGATATAAACGTTAGTCTATCGACATGCGAATATTATCAGAGCCACTCAATGTATCGCAATTGCCAGAGGCAGTCCCTGGAATTGGTACGAATTAGGGGGAGATTGAACGCTCAACTATTCGTCTCGTATACACTGATGATAAAAAAAGCAGAGGCGTTTTTTTTTTCGCGTGCGTGGGGTGCGTCTACGAATTAAGGTGAACAATATCACCCTGTTTATTTGTTTTTTTGTATTTCTTTCTCTCGTTTTGTCCTCCAACTGACGAGCGGGAATCCATCTACATAGGCTGGTTAAAATTCGGAGGACTGAGGAGTGGGGGAGGAATTAATTTGAAATCAAAATCATTCCACGATTACAATTCAAAAAAAAAATTTCCAGTTTAAGAACATGAGTTTGAGAAAAAAAGACGACCTTTTTTACGCCAATTTTTTCGGAAATACAGATGGAAACAATTCTCTCATAATTTATCCAACCGTTTCTGTTTTCATTATTGAACAAATATTGTGGGGAAAATTAATAAGTGAATAGAGAAAAAATTTTGTTCATTGTGTGCAATAGGTGAAATAGGATAACATGTGTTTTCATTAAAACTTCATATGTATATTTAGAGATTTTGTTCTCAGATAAATAAAGTGCCCTGAAGAAGTGTGCAAAATTGAAAATTGAGATGATTTTCTTTTTTTTAAGTTGGTAGTGTTTGTATTTTTGCTTGTGACGGTAAATTGGCTGGAAGAAGGTGCTCAATAAAGATAGGAACGATTTTATTTGGTAGATATAGATAACAAATTTCGGGTTGCCAGTAAAAATCTCTCAATTGGAGAATCGTGTCGTGAATTACCACGATTGGTTAATAGTCAAGAAACCTTGTTAACAGTAACTAAAATCTTCTATCAGTGTAGATTCGCCATTTGATTAAAAAAAATTTTTTCTTTAAAATCGGAAAAGTTCTGATGTTAAGAAATTTTTTGTTGAATTTAGAATAATTTTACTTCAATTTAATCTACACCTTAGGTTAGTTTGAAAAAACTTCGGTTCTTAAATTAAAAACACTATTCTAAAATTAATTTATACATGATTCAAGTCTTTTTAAAAATATCTCTGAATTTTGACACCTTGACTCAACTAACGTTCAATTAATCCTGAACTTTATTTCTCTCGAATGTTCTCAGTTTATACACAGATAAAAAAAACAGAGGCGTTTTTTTCGCGTGCGTGGGGTGCGTCTACGAATTAATGTGAGCAACATCACTCTGTGTATTATTTTTTTTTGTATCTCTCATTCATTTTGTCCTTCAACTGACTATCGGGAATCCATCTACAAAGGTTGCTCAATATCCGAAGAGGTGAGGGAAAAAAACAGACTCCAAAAAGATACTGGTAGAGGAGGGAATAATTAATTTAATTATTTAAAATCAAAATTTAAAATCAAAATCATTCCTCCATTGCGAAAGGAAAAAAAAAGAACATGAGTTTGAGATAAAAAGACTTCTTTTACTCCAACAGTTTCGGAAATACAGATGGAAGCGATTTTATTTGGTGGACAGAGATAACGAAATTCTGGTTTCCAGTAAAAATCTCTGAATTGGAGATTCGTTTTTGATAGAATCTAGAAATATGTTGTTTTCGGGGCTTCTTAATTATTATCACGATTCATTAACTATTAACAGTAACTAAATCCTTCTATTACAACAGTTTTTTCATTTGATCCAAGAACATTTTTCTTTAAAATCAGAAAAATTCTGATGCTCAGTAATTTTTGCTTGAATTCAGCATAATTGCACTTCAATCCAAGAAAATTTTGATTCTTGAATTACAAAGATTTGGATTCTCAAATTAATTTATTTGACAGACAGAGATAACATAGTTCTGGTTTTCAGTAAAAATCTCTGAATTGGAGAATCGTTTTTGATAGAATCTAGAAATATGTTGTTTTCGGGGCTTCGTAATTATTATCACGATTCATTAACTATTAACAACAACTAAATCCTTCTATTACAACAGTTTCTTCATTTGATCCAAGAACATTTTTCTTTAAAATCAGAAAAGTTCTGATGCTCAGTAATTTTTGCTTGAATTTAGCATAATTGCTCTTCAATTCAAGAAACAATTGTCATTGTTGTTTTTGTTTTTTCTCATTGTTTTTCGTTTTGATTCAAGAATCGAAATTTTCTTGAATTCAGAAGATTTGGATTCTCAACTTAAAACCACTCTGTTCTAAAATTAATCTCTAAATGATTAAATTTTAAAAACATCGATGAAATTTGACACCTTGACTCAACTAACGTTCAATTAATCCTGAATTCAATTTCTCTCGAATGTTCCCAGTTACCGCACAAACAAAAAAAAATCACAGGAATTTGTTTTTCGTGCGTGGGGTGCGTCTACGAAATAAGGTGAACCACATCGCCCTGTCTATTTATTTTTTCTGTACCTCTCCCTCATTTTGTCCTCCAACTGACTCACGGGAATCCATCCACAGAGGCTGTTTAATATCCGGAGGAGTGAAGGAACGAGACAGACTCCAAAAAGACAGAAGTGAGAGGGGAATGAATGAAGAAAAAGATTAAAAAACGATACAAAAACTCACCCCTTACGTCGATGCCCCGTTGTCGTTGTTCTTGCGATATCTCGGTTGAATAAATAAAGACAAAAAACAATTCAACACAAAAATTGCTGGAATTAACCTTAATGATTTATCGTTAAAATGATTTCTATTCAACTCTTTGTCCAACAGATAACTCCAATATTTTTCCGGCAATTAGCTGCTTCCAGTGTCCAGCTCGTCACTCCACCGCCATAGGTTCATCGATATAATTCACCACAAAAAGTAATTATCAATATATTTCTCTCCCTCTCTATCAATCACAAGTAAATTAAGCACACACCGGCTTCACTCTGCATTCACATGAATCCCAACGAATTCTTCAACGTCTCCCCTCTCCCTCCCTCTTGTTTCGTTTATTCCTGTTTTTTTTCTGATGACTCCCAGTGTAAATTCTCCTTTTCGTTCTTTCGCAGTCAATTTTTTTATTCCGAGGAGAGAAAAAAACCACAGACGCCGTGCACGGGGGGCCGTTCCCCGTCGGTCGTATCGTATCGCCCGTTTATTTTAAAAACTCGTATTAATAATTTTCAATTCATCGAATTTCCGCACAAGCTCACCACGCTGACGAATTGAAATACACCCACTGTGCTTGTCCCAGGTACTCAGTCTGTCTCACGAGATTTTTTATTGTTATTGTTTTTAGGGGAGTACCTGTTTCTTAATTTTTTTAAACTCTTTAATCACTAAAAACTCGTCGCAGTCGTTCGATTATACGCGTGAGACAAACCCGCGGACAGTGCACAATTCTACCGTTATCTAGGGCGATGCCTCTCGGGCCTCTGCTCCGTTTTTGAGCATCGATGGAGGAGTTGTGTGATGGGACACTCGAGGCTATTTCGGGGACGCTATTGGTGGATACCGCCGATCTGTCTTATCGGTCGATTTCGCTCCGAAATTCATTTTTCAATTTTTTTTGTTAATTCGTCGCAATAGTGAGTTTAAGCAATTGAATTGGCGTCATTTATTTCAATTGATTTAATTAATTATTAAGGAAAAATAATAAACAAAATTTAGAAATTTGAAAAATTAAATTAATTGATTAATTAAATTAATTTTTGAAATTTTTAGATTTTGTTTATTTGTTATTAAATAATTGGGCCAATTTTGACTGGAATTATGCGATTTTTTGGTTGAGATTAGTTTAATTCACTGTTTACTTCATTTTTTGATGATTGTTGTTATTATTGTTTTTTTAGAATTTATTTATATTTGAATCGATTTTAGTTGCGACTGTTCGAAATATTATATTATGATACGAGTGAAAAAAGGGCACTTTTTTGCTTTTTTCGCACGAGTGGCAAATTCTATTTGTCATCACAATGTTTGAAAATAGGAATTTTGCGTGAAGTTTGCGCCAAGCGTGCGTAAAATTTCACTTTACGCACAAGTGCTGAAAAAACCGTTCTACGTACACTAAATCGTTTCGAAAAGTGCACTTTTGAGGCAGGTGTCACAAAAGAAGTATGTTTACGACTGTCTACTAAGAAGGGCAACTCCTACGCACTAGTGATCAAATAAGCTATATTTCAACTATTGTTAATAAATTTCGGGCATTTCTCCACGGAATCTGTTTTATCAACTGGATTTTTTCACAAATAAAATCCTACTTTTTGTATGGATTAAAACTATCAAGATAATTAAATTGATGATTCACCACTTGTTAATCAATTATTTGATGATAATTACTCTTTCGAATGTAATCCTCAATTTTTGAAGTTCTTGTTGCAGTTGAGTGATTCGATCGGTAACAAAACACTCGCAGCACTCGCAGCCAACTTCAGACAAGTTCAAGATGGCGCCGTCTTCGCAGCAGCAAAAAAACCCGCTGAGACGTGTTCTGCAGATTCTCGTTGCACCGTGAGTGTTTTTTTGTCATTGTTTTTTCCTTTTATTGAGCAACAGTCATTTAAACACGAGAGTCACGCACTTTGGTGTGTCAACCGATGATTTCGCCGACATTTTGTGAGAAAAGGAGAGGCGAGTGACGTTGAGTAGACAAGAAGCTTTTGTTTTGTTAGATGATAAAGCATTTGTTGGGGTAATTGGGGGGTAGTAATGACGTCTAGACGTCCGATGAAGAGGCTCGGGGGTCTCAGGGGTGCGACACAGGCCGAAATACTCCGGGCGCACCAGAGGGACGACGAATTCGTCAGGGGATTGAGGGAGAAATTCCTGGATTTATTGCACAATTTCGGGGGATACAGAACACTTCTGCCGTTCATTCAATCGAATGTTCCGTTGAAATTGTTGTATTTTGGATTTACCTCGGGGATGGGGAATCAAACACTGGGAGAGGAGTATACGGGCATTATTCAGGCTGATCTGGCGGCACGTACGGTGCCTTCGTTAAGTGTAATCATAATTTTTTACTATATTTTTGACGGGGGGATGTCAGGTGTAAAGTGATAGAACAGAAATGACGCTATTTAATTTTTCTCTGTGGGAATTTGCAGGAGAGATTCTTTGAAACTCAAAACGTTCATGAAATTTCATGTCTCTGTTGAACATTGTGTGGTAATTACTTGAGGGAAACAGAAATTTTCTCAGAGTTTGGAGGCATTGCAGCCAAAACGTCCATGAAATTTCATGTTTCTCTTGAACATTTTGTGGTAATTACTTTAGGGAAACAGAAATTTTCCTCTGAATTTCGAGTTATTGCAGCTAAATTTCATTGAGACCATTTGAAAAATAAGAACTAACTGAATATTCTAGCTTGAATCGGTAGTTTTGTAGAAGAATGGAATTTTTTATTAATTGAGACTCAAATAAATTTCAGATTTCCTAGATAATTTGTTATGAATCAAGTTTTCCATGGAAAATATTGTTCTTGGTGATTTCAGTGGAAATCTGAAAATTAGTGGACTAGAATTTTTCAACAGTCCATATTCAAACAGCAATTTACATCGATTACATTTTTCGAACATCATAGTCATAATTGTATAAAGAGTTTTCATGAATAGAGTTTTTCCAGTCCATTCACTTATTTAATGAGTGTTTAAAGAATTATATTCACAATCAATTATTTGTTATATTTTATTAATTTGTTTATTTTTCAAGTTAGTCGTTCATTATATTTTATTTTTCCTTGTTCATTATTTTATATCAACAATCGACAAATTCGACTCATGTACGAACAGTAGTTTGTTCACACCTTTTTAAATCTCTCTTCATCGTCATAATGAATGCTTTTATTAGAGAATGTCTCGAGAAACTTGATAAAAATTTCCTCACCCAAAGAGAAGATCTCTTGATATTTTCCCACAAAATCAGTTGCTTAGATTCAACTTTCATCAACAGTTGATAATGACCTTGTCCATCAACTCATTCCCATAACGATTAATTCTATAGAAAAAGTCTTCTGGTATTTTCCCCCAAGACCCCTTCTTCTGAAAATAAATACAATAACGATTTCTCTCATTCCGATTCACCGCTTCCCTACCGAATCATCCACTGAAACCGACCAACTCAAACTTCTTTTCCGCCCCAGGCGAGAGTTCTAGCGGCCGTGTTAGAATGTTTCGGAGAGCGAGGCTTGCTCACCCTCTTAGAAAAGCTAAAAAAAAGCGTAAATCACCCCCACAGCGAACTGCAACCCGAGGCAGTGATTTTCCTAAATTCTCTCATCGATAGACTAAAAACAGCGATCCCCCTGATGATCCTCATTCACAAGGGGTTGTTTTACATTTACGGACGGTATTACAGCTGGGGGCGGCGACTGACGGGCGTGGACTATGCCAAGGTAGTCATTAGTTCCCTCAAAACAACTCCCCATCATTGATTTCACTCGTTAAAACTTGCTTTTTCGAATTCATGGAAAGGTTTACGGAAAGAGACCGACCGACGGCGTCAGTTGGGGGTTGAGACTCCTTGGTCTGGCGACTCTTGCCCAATGCGCTCTGAAAGTCTACCGTGGAGAGGAGAAAATTAATGGGAATGAATCATTACCCAAAGAAGAAGAGGGAAATAAATGTCAGCTCTGTCTAGAGACAATTCCAACCACAACGACTCCATGCGGTCATTTATTCTGCTGGAATTGTCTGGGCGATTGGCTCAGGACACGATCTCAATGCCCATACTGCAGGGAGCACGTAATCCCATCCAGAATCGTGCACCTCATGAATCTGTGATGGCAATCCAACAATCTGGGTCTTAAATTTTAAAAAAGGATTAACTACTTGAGGAAGTAACAAGCATAATATATTTTTTATATACAAAAATATCAAGTTTTTATTTTCTCGTCCACTTATACCAAAAATGTGCCTTATTCACAATATTCAATAGACTTACACTCGAATTTAACACTCCTCAGTGTTCATTAAACTTTCAAGGTTCATTGAACAGATAAATGAGAAATAGTGTGAATTAACAACGGTGGTATTTATCAATGATTTATGGTCACAATGATGTGCGTTGTACAGACAGGCCCACTTTTTCAGCGAAATTACCGAGCAGTTGACCCAAACCACTTGACTCGGAGTTCTCTTTCATTCTAAAGCCAACAGTGTTGTAAGCGTTGTAGAATAATTGTCGTAATGCGTAAAGTTTCTCTTTTCGTGTTCTGGAATCATTAGAACAATTGTATTAATCAGCATCGAACATCAGACTAAAAATATAATTAATTGTTTCCATTGATTTTCATTAAAGTCAATATAATTAGTCATTCAATCGCTTTCAAGAAATTCAAAATGAAATGTTTCATTTTGCTTCGAATAAAAATTTGTTCAATAGTTTAAACTAATAGTAACAAAAAAGTTTAAACTAATAGTTTAAACATATAGACTAAAAGTAATGATCAAAGTACTTCGACGACTTACTGTGCCAATGAAACAGCAGATTCATCTTCAACAATCGTCGTAGTTGAGTCTTGTGAGGTTTGCCCTAAGCAGATGCTGCAGTGTGGCTTGTTGCATGTAAGTCCACAAGCGGACAAGTGCTCGGTCAGCATGAGATTCGAGGTGGTTGAGCCACGAAGGCTTCCAGTGCCTGATATCATCTGCCAGGAGCCAGCGGAAGACGTTGATTCGTTTCGTTGACGAAAACGGGTGGAAACAGGTACTGCTACGGGGGATGTGCGATTCTGGGGCAAAGGAGAGCGCGAGGCAACTGTGTCTTTTTGGGGGGAACTGTAGAAAGGCCATGTTACGACATTCCTGGGGACAAAACATTAATCAACATCGAGGAAAACCATTCACTGGGGGAGAATTGTTTTGTTTGAATTTACCCATTACTGTGACTACTTCAGAAAACGAGAGTTTTCTCACAATTTCTAGTAATTGCAGTTAAATTTCGTTGAGAAACTTGGAAAAAGGAAAAATAGCTGGGGATATTCTAGCATGGATCTGTAGTTTCTTTGAAAAATGACGATTTTCATTAGTTGAGACTCAAATAATTTTCATATTTCCTAGAGAATTTTTCATGAATATGGGATTCCATGGAAAATATTGTCTACTTCTTGGTGATTTCGGAGTTTTCAACAGTCCATATTCCTCCGTTAAATATTGAATTATTTTTCGTGATGAATATCTGAGAAGAAATTGTCACGAAAGGTCTCTGTTGGGGATTCTCTCACTACAAAAATGTTTTTCGATATTTTCTCGTAGCACCACATGTTCTCGAGATGAACGCACAATTAACACGTGCCATTTTTGATTCAACAGTTGTTTTCCTACATCTTGAATCATTATTTACGCCGGTAACGAATGATTTTAGTAATGTCAAAAGATATTTGTTGTTACAAATTTCCCCACCTGAAAAAAGATCCCTTGACATTTTCTCCCAAAAACAATTGCTTTTGAGACAGATGCCCTATCAACAATTGACAAATTTGACTCATGTGCCAACAGTAATTTGCTCACACCTTTTTAAATCTCTCTTCATCGTCTCTTTTTAGAGAATCTCACGAGAAACTTGATAAAAATTTCCTCACCCAAAGAGAAGATCTCTTGACATTTTCCCACAAAATCAATTGCTTAGATTCAATTTTCATCAACAGTTGATAATCACCTCCTTCTTGTACATCAACTCATCCCCATAACGATTAATTTTATAGAAAAGTCTTCTGGCATTTTCTCCCAACACTCTTTCTTAAAATAAATGCAATAATAATTTCATTCCAATTCACCACTTCACTACTGAATCATCCACTGAGATCGATCAACTCAAACTTCTTTTCCACCCCAGGCGAGATTTCTAGCAGCAGTGTTTGAATATTTCAGATAGAGAATGTCACGAGAAACTTGTTTTTAGAAATTCCTATCTAATCTATTGTCTTGTTATTCGATTTTACCCATTACTGTGACAATCCTCTTGCCCATCATTGGAAGAACACGGGAAAACATTCGGTGGATTGTTGTCCTGGCTGTCTCGACTATTTTGACTGAGAGAACTGCACCAGCTGTTCAAACTCATGTTCGAACTGACTGAACTGTGAGTTACCACTGATTCATTATCGAACATGACGTTGTCCAGTTGAGAGTCACTGTCGTTTCGTAGGACTGAGTGCCTAGTGCGAGGGTACTTTGGATTGACACTGTACTCCTCCTCGAGGATGTGCTTGAGGAAGAAGAAGCAGAAGAAGAAGATCTCCTCGCCCTTGCTCAATCGGTCTGGGAGGTCGTGGCCGAAGAGCAGCCAGTCGTAGGCGATTGTGAAGTACAGCATTTGGTGGGGGTTCAGGGATGTGTGGATCGCCCCATCTGCCCACAAACTTATGCGGAGGAGGGAAACGAATAGTGGAGTTCTGTCCCATCCTGAAATGGAGATGAAGAGGGGTGATGTTTCGTGAAATTTCCATTCATTAATCGATTCAGCTGTTTCTTCCGCTGATTTAATCGATTATTAATCCTTGATTTTTTCTCTTTTCGCTGCATCGATGTACAATTTTTCTTTTTAATCGAATGAACTTTGTCAGCGATCTATTTCGACATGCTTGAGTTAGGTTTATTTCCATAAAATATGAAAAAATATGGACATAATTATTCAAAATTAGATAAATTCCAATCGCTCCAATTATCATCAATACATCTCCTCTTCTACTGGGCCATTATGCGGCCAATATCAGGAATATTAATCAAATAAAAGTGAAAAAGGAAGGAAAATCCTTATTTTTCCTATAGCCAACGTTTCTAGAACTAAATGTTCTCATCAGGGCGTCATTTACATAACTCTTATACCGTGAGATGTTTAGGCATTATACAGATCTTCAAACGTATGAAACGACTCAAAATCCAGTCTATAATTATCAAAAAACAATCCAACTAAATTCGTGATGATCATTAAGCCACGTTTAGTCATCTCTTACTCATTAAAACCAAAATTAATAGTGAATAAATAAAATTAATATAATAAGTCATAAAATTCAAACATTACGTCAAATGAAAAATTATCAATTATTAAAAATTAAAAATAATCTTTATTATTCCATCTTTTATTTTCAATTTTTATTATTAAAAATTATTTTTACGTCAATCGAAAATACTAACAAGGATTGGTATTAGCATTTTCAATGAGAGCTGACGTAATGTTGAAATTTTGTGACATGTTATATTTATTTTATTTACTTACTCATTTATTTGGGTTTTAATTAGGAAGACTAACAAATGCTAGTGTTAGTATTCTTCTAAAAACATGATTTGCAAATCATGGTGTCTAACCAATGCCAATTTTTTTGGACCTTCACCAATTTCAAATCTTTTTCCAAACTAAAGTAAGATAAACTTCATACAATTACCTGAAATACAATGAATGAGCATTCCACTGCTGCTCTCACTGAGATACTTCAGTATCAATTTCAAATAATTCTGGGTCAGTTTGACTAGGTCCCACTGCTGATACTGCTCCCAACTGATCTTCAGTTGTGTCGATATGACGTCCTCAGGCACTCCGATCTCCGCATCGACGTGAGTCTGCGACCAATCGAATACTAAACCCTTGGCATGATAATCATTCTCCCTGAACTCTCGAAAGAATTCACAGCCCGGGTAGGGCAGGGAGATTATCGTGAAATCGGAGTATCGTTTCTCCTTGTCTACCTTCTCCGAGGACGTCACACTGCAGAACAAAATGAAAATTAATTTTCCTGCGGGAATATTTACGCATGAAAGAATTTAATAGAAAAACCTAGCGCTTTATCCAGGAAATTCTGGTGAATTTCCATTGCAATTCTATAAAAATACTGTTGAAGTTCTATTAAAAAATTCCATTTGTTTTTTAAAAAGAATTAAGAGTTGAGAGATGTTTGATGGAAAAAATTCAATCAATTTTTGTTTTTCTATAGAAAATTAAAATTTTTATAGAAGAAAAATGAATGCCTAACATTTTTCATAGAAAAAGTTTCACCAGAATAAGATATGTAGAAAAATTTACATTTATAAGATTTCATAGATATAGAATAAAGAAATGATAAGAATAATAAATATAAGAATTCTCTTGGAGTTTTATTAAAAAAATTAATTTGTGTTTTATGAGAATTAAGAAAGTTAAGAGATATTTAATAGAGAAAATTCAATCGATTTTTGTTTATTTACAAAATTTAAAATTTCTATAGAAAACGAATTACAAAATTCATGCCCAATATTTTTTATAGAAAAATTTCCACACAATAAGATACACGGAATTATCTACATCTACAAGATTTTTTCTGTGAACAAATATATATTTTAAAACGAAGGGGAAAGGTGCATTGTTAATTTAATTGACGCAAAAAACAAATAAGTGGGAAATTATTTTTGTTTTCATATAGCAATAAATTAGCAAATTCAATAGAATTCCTTAGAGAAAGCGTTAATTTGTTCCATTAAATTTTTCATACGCGTGACCTGCAATGACTTAATCAAAACAATTCTCACTTCATCCCAAACTTGACTTTTTTCTTCTCCACCATAAAGTCAATGATGTTCCCAACATTGAGTGTTTTCAATAACTTAATATCCTGATTTCTGACTTTATCAAATAGCTGCCAATCACTGAGCACCCCCTCACCGCCCCTAGCTTCGTCGTCCCGCTGTTCACCGCCTCCAGTTTCATTACCAGCGAACAAATAATTCAACCCAGATCTTCCATAAATTTCGGGACCCCCTGACAGCGTAGCTGATCTGCAAATGTGTCTCCCCTTGTACAGTATCACTGGCAGTGGAAATCTCGAGCGACACCTTGCAAATCTAGCGGATTTTATCACGTCCTTCAATTTATTCGGCTCGTATGAGCTCTCGTAAATGGTTTCGGTTGTCCGTGGCATTGGCGGTGGGGTTTCATTCGGATTTTTGTGCTTCTCGTTTTCGAGAATTATCAAGTGACTCGGGTAGTGGGCACTCAGATCACCAGCCCCATTGTTTATTACTGAGTGAGTGTAGTCAAGGTCTGCTAGGAGCAGACATTTCTGCATTATTGCTTGTCCCTGGGGAACCAAATTTGCAGTTAATGGGGAAGTATTCGTTAAATTATGAAGCTGTGAAACAGGATGAGTTGAATAAGATTAATTTTTCGGAATCTGAGGTGGCAAATGCGAGGCTTTTTTGGAGCGAAGGGAGCCGCGCGTCTTTTTTCTTTAGTTACAATTGACTGGCTAACCGGAAAAAAAATGACTTTGTCAATTCAGTAGCGAAAAGCGGAAATAAGTACATTAAAAAAAATAAAAAATTTTGCGTGAATCACAATGAAATATTAATTTTCAAATGGTAATAATATTACGAATTTTGAAAAAATGCCATTGTCTCCTTTTTACCACTTCGCTACTGAATTGAAGTGTCTAAAAAATTATAGTAGTTTTTAGAACAACATATTTCCCAAAATCCTTAAAGAAAACAAATTATTTCGGACAGATGAATTATTTTTTCCCGTATGGAATGAAATTGCCCATAACGTGACGTTGCCGGAAACTCGCTAAACACGCCCGGGCAGTGTAGAGTGAATTTGGCAACGCTAAAGGCTAAATAACACGGCGGGGAATCCCCGCAGAGGTGACCAATCGCAGGGTCGCGTATGACGACTAGACTAGGGTTAAATGGACTAATATAAATTCGACGATTTTTCTTTCATCTCGAAGATATTTCCTCAAGCTTTGAAATGAGCTATTGATAATCGGAGAACAATCAAAAAGTTTTGTCTAAAATTTCTGATACACTTCGTGGAATTTTTTTTTGCACTAGAATTCCACTGAAATTTCAAAATCTGACGGAAAAATCAATGGAAACGATAAAGTTCTGTTGAATTATGCAATGAAAATCGATAGAAATCAATTAAATGCCGCGTCATTTGACACTGAATTCTCATATTTCAATTGAAATTGCAAGTAAGTTGAGGAATTCTCGTCTTCTTGCTGCTGAGGCGGGTAAAACGATCCGTTTAAAATTTAACGATTTTCGTTCATCTCGGTATTCTCTCAGGCTTTGAAATGAGTTATTGATGGTCGGAGTACAGGGTTAAGAATCGTAGGCTGAAATTTCCGACACACTTCGTACAATTTTTCAATTTCATTACAATTCCACTGAAATTGAAGGCAATTTCGGTATTGAAATTTCAAAATGTGATGGAAAAATTAATGAAAACGGTCAATTTCAGTTAAATTACGCAATGAAAATTAATAGATATCAATCAAATTCAGCGTATCTTGAACCTGAATATTTATATTTCAATTAAAATTGCTAATAAATTTAAAAATTCTTATCTTCCTGCCACTCAAAAAATTGGAATTTCATTAAATTTTAAATGAAAACTGTAATTCCATGATTTTTTCTTCCCTAAATCGCACTCAACGTGACTCTCCTAAAAATTGATAGACAACTATCTCTGAAATTGCAAGTTTTTCCACAATAAGAGTCCATTTTACCTTATGTCCACCATTTGTCGATTGCCATCCTTAAATATCAATGAATTTTCGTTAAAAAAATCGTCTACAAACAATACCTACATAGAAAAACAAATAATCTCTCTCAGATTCCGAAGCATTTTCTAAAAAATAATCTGTTCCAATGCCAAAATGAATTAATCCTGTTTCACCACTTCATAGACAAAATAACTGAATCAGAAAAATCTGAACAAAATATTACCGTGCTATCAGCATCTTTGGCCTTGTACGTATTCTTCGAGAAATAAATTAGTAATTCGTGCAAATCTTGTGTTATAATGTCAGTCATGATTGTATTTAATTAAATATTTTTCTGAATTAATCAACAACTGCGATAGAGTATCTACTTGAAAAACCACGATTTTATTTTATTCACTCCACGCGTTTTAAATCACTCAAGCCACTTTCGTATTAAATTGAACAGTGATAAAATTCTAATGTTTAAATGAACACAACAATAATTCTTAAAAATCAATAATTGGTTTGAACACACATAGTTTATAACGATTGTTAAAACACTCGTACTTATTATCATTTAAAATTTATATGCAATGATTAGAGGATTAATCAACATGTTTATTTTTCTTTTAATCATGATTTTAATGTAACTAGTTCGGTGATTTTAATTATCTTTGTTAAAATCTTCATGTTGGATACTTCTTATAGTCCAGTAGTACACTGATCGTCTGTGGAAGATACAAATGTCATTGTGATACTGAGAATTGTAAACAGGAATTGGTTGAGGCAAGTTTGTTATTTCCAATGGGATGTTTTCAAAACATTCGCAGAGGGTTTATTGCAGACAGGAATGTGTCAACGCCACGAGAAATTCGTAAACAGTTAGGTAAAGATCTCTCTAGCCTACTTATCCAATTCCGTTCCACTTAATTTTGAAGAATATAATCTCACTGATTAAACGTAAGAAATTCCATTCATTAAATAAACACATGCGGGTTAAATTCTCGCAAGCATGTCAATGAAAATTTTCTATTCAAATATCGAATGCGGAAATTATTTCTTCACACCTTTTACGGAAGATTTAACAGTTGGAAATAGAGAGAGGAAATTGAGTATTGAAAAATTTTTATTTTAAGTTGAATGCGAAGGGAATTGAAGGGAAAAGGAATTTAAAGTGAAATTCGAGCGTTGACGAGTCGTTTCAAGGATATCCAAGTACATTCCAGCTCCGTCAAGCTGGGCGGCCAGGGTACTCAGAATCAGTCGGTCAATAGCTCAAAATTATGAGCTTTTTACATGCTTTTTTTCTGCGCGAACCAAAAATTTTCTGCTCAAATATTTTCGGCGAAAAATCGATTTTCACGATTTGGGCATCAAGCTAGGCGGCCAATTCATAGGAATGGGTCGAAAAACG
>NW_021680415.1:1360280-1369979 GCF_001412515.2 Diachasma alloeum
AAAATATTTGAGCAGAAAATTTTTGGTTCGCGCAGAAAAAAAGCATGTAAAAAGCTCATAATTTTGAGCTATTGACCGACTCATTCTGAGTACCCTGGCCGCCCAGCTTGACGGAGCTGTACATTCCCTATTTTGTATCTAGTGAAATGCTTTTTTAATTTTGTTGTCGAATTTGACCCCAAGTTTTCGGATCCTTTATGATGATTTTATTATTTCAACTTTGAAGGTTTGAATTTTAGTCTCGATATTTAACCGTTGGAATACATTTTAAAAATATGAAAAAATTGGAAAGTTGGTTTTTGGAAGTAGATTGATGAAATAATTTAAAAATTCACATTTTTGAGAATTATGAGCATTTTTTATAAATTATTTATAAACAATCAATTTTCCATTGTAAGAATCATTAGTTTGGAATTGTAACAAATTTACGAATATTCGGAATTTTACCAGAAATTGATTTTATGCCTAAAAAATAAAGTTTCCGAAATTTTAAACAATTCCAATTATTTAACTGTAAATAACGAATATTAAAAAAAAATGATAATCCTGTGTAAAATGTAATTTTAATCACGCTAATTGAATCATTAGAAAACATTTTAAAAATCTGAAAAAATTAGAAAGTTTACTTTTAGAGAAAGATCGATGAAATAATTAAAAAATTGCATTTTTAAAAATTCCGAGCATTTTCTATAAATAATTTATCAACAATCAATTTTCCACCATGAAAATCATTTGTTCGAAATCGTAACAAATTTATTAATATTCAGAATTTTGCCAGAAATCGATTTCATACGTCAAAAAATAAGGTTTCCGAAATTTTAAACAATTCCAATTATTTATTTATGAATAAGAAATCTTTAAAAAATTACTAATCCTATGCAAAATGTAATTAGAATGACGCTGAAGATTCACGATTTTTTTCAAATTTTTCTCACGCAATTTAATTCACAAATTTGATGATGGAAAATGGTTGAATCTACAGTGTGGTCTGTACGAAACTATAAAAGATACTTGGACATCCTCAATTTTCAAAAAGCAATATATTTTCAACGCCTAATGGGGGTGTAGCGTGCGGCGTGACAGCTTTCGCCCATAACCTCCAAAACGTGGGTGTTAACCATGTGGACGTGAGCTTTCATTCCCCCGCTTGAGCCCAAAACCAATGCTAAACAACCATTCCCGAATGATTTCTATTCTCTTCAAGTCATCGAGACTGAATGAAGCCACAGCCTATTGAAATTGTAAGGAAACAGAAGGTGTTGACCGCGTGGGAGTGATCTGAGGCCCATAAAAATAATCCAATAATCACTCCCAGCAGACAAAGTAAGTGTAAATCCCACCTGACTCCCGCATTTTCTCATCTCTTCTCTCTCCTAAATTCACAATTGATGATTTTCTGGGACAACGAGCCGCGTGTTCACGAAGCACATTCACATGCGTCTGTTCTAGTTCCACATGAGCGAAAATTTCAACGACAAAAAAAACTTGTTTTTAATGTTACTTTGTCGTGACGTATGAAAACAACACAAACGTCGCAATAACACGCGTCTGTCTCAGTGACATTTGATGCTATTGGAATTTGTTAGATGATGAGTTACTGTCAGCGTCGTATTTCCGTGGTCCACCTCGTGCTCACGGTTTATCCTAGTTTTTCATCAACCGCGTACAATGAAGGAACAATGAGACAAGGTAACGCGTAGACGGTGCGGTTGCATGGAATTTGCAGCTGCAACTGAGTCATGAAGTTCAACGGGGAATTCAGGTGGGACGGAATTTTTATAGCCAGCTGGGGGCTTTGTGTGGGTCGATGGTAGTGTGAATTCCTAGGTGAAGGGAACTTTGTGCGCAGTTCCTGGTATTGTAGGGAACTATTTCACCAAATTATGGTGACTAGACAGGATGCGCGCGATTCGTTAATAATAACATGTAGGAATTAGAACACGAGAAAATCATTTATTGTAATTAGAAAATTTAACAGCTGATAAATTGGGACATATGATTCACATCGGTCGTATTACTTTTTGCAATGAGAATGATTATAAACAATTGATTAAAATTATTTGATTAGAGAAATTTTTTTGGAAGCGTAAGATTTTTTCTTGGCTGGAAGGAGATTTTTCAAAAAATATTCAATGGAAACGGCTGGAAAAAATATGAGAAGTTCCAATACGTCCTTTACCCAAATCCTTGGAAAACCTAGAAATTTTAGTACATTTTTTGGTAATTAAGTTGAGACAATGTTCTCCAAGCCTCAGCCCCTGACCGTTTTTAGTTGTTCCAAATCCTCTCGTCAACCCAAGTGCCTCACTTTCTTGTTCCCTCCAAAAACCACCAATTAAACACGACATATCTCCATCGAATGGCACCCCATTTCCCTCCAAAATCTCAAATTACATTAGCATTTCTAATTGGCGACGCCTGGCGATATTAATGAGGGACTGCCGTCTCTGATCCCCGCAATAACATTATTTCACGCTCTGACCGAATCTCGGCCCTTGCGGTGAATCCCCCCAAGCAGATTGTCCCAATACGCGAATGCATTATACTCGAGTAATAGGGTAAGCTACCCAGTAGATGGACACTGCCCTGTAGATGGACGAACTATTTTTGGATAGGAAATTACGCAAAAAAACACTGAAATGTGAATTGTTGCTTTCAATTTTCACCAACTGTCGTGATTCTTAACCCCTGCGTGACGATTTTTTTTCGATCAATTTTTTTTTTTCATTTGCTAAAAAACAAACGTCCATCTACTGGGCGGTTTTCTTGGGCGTCCATCTACTGGGCAGTTTACCCTATTGACTACTGCATTTACCGTAGTTACCACTGCACTTCGATCGGAATTACCCTTTGAACGGAAATATAAACTTTAATACGTACGTGCGGCAATTGCGGTATCGCTGGGGTACGTTTGCCCAGGAAATTTTGAAGGAGTGTAGCGTAAGTAAAGTACACGCCGTCAGATTCAAACACAAGTTTGAAAGAGGGTTTGTAGGGACTTTGTTGAAACTTGTAACTCCTTAATCGTCGCCTATTGGTACGGGTTTGCGCTTTAGTGTGATCCAACAGTTGGAAATGAATGCAATGAACTCTGTTGGGAATTTTGTCGGTGCAAATGGGCGAGTGTTTGTTCATGTGGATGCATTTTTGAAGCATTATTACACTGAGAAAAATCTAGTTCTGCCGAGAAATTATATGTTCCCCTGAAGAGATGTTTTGACGTATCGAATCAATTTACTTGTGGGGAAAAAAGAAAGTTTCCACCAAAATACGATAATTTTCGTAGTAGCAATTGTTCTCGTGAAACATTTATATTTCGGGTAAATACATTCGTTTTACAGAGAATTATATGAGGCTCCGCTTTTATCAAGTGAATGTTATTGAGTAGTGTATATCTTTGTCCAACAAACACTTATAATTTCCATGGAACAAATGATAATTTCAAGAGGAAACTACAATTTTCTTGCCGAAAACTGTGTTATTGGCAAAACTATATAATTTCGAGGAGACAATTTTTTTGGGAAACAAATATTCTTTCCTCGTCAATGTATTCTTTGTGTGGTATAAACCTGTGGAGTTCTCTCGGATCGAATGATTGTCCTACAATAGATTATATTTTTTTCTGCCAACAGTTCTTCTTTTTTATCGTTATTTTACATCGTTTCGACCCGGTTAGGGTATACTGCGATGATGATCAAGACTTTAAATGGTTAGATCGCACCATTCTACCCGGCCGGAACCCGAACTTACCCACTACGCCAAGCCACCGGGTCTGCCAACAGTTTGAATTTTTCCAGAGATATTTCTGATGGTCACGACAAAAATTTAATTTTTGTGAAAGATATTAAATTTGCTTTTATCAAGTCGGTTAATTTCCCTCAAGTAAATTTGTTTCACGTTATTGTTTTTCGACAGAGCTATTTTTTTCTCTTAGTGCAGAATGATAAAAAAACATTTTGTTCGGAATCGTAAAAATTTTATTAATATTCATAATTTTACCACAAATCCATTTCAGATCTAAAAAAAACGGTTTCCAAAAGTTCAAACAATTTCAATTATTTATTTATAAACAACGAATGTTTAAAAAATTTCTAATTCTGTGCAAAATGTGACTTGAATGACACTGAATATTCATGATTTTTTTCAATTTTTTCTCACGCAATTTAATTGACAAATTTGATGATTGAAAATGGTTGAATTTATAGTGTGATCTGTACCAAACTATAAAAGCCACTTGGATATCCTTAATATCTTAATGTGAGACTCTAAAAATGCCTAAAAATGACTCAATTTCCTACCCCACATTTTCTAGTCTGCGCAACCTGTTTGTTCCCCAATCAGTCCGCTATATCTAAAACCGCAATCAGGAAGATCTGATAAAACGCAAGTGGTAATTCCCCCCTCCCCCTCTCTCCAAAATCAACCAAACTCGCTAAATCCTGCCCTTCCCAAAAAACTCAATAACAAACCACTTGAAACCCTCATAACTCTATTTTTCCAATTCCAGCGAGACTCTGCATGGCGAACTCCTTCTCGGAGCCAACGAGAGAATGGAACACACTCGACTTGTCGGATTAATCGCCCTGGAGATATCACGAATTCGTTTTACCCAGCCACTGGTATGTTTGATACATTCTTTCTCCTCTATTTAATTCTCTCTTTGTCTCTGGTTGCTCTACAAAATCGTCCATTTTATTCGCCGCTCTCTTCCATCCACTGGGACAAATGTTATCCACTGCACGAGGTAGAGAGCATTGCTCTCGTACTTTAGCGACGTCGTTTCTCGTAAACAGCATTTAAAAGTTGAACGAAAATTACCAGCGAGACGGGAGGGGGGGGGGCACATAATGTGGGTTTCGTGTCTCTTGGCTTCTTATTCGTAATTAATTTGCCGGTTAACGTCAACCTTCTTCAGAGAGGGAGGCGCGATGGGTTCTGGCGTAGCTGAGATGGGCAAGAGGGCAGGGGTGTGTGTATGTTTATGTGTGGGTGTGTATGTGTGTGTGTGTGGAGTTGTCTTCGTTCGAAGCCTCTGTCATTGTGCTTGCTTGAGCTTTCTCGATACCCTACAGTCGAACATGACGATAGCAACTCCCAACTGCTGCACACCGCGAATCTCGAGGATGTGGGCGCTGCGCAGCGTAATGGCGAGTAAGCAAACTCACAAGAACCGGACTTTGGGGCGGGGGAGGGAGTGTAATTGTTCCGCTGCGTTAATTTCAAGGCCGACTGTGGGGCGACCATTACCGGGTTTCGAGCGACCACTGAAGACTAACATTGTCGAGCGACAGGGGTTGGGGGTTCCTTTGGTCTCCTCCTGGGGAGCGGTGGGGAAAAAATGAATGAAGTCTGTTTTGTGCGGAATTTTAGCGTTTAGTTAGCTCGGTTTGTAGAGGAAAACTATAGTATAATAGTTTTATTATATTATACACGGAGAGAAAAATTTGATAAAAATTACCAGAAAAAATACGTAAACATTACGTTTCGAAAGGTAATCCGCGAACGAAGTAAAATTCAATAAAAAGTGTGAGTCGGAACTGAAATTATACGAATAGCCACGTAAATTCTACGATTTGTTCCGTAAAAATTAACCACCTCTCTGATGACTAACCGCTGTGGGGACAACAAGTCGTTCCGTAATTTTTCCCCAACGATTGAGAAATTTTACGGAATGGAACGTAGAAATAACGCACCAGCTTCATAAAAATTGTTGAACGTTCAAGAATTTTTGATTTTGGAGGCATAATAAGTCGGCAAGTTTCTGTAAGATTTCACTTCTTCGGGAAAAATTACGTGACAATTTCGTACTTTGTTCGGTGATGAACCTGAAAATTCACTGAACGTATCAGATTTCTTCTCTTCCATTCCTATAAAAATCGCCGGAAGACGATTCCCCATTGCGGATTACGTGAATTGTTCCGTAATTTTTACTGAGTATTTCTCTTCGCGTACAATAGTTCACATAATGTTAGGTAAATGACCCTTAATTTTAAGAAAAACGAAGAAACTGAATGACTTGATGAATGAATAAGTGTAAATTTGATTTGCGAGGATCAGTTTTATGATAGGGAATTGAGAAGTCCTGTTGTGGACAATAGAGGATGCAGTTGAAGTTTTATATAATTGATTAAGCGTGTTAGGAGGCAACGATGTTGAAACTAAGAGACAACAAATTTTTGAGAAAAATGAAAACATTCAGTTGCTGCATTCAGTTAAGAAGCCTTGTTAACAGTAACTAAATCGTCCCAGCTTTCCTATCATGTGCCATTTTATCTCGATATTGGAAAGAAGAAAGAACCGCTGACTCCGCTAAAATTCCCACGAAACATAACATATTCGAGTGAACATGAATTTTTGAGTTCCTCGATATTTCATTCCACCTGAGGTACCGTAGATTCAACAGCAGAGCGATTGGGGCGAACCATATAACCCATGCAGCCGTTGGTATTGAGATTCTGTTGGTGCAGCTTCAGCCCACCAGCTCGTAAATCGACATTGACGTACAAATATCACTGGTCCCTACGGAGGAGTCTTGTGCGATCGTAACATTCCGATTTTCCTTGGGGTGTTGCTACGTTTTTGATGGCGAGTGGAATCGGTGCCAGCCGCCGAGCAATTAAAGCCCCTCCATACGGTGGTATACCCGCAATAAAGGGATTGGAAATACCAGCGCGACTTGAAATGATCATTCCCGAAGTATCTACACCGGCAAGAGAGACCAATGCACTAGTTTAATCGTTCAGTCCTTACTGTGTCCATGAATACTCCATTAACTTGAACACCCCACGGTGTAGGTGATATACTTTTGAAATTCAATTAATTTGATTGAAAGAAGCGACATTTGATGTACTTCAATTGAATTGGGTGTTCAATGAGAATCTTTTGAAGCTTTCGATCAATAGTTTTTTTTGCAAAAATGTAATGTGGAGATTGAACATGTCATTGAATTGAGTTGGCGAAAAATGCTGGCGTAATTTTTGAGGAGATTCCGCATGAATTTTACAATTTTAGAGCAGATTACTCTGACGTTTAGTAAATTTTTCGGAGCTAGCGAAGAAATCATCTTCATCTTCATTTGTCGGCGACGTAGGGGCGAAAATATGTAGAACTAGATTTTCTACACTGTTAGAAAAAAATGAAATTTCGTGGAAAATTTAGTAAGATTCCAGAATTTTAAACAGCATAATGACGAGAATTCCTTAATTTATTTGAATTTTCAATCCAATACGAATATTCACTGCCAAATTATATTGCATTTTCAGTGAAATTTAATTATTTTTCCACCTAAATCGCATTCTGTGCCACTGTCCTAAAAATTCCAGAATTTATTTACTGGAATTTTCAGGTTTTTTATTCATTTCCAGGGAAAAATGGAATTGAAATTGACAATTCTCTTTGATTTTTTCACGAAATTTTGAATTTTCAATGACACAATTTCTTGAAATTTCAGACAAAAATTTCTGACAGTGCGCGATTATTTGGTTTGTTTGGTAATTTGTCCACTATTTTTTTCTCCGTGGGAGCACTAGTGATCTGAATTTTCACAATTTTCCAAAGTATTTATTATGGAAAGACATAAAAATTAAAATTACAACTTGGGATGAATATGAATTGATTTTCGAAAAAAACTCTAAATGACTCAATTTTTGTTTAATGACTTAATTTACTGCATTCTCATAAATTATTGAGTTTTCCATCCTCATATGTTGTTAATGAAGGCAACTATAACTGTTTGAATCAAACAAGAACCTAAATTAAAACTTGTTTTCTAGGGACATACTTCAATTTAAAGATAATATTGAGGGTCCATTAACCAAACGCGTCACTCTAATCGATTACCAATCGCTGCCGTTAGGCTCGCCGCGTCTGCATCAGACTGGTTAATTTTTCACCCAACAATCAAGTCATTCTCCCCCCGGGGTAATTGACACCTCAATTCCTCACAAAGCTCCTCCACTCGAATTTAATTTCCTCACAAATATCAGAGAGGTGGAAAATATTAATACCCAGGGGAGTGAAAATAAAACTAAAGGAAAAATAATCGCCGGTAATTAGCGTTGGTGGAAATGAGGTCGTCTTTACAGAGTGAAAAAATACGGGAGCAATCAGTTCGACGTACAATTCTATTGTAAAAAATTCCCGTTCGCCTTCACTCTTGCCTGTATTGTTCCGCCGTTGAACAAATTTTTTTCAAATTCTATTGAATGCTCGCTGGGGTAATTTTTTATGGCATTTTTCGTAGACTACACGGAGAGAAAAATTCAATAGAAATTACCACAAATAATACCACGAGAGCTTCAAAATTATTGAGCAATTCCCGATAGGTTCGTTGCAAACAAACGAAGGAATTTTTCCTGAAAAACTTGACGACTTCGTTTGTGTGCAGGGAACCTTGAGGGAATTACTCGATTAATTTTGAAGCTCGAGTAGTATTCGGGAGGGAATTTTCCCATCCAAATGTCGGCCAAAAGAATTGCACTATGAGATAAAATCCATCTGACAGTTCCAACCAGGGGTTCACTCAACCACGGAATCTTTTGTTTTCCACAAATATAGTCAACACGAAAAATTACCAGTTGAATTATCAAAAATTATCAGCTGAATGCCGTGTTGACTATATGAAATAACAGTCGAATAGTGCAATTCTATTGGCTGACATTTGGATGAGGAAAATTCCCAGAAAAAAACGTAAAGTTACGTTTCGAAACGTAATCCGCGAGTGAAATAAAATGCAATAAAAAGTGTGATTCGAAACTGAAATTGCACGGATCGCCACGTCAATTCTACGATTTGTTCCGTAAAAATTAACCACCCCTCTGATGACTCACCGCTGTGGGGACAAGTCGTTCCGTAATTTTTCCCCAACGATTGCGAAGTTTCGGAATGGAATGTAGAAATAACTCACCAGTTTCATAAAAATTGTTGAACGTTCAAGAATTTTTGATTTTGGAGGCATAATAAGTCGGCAAGTTTCTGTAAGATTTTACTTCTTCGGGAAAAATTACGTGACAATTTCGTACTTTGTTCGGTGATGAACCTGAGAATTCCCTGAACGTTTCAGATGTCTTCTCTTTCATTCCTACAAAAATTACCGGAAAACGATTCCCCATTACCGATTCCCCATTGTGAATTGTTCCGTAATTTTTACTGAATATTTCTCTCCGTGCAACGGAAAATAATCCACTATTCACTGAGAGATAAAAAATTTTTTTGAGAAACTCGTGGCTTTGAATAAAATTTCATCCACAGTATTCGTTAAATGAATTCCCGAAAAAAAGTATTCAACGCTGAAAAATTCAACAAAATATGGAGATCGCAATATTTTCGACAAACCCGAAACCTTCGTTGAAAAAATCTTGCCAACGTGACCAAAATACTTGAATACTCTAAACTTTATTTTCCGTAAAAACTAAAGGTATTCACTCAATCTTCAGCACGAGGTTATGCTCGTGCTCCCTGGAGGAGATTAGTAACTACACAATTGTGAGAGTGAAGCTCCATTATATTTCCAACGGGTGTGAGTGACGTTTTCGCAGGCGCGTCGGATGCTAGTGGCACGTATAAGAAACTCGTGGAAAACTGGGATGGTCGCTCATACCCACCGTTCCATACCGCTGCGGATAGCTTGAAGGTGTGCTGGCGTGGGATCGAGACTGGAAAAACGAGGAGTACGCGAAGCTCGCGGCAGGGGGGGGGGGG
>NW_021680415.1:1370014-1430294 GCF_001412515.2 Diachasma alloeum
GGAGGGGGGGGGGTAGATGGGTCTAGAGGAAGGTTACTTCTATGAAGGAAGAAATTCCCTTTCGACTTGAGCGCCCCCCTTTCTCCTTTGGTTCTTCGCACGGGTCACGTAGTACTTCACCCCTTCCTCGCTCCCGTCTCCGCCCGCGCGCGGACACCTCGCTAGGTAAACTCCACGGGACTGAAAAGCGCCCGGGCAGCCCCTTCTGTGTACGTGAGAAAGAGGAAGGGCTGCAAAAAGAAAGGAGGACTGGGTGACTAAAAAAAATTGGAACTTGAGGCGTTCATGAAAAAGCAAACTTTCAGCAAAGTGTGACATACCTCCTCCGGGGCGTTCATACGTGTGTCCAAGATGCTCTTGGGAGGATGAAAGAAACATTGAGTTGATCACAGAGGTATCATCGACGAGAAATTAACTTTAGTGACAGGGAGAAGGGTTACACTGTTGAAATTAGTGTCTGAATTTTTCGGTACACTTTCTGGAAATTTTTATAGAATTTAATTACCACTGAAATTTCGAGGGATTTCGTCATTGGGAATTCTAAATTTCGGGGAAACGTCAAAGAGAAGTCGAAATTTCAGAGCCATTTTTGTCTGAAAATGAATAGAAAACCAGAAAATTCCGGTAAGTCTGATAACGAAATTCTTTATCACGAGATTTCACGATTCTTAAAATTGAGAAGGGAATATTTTGTTGCATCAAGGAAACGTTCTTTGTCAAAAGTAGTTTTTTCTCTCAGTGTACGAAAATTTACTGGGTGAGAATAACTTGGATTGCGGTGGAGTGTGGGTAAAAACATTATTTTGATTATTTTTTTAGGCGCGTGGCAATCTTGACTGAACATTTTCTGTTAAATAAATAAAGCTCTGGTGTGGACATGGCTTTAACCCTAAAAAACGTCGAATACATGACTGTTTATCAGTCGAAATTCATGTGGGGGAGGGATAATCCGATCAAATGTTCCTCGAGCTTCAAAATTTGTGAAAAACAGGTATTTCGTCACGTACTATTTCCGGGAGTTTTTCCTCCGTGCGAAAAGCAAACTTTCAGCAAAGCGTGATAAACGCTGTCCGAGGCGTTCATACGTGTGTCCAATATTCTCTTGGGAGGGTGAAGGAAACATTGAGTTGAACACACCCAGGTATCATCAGCGATGAATTAACTTTTCCCGGGGTTTTTCAGTGCTACAGCCGTTGGAGTTTGTTTGAAAACTCTCGTACAGCTAGGTAGGTTTACGTATCCATACTCAGATACTTTGGAGAGAGGGGTAGGTCGAATGAAATACAGGCTATCATGGGCGAGTCACGTTTTCGACTTAAACTGGAAAATCGTTAAAGTCAACGGAGGATAAAAGGCACTGGAGGTCTTGATGGATGCTCTTATCATGAAATGAGTTTAAAAGGTCTTGGAATTGTTGGAGGTGTAATTGTCGATTTGAACAATTATTCAAGGAGTCCCTTTTTGTCCCTTTTTTTGAGACTTTTGTTGCTCCAAATTTGATTTAGCTTCAGTGACTCAAAGTGAAATATTACACGGAGAGAAATATTCGGTAAAAATTACGGAACAATTCACGTAATCCACAATGGGGAATCGTTTTCCGGCAATTTTTATAGGAATGGAAGAGAAGATATCTGAAACGTTCAGTTAATTTTCAGGTTCATCATCGAACAAAGTACGAAATTGTCACGTAATTTTTCCCGAAGAAGTAAAATCTTACAGAAACTTGCCGACTTATTATGCCTCCAAAATCAAAAATTCTTGACCGTTCAACAATTTTTATGAAGCTGGTGCGTTATTTCTACGTTCCATTCCGTAAAATTTCTCAATCGTTGGGGAAAAATTACGGAACGACTTGTTGTCCCCACAGCGGTGAGTCATCAGACGGGTGGTTAATTTGTACGGAACAAATCGTAGAATTTACGTAGATCCGATCAATTAGCCCCTCATGTATAGATATTCCAAATTTTTATTTTTTTCCTCATTGAAGTAGTTTTGAAGAAAATTGCGAGCTAATAAAAAACATTTGCTACTTAGTACTTTTTTTAAAATAAATTTTTGAAAAATCACCTCTGAAAAAAAAGGGTTATCCCCTCTATTTCATTATTTCCAAAAAATTTTATCACCAATCGATAGAAAATTGTTTGAAGATTTTTGCGAGTCAAGAAAAAATCGTCAATGCAATCCTATTATTGTGTAAATTAACAATTCCAATTTCAACTGAAAACCAGAGTTGATGACCAGAGTTTGTAACAGAGATGTCAGACAAGATATGAATGTTTTTTTTGGCTCAAATGAAAGAGCGGCTCGAAAAATGGCGTGCAGAAGTCTTTAAAGATGACAAATGTCTCTAAAGATGATGTCTGTTTTCAATTGAAAAGCGCAATTGTGACAACATTGTCCAGTGGGGTCTAGGAGTCTCCCCCGGTTGAAAACCATCATTAGAGGCCCTAGCACGCCATTTCTCGACCTGCTCTTTCATTTGAGCCCAAAAAACATTCATATCTTGTCTGATAACTTTGCTACAAACTCGGGTCTACAACTGTCACAAAAATCAGGAAAATTCCGGGAATCCCAAGAATTTTAAAGGTAATTTCCTGAAAATTGAAGAGAATTTGATAGTGAATATTAATTTTCCCTTGAAAATTCATGTAAATTGCGGAATTTCCATCTTCCTGCGCTACAAAACTGTACTTCGACTGTACTTGAATTTTTAAGAAAACTCGAAATTCGATTGACTTTTTGCATTTAAATCGAATTCAGAAATGAATTTGTTTTTTCGGAAAATGCAGTTAAATTTCTTCAACAGTACATTCTTCCATAGAATTAAAACATCATCATTAAAACAATACTCAAACAAGAAAAATAAGGATATGTTCCACCTCTAAATAGAATTTTTGGGTTGAAGTAATTAACGTGATAGTATCAAGAAGCCAGATTATTGGGCAGTTTCAACGATCTCCAAAGGCGTCTTGTCTCACCGCGCTGAGCGGAATGATATGCAAATGTAAATTCTCCAGAGTCGAGGAGTATTATATCCTTATAATCCGGGAGAGAGCGAGAGAGCGCTAATTAGCCGCGTGTCTTACACGAGAGCCCGGAGAGAACAACCGTTGGAAGAACACGAGAGATATATACTGAGTGGTGAGTAAGTTTGTGTCTCGTTTCCCGTGAGTTACCCCGGAGGGGTGTCGAGTTTCAGGAGGGATAATGCACCGAAATTCAAGTCCTTCCGACATTTTCATTAGCCATTAAATGAAAACTTCAGGAATCTCAGATTTTCTGGGACAAACGCCATTTTGATTTTGATGGAGTGTGATGAAGTAGACTAGAGCTGTGCGAAAAATCTGTGGAAACTAGTTTTCAGTTCAGTTATTCCATGAAAATTAATGGGAAGCAGGAGATTCAGGGAAATATATTCTTGAATTTTTAATTTATGGAGAATTTGGTATAATTTCATACTGAATTTTCATGTTTTTATGGGAAATTTTAGTAAGTTGAGGAATTTTTGTCTTCCAGCTGCTAAAAGACTTGGAATTTCATTGAACTTTTAGTGAAATCTGAAATTTCATTATTTTTTTCCCTTAAATCAAATTCAATGTCACTTTTCTGGAAATTATCAGTCAGTTTTTCATGTAATTTCAATTATTTTCTGACTGTGACGTTGGCAAATTCAAATAAATTCAACAATTGAACAAAAAAATGAAATATATACAGTGACGATGGAAATTACAACATAAGTTGACAATTAAACAAAAAAAAGAAATATATAAATTGAAAAAAAAAAAACTTCATAAATTGCCATTTCAAATTTCCACTTCATAAGTTGTAATTGAACCTTCAGTGAAATCTGAAATTTAATGATTTCAATCGGATTGAATTCCTCTGTCATGAAAATTGACAGTCAGTTGTCCATGAAATTTCAATTATTTTCTAATAATGAGGTTGGAAAATTCACTAGAATTTAACAACCCGGTCAGAATTATTCAATAAAAATTACGTATCTTTTCCATAATTCCGGAGCGAAATGTGGTTGTAGGAAATTTTACAGAACTGTCACGGTATTTTTCCCGAGCGTTCCGTAATTGTTACCTGAATCTCCTGTGAAAAATGACGATACCGTCACATGAATTTTCTGAGTCGATTCCGTAATCAGTGAGCGAACTGTGAATTGAACTGTGAATTGAACAAAAAACTGGAATATATACAGTGGCGTTGGAAAATTTAACAAAACTCAACAATTGAACAAAAAAAAATGAAACATGAAATTGACTCCCTGTCGACTACTTCATAACTTCCCATTTCACTCGTTCCATCAATCACGAAGAACTTCACATGTTCCGTCCCTCACAGTCTCCCGTAAATTGAGCTCACCACACACATCCCAGTGACCCGGGCTTATAAGTGATAACCCCTCTACTTAAACACGAAACTTTGGCCCCTCGGATACCATGTAATGATGAGCAATATTCTCTTGAGTAGAACTCGTGAGTAAGCCGTCTATGCAAATAGAAAGCCAGTTTGCACCGGAGCTTTGAAATCTTGGACTCAGTTGCAGTGAACCGTCTTAAGTCCACGTAACTCATTCCGCCCCCGGGCATTCTCTCCACTCGAGATTTGTCTTCACGTGAATGGCCATCAGGACGTCTTTCAAAGCTTACCACGCGTCTAGACCCGCCGGGGGGAAACTTCTTATTAGCTCCAGCGATTCGGCCCTAGGCCTCTTTTGACCGCCCAGAGGGCTTCGAGATCCCCAGGAATTGGCAAAGCCACCGGCTCAGCCAATTGTCACTTCGAGTGGTCCGAGGATTCTCTCCTCCTCCTTCAGATTCACCTCGTACCCTCAAACAGGAAAACTATTTCCTTTGATCGGAAATCGTAACTCCACTCTCCTCAACCGGATGCTCAATGGATCCATCCGGCAATCTGCCTCCAACTTTTTCCACCTCGTTTCCCCCAGATTTTTTTTTCTCATCTCTCGTTTTTGCTGGCATTTTTTAGCGCGTTCTGTGCTTTCGTGCTGTTAGTTTATGATGAGTGATATATGAAATTGGACGGCAATGCGGCGGAGGCGGGCCGATTGTCCAATGGGGATATTACCTCGACGAGTTACGGGCTTGGCAACCAATGTTGAGCGTCATTGGCAACGTTCTTAACGTTTGCATACGAAATTGTTTGGATTTTTGGGCGGCAGCAGGGAGATACAGGGTCATATCTTCGCTTGTCCGACTTGTGGGGGATGTTTCTACTGACGGAGGAGCGATGCCGCGGGTTAATCACTGGGGAAAGTAGCGTCTTCAAGAGGACTTGAGGATAGCCTTTACTTGAAAATAGAAATTTTATTTTTGGGGAACGATTCACGGAATAATTTTTAAATTGCAGTTTTTGAAAATTACTAGCATTTTTTATAAATAATTTGTAAGCAATGAATTTTCCTCCATAAACTTCATCTGTTCGGAATCGTAACACATTTATTCATATTCAGAATCACACCGGATATCGGTTTCAGAATAATAAATAATTTTGAAATAAATAATTTCCATTATTTTTTTATAAACAAAGAATGTTTGACACTGAATACAGAGATAGGCAAAATCGTAATGCAGAATGAAAATTATTAAAATCATTTTATTTTATCAATCAAAATTTCAATTCTTCAAATATTTTATAAATCAGTAATCACCTTCGCAAGAATGATGACTATTAGATTAACTGAAAAATCCAATTCAGATATTTAGAATTAATTTAGTAGCGAAGTGGTAAACCGCGGTTTAAGTCGACTTATCTCCCAGTTGAGTTTTTGAAGAATTTTTCGGAATCCAAGGGAGATAGCGAAATTTTCGTAATTACATTTTTTGTAGATCTCAATCGGTTCTACAAAAAAGGTTACAGCAAAAATTTTGCTACCTCCCTTAGACTTCGAGAAATTCATTGGAAACGGGTCAATAGTCAAAGTTGACTTGTACCGTTTTACCATTTCGCTATTGAATTGTTTAATTATAATTGACAATTGAAATCTATTGGTGAATTTAGACAAAAAAAGTAGTGAACTTTGATTAATCTGAACTAAATAAACTTCATTTAAAATTCACAACAAGTCAACCCAACGGTATACGAGAACAACCAATAGGAGGGTCGGTATTCTCTAGTCTCCCGGAAAAAGAGGAACAGTGATTAAATTATTAAGAAACTGGAGCAAATGGCGAATGGTCTATAAGATGGCGGAGAGGGTCCTTGTACTTCGTTAATTATTCAAGAATAATCACAGGGGGGCGTTAGTGTTCTTAATTCAATTCCAAGACACGGATGAGTAATCTTGTCGTGACTCGAGAAGGGCGTTTTCCTAGTAGTCGGAGAGGCACTTCCACAGGTTTATCCACATTCTCGTTATATATATCCACGCTTTATCCTCGTCTTGTCTCATCTACTTTAGCTCATCGGAATGTACTCCACGGCTTAATAAGCCAAAGCGGAGGCGAGGCCGAGTGAGATCGGTTGAAGCTCGAGAAGAAAGTTGTCTGACTGATCGAGTGGACAATCCACTGGTCCGATCGCGGAGAAATTCGTGAAGATCTCTCGTCTGCAATCACCGGAAGTCGAGAGTTGGATGAAAGAAGATTGAGACACAGACGGACGTATATTAACTTGGCAGTGAAAATCAGGGAAATTGAACGTTGAACATGAAACAATTGAGTTAAATTTTCCGGAAAACGATCTGGAATGCGATTTAAGGGGAAAAAGCCAATTGAATTTCAACTTTCGCTGAAAATTCAAGTAAAATTGCAATTGCAAATTGGAAATTGCAATTAAAATTGCAGCTGCGGGAAGACGGAAATGCCACAATTTACATGAATTTTCAAGTAGGAATGAATATTCACGCGAAATTTCCATAAATTTGCACAGAATTTCCTTAAAATTTTAAAAAATTTAAGGAATCTGGCATTCGGGGAGAGATTCCTCTGAATTTTCCGGCTTTTTCATTAATTTTCCGAGAATAATTCAACTAAAAGTTAAAGTTCCCATGGATTTTTCCGTGAAATTATGAATTTTCAAAGACAAAATTCCTTGGAAAATTCGTTGAATTCGTTTTAGGAGAAATGTTACTTGTTGAAAAATTTTCAATTCAATATTTTTTCGCCAAATTACATTTCGCTCTGCGATTACCATTCGTACAGTAAAATTTGTCACGACTTTCGCGCATAAAACTCATAAAACTCGGAGTCTCCTTACCAGGAAAATATTCGGAAGCATATAAAATTAACTTCCAATGAACTTTCAATTAATTCAACCTGAAAATTCAATGCTGCTGATTCTCACCGTCACTTTAACCCATCTCACAGAAGACACTTCATTGTCCTCCCAGCGACCTCGAGGTACTCTCGCTCTTCCCTTTCCCTCATCAATGTAAACCACCGGCCTTCCCTCTCTCTCACCTGCAGAGGTCGGTATGAGTGCATCAGTGGGTAAATTAAGAAGTAATAAAATTACCGAGTGAAAATGAGAACGAAAGGACCCGGGAGAGGTGAAGTTTTGTGAATAACGGAATAGACACTGTTCCGCGAAACACTTCCATTAGAATGGAAATTCAATTAGAGGCACTCGTTCGTTCTTCTTCTGCCCACTGACGATTTCAAGGGAATTATTCGGCCAGACGCCAGTGGAATTGCTGGGAAAAGTTTTCCTAAAGGTACAACCTCTTACTCGTCTCGTTCATTTTCACCTCCCACTGCTCTCTCATTCCTCCTTTCTGCTGATTTTTTTTTATATTTTTTTTGCTTCGTTCTTTTTCGTCGAGTCAGCGCACCGTGTTTTTTTAGCTCCCCTGAAATATTTTTCCTGCGTTCATTGTCACAGCCGCAAATTACTTGTCCCCCGCGTTTTTTTTGCTCTAGTTTTCTCTTTATTTTGTTTTTTTCTGGGATTTTTTCTTTCTTGCTTTTTGTTTTGCTCTCGTGATCTTTCATTTCCACGGCACTTTGTGCCCCCAAGGTGTTTACGAAACTCGTGAGAGGTGTTTCGACGGTGACGTGTGCCACCTCGAGAGGGGTGACATAAGTGAAGAGGGAGATTGCCCGTATTTTCAGATATGATGCTGTTGCGCTCGGTTTTTGCTCCTTTTTAGTTTTATGATTTTGCGGATGGCGGGGTTAGATGATGGAGAATTTTCCGGTACACCTGGTGGTTCGTATGGAGCGAATGGTGTGGTTTTAGAGGGAATCATCTAGTGCTCTATGGGGAAATCAAGACGAGAGATGCCACTTTGTTATCGTCGTTCTTAGTTTTCTTGGGGAGAGTTCCATGGGGAGTGACGTGGGCGGGGGTACGGGCGGGTGGTGCAGGTGGGTGTGAGGAGGAGAGGGAATTATCACGTCGATTAGATTTACTAGAATATTGCGTGTGGGAATTGGCGGTGCGGGGGGTTATTGGGAAATTTGGGGGGCATTTCGTCTTGGTCTGACAGGGGTGTCGTGATTATTTGGGTTTAGCGGTTTTTTGATTATGTCATTCAGGGTTTTTAAAATTTTATTGTATATCGGGAGGAAAAATCACATAGATAATTATGGTAAAATCTATGTACACTGGTGGAAATTTTTTGAAATTTCATGGAAGGTGTAGTAAATCTTATGAGAGTGATATTCAATTGGATTTAAAGAAAAATGGCTTTGAAATTTCGAGTTTTAAGTAGAATTCACGGAAATTCGTGAGTTTGGGAGTGAGAGGGAAATTTCACAACCTGATTGAAATTTTCAGTGGAGTAGGAATATTCAGAAACCTAATGACATGAATTTTCAATTTTTTCTTAATTTTCCGGATTTTTCTGAATTTTTACAGAATAGTTGCAGTAAAAAATCGAGTATTTTATTAATTTCCGGATTTGAACAGAAATTCAATGACATATTTGAATTGGAACACGATAAAAATTTCCGGAATTTGTAGTGTATTCGAAGGGCGAAATTGTATTTCGAAAATTTTCTTGAAATTGGGAATCACGAAATGTGAGGCAGAGGAGGAATTTTTGATTTTATAACCTAATTTTTCGCAAACGAACCTCAGAGCTCGGGAGTTATATTTAATTTTGCCGCATTCATCAACTATTTCTTTTCATGATACTAGTATTTTTCAGGAGAGTGAAATTCAATGAGATTTAAAGATATCTAAGTATTTTTTAAAGTGTTGTACAGACGAAACTGCAGATCCAACCATTTTTAACCATCAAATTTGTCAATTAAATTGCGCGAGCAAATTTTGCATTTTTATTTCTTAAAAATTCGTTGCTTATAAATAAATAATTGAATTTGTTTAAACTTTCGGTAACCTCATTTTCAAATTGATTGTTTATAAATTATTTATAGAAAATGCTGGTGATTGTAAAAAAATTTAATTTTTAAGTCATTTCATCAATCTTCCTCAAGTAAACTTTCCAATGTTCCTCCGATTTTCGGCAATTCGTTCGGCGAAATCTCAATGACGTCCCATTATTTTTACTGCAGGGATTCAATAGGTTCGATTCAATTTCATCAATCGATTAACTTCTTTCGTCCAAAACAATGTAGTTCAACCGTAAATGGGTTCAACGTGATAGAAAATCTCTCCGCATTTCAATCTTCATTCCCGGCGTTCTCGCCCTCCATCTCCCTCTTATCACCAAAACTCTCGCCGGTTTATTACCATTATCATTATTTCACTTCCCTCGAGTGGATGTTGTGCTCTTTTTCAGTGAACCAAACTCGAAAGTAAGTGGAAGTTTGTTATTCCGATGCTGATGAAGGCTGAGAGTATGAGTGGGATGTGCTTACTTACCTTTCGGCAGTTCACCCCCTCCCTCCCCCTTCACCCACCCGCAGCCAATATTCCATCGCTCAAGTTTTCTGGATCGGGGGTGTAAGGTGATTGATGACCCGGAAAATTAGGTGGATGGGGGAATTCACAGCCCACGTTTCGTTGATGGGTGACAGAGTGAAAGGGGGGGATGAGGGAGTGTGTGCGAGTGTTGAGGTGGAAAATTAAGGAGTCATGAAGACTCGAAAGGAGTGTTTTTCGGAAATTAGGGGGTACTACGTCGTGAATTTTTACTAGCAGTTGTAAATCGATTTTTGAACGTTGATTCTGTATCTACTAACGATTCTGATGCTAATGAAACACTCGGAGATGTCAGAAATGCAGAAATAAAAAATTTTCTTTACTCGGAGCCAAAGTGTCAGATGTTGGATTTTTCCCGGGGGAAAGTCGACTTTCGCCAAAATTGAATTTTTCCGACAAATGAAAGTTGATTCTGTATTTATTGGCCCCTCTAACACCAAGGAAGCCTTCGGAGGCGCCAGAAATGTCGAAATGAAAAATTTTTTTTTCACCCGGAGCCAAAGTGTCAAATCTAGGATTTTTCCCGGGGGAAAGTCGACTTTCGCCAAAATTGAATTTTTCCGACAAATGAAAGTTGATTCTGTATTGATTGGTCTCTCTAATGCCAATGAAACCCTCGGCGGCGCTACAAATGTTGAAATAAAAAATTTTTTTTTTCACCCGGAACCAAAGTGTCAGATGTTGGATTTTTCCCGGGGGAAAGTCGACTTTTGTCAAAATCGAATTTTTTCGCCAAATGAAAGTTGATTCTGTATTTATTGGCCCTTTTAACACCGAGGAAACCCTCGGAGGTGCCAGAAATGTCGAAATGAAAAATTTTTTTTTCACCCGGAGCCAAAGTGTCAGATCTAGGATTTTTCCCGGGGAAAAGTCGACTTTCGCCAAAATCAAATTCTTCCGCCAAATGAAAGTTGATTCTGTATTTATTGGCCCCTCTAACACCGAGGAAACCCTCGGAGGCGCCAGACATGTCGAAAGAAACTTTTTTTTTTTCACCCGGGGCCAAAGTGTCAGATCTTGGATTTTTCCCGGGAGAAAGTCGACTTTCGTCAAAATCGAATGTTTCCGCGAAGTGGACATTGATTCTGTATCAATTAACGATTCTGATGCTAATGAAACGCCCGGAGGCGCCAGAAATGCCATAATTGAATATAATTGAAAATGAATGCAGGTATTGAATGCAGGAATTGATTATCAATCAATTGAAAAAAAATATGTTTCTTGCAATTATTCAGCATAATAGCAGTGTTTTCCGGACGAACAATACGTTTACAATCGCCGAATCAATCACCCGGACATATTTTTCCTGTATTCATCAGTCAGTGTAATGGTGAAACGGGAGAGAGAACTGGTTGAATGAAAATCCCCCTTGGTGCGTGTTTCATATTCATGACGTGAGTAGTTCTCTGTTAATTCTCATCACTATGGCTCTTCGGGTAAATCCTAATCCCTCACTTCCCAGAAACGACTATTCATGAGATATGTACTTTCATAATAAACTGAGAAAGCGTTCGGGCGCTCAAGTCCCTCAGTGATCCCGGCTGATAACTCCCTGCACCTGGGATTAATCAGTGCTTGTCTTCTGTAGTTTATTTTTTTCTCGAAAGAAATACACAACCTCGGAAACTTGCATGATCCTCTAGAGGAGGTCGATCTCGAACGAGAATTTTTTCATTCAAAAGGGATTAGAAATGTTGTAACGCACGAGGAGAAGTTCAAAGTAACCGCCTTTAATCTCCAATAATTAGATAACGGTTGAGTAAAATTTTCCATTTTTCTTTTTATTCATTAGGAAAAATAACGTCTGAAATTGCGACAATTTTGTCCTCGTTTTTAAGACATTTGGATCTTCAATTTTTTATTTTTATTTTTTCTTCTCGTATACCCTTTCGGGTCTTTATGATTTGTTGCCTTCCCACCCCCCAACCCCCTGTACCCCATTCGCCGAAGGACAAGGAAAAATCTCACTTGAGGGAAAAACCTGCTCAGGTACAGTCCTCTCTTGCGAGACTTCCGCTCGACAATGAAACCGTGAGATTTAGAGTGTCACAAATTTTGGCCCCTCCAGCCGGGACTCGAACCCGGTTCTCCCGCATGCCAATCCCACACTCTAACCACACACCCACCGCCGTCGGTACCTTCAATTTTAAGTCTCATAAATTGAGACGGAAAATAATCTCTCAAATTTGGTGACTTCTACTTCAAGACACATTGTTGTGTCAAATGTCTTAAATTTAGACACCTCAAAGACACTTATTTTTACACTTATTTTTACTTCAACCTATTTATTTAATTCAGTAGCAAAGCGGTAAACCGAGTTAAGTCGACTTAGCCCTTCGCTGAGTTTTCGAGGAATATCTCCGAATTCAAGAGAAATAGCGAAATTGTCATTATAACCTTTTTTGTAGAGCGAACTGAGAGCTACAAAAAAGGTTATTACAAAAAATTTCTATGTTCCTTAGGTTCCGAGATATTCATTAAAAACTGACCAATAGTCTAAATCGACTTAAACCGGTTTACCGCTACTGAATTTTTAAAATGAGATTTGGATTCACGCGTGAAAAAATTCAATAGATTCAATAGATTTCTCTTGAGATTTTTTTTATAAGAATGCTTAGGTATCAATTTTCCAAGTTTTTTCCACTCGGATTCTGTAATGCCAAATTAAACAAAATCCAGCGGAAAAAAAATTGGAAAATTTGTGCCCAATAATTCTAATAGAAAAAATCCCAAAAGAAAAATTCCAACAGAAATTCAAAATCTATTGACTTTTTTTTATCGAATATCCAATAGAATCAGCGCAAAAAACAAATAGAATTTCCTAATAGAATTCCAATAGGAATTTTTTAGAAATCCTATAGAATTCCTATAGAATTTTCCAACGAATTCGTTACGTTTTCTGTTGAATTTTTTCATGCGTGTTCATCTAAATCCCAGGAAACATTGACAATCAAACATAGTCTGTTTTACCCCTACCCTCTTTTTTCAAGTGAATCCTTCGTTTGTTCTCCCGAAAAATTGTCTCAGGTGGGGAATGAGTGTATCACCTTCACACCGAGATTTTCGTCTGGCTTTTGTTGCCGGGTCCGCGCACCCGGAAGTATCCATCAGTCTGTACAAAGTGAGGCCATTACCCGGGCTACATATCCAAGCGTTTTGTCAAGGATTTTCCGCTTTAAAGAGTATATACCAACCCTCGCCCGAGAGGATGGGTCTACCTCGTCCATTTGCTCGCCCTCCCTCCTCGGTTTTCCTTTCGTCTGGTGCACACATACAGACACCAGGCCACTGGTAAAAGGTAGATTATACATTCTCCATCCACTCGACCCCGGGCCAACACATTCCAATGGCAATTCCAGGAGCATTTTCAAACCACTTCGCGCTCGAGGAGTTCATATCCTACGGAAAGTTTCCTTGTCTTTCCGCATTCCATTGTTAGCCAAAAACAGAGGATTCAGGGCATGGACGGGAGGGGGAAAAGGGTGGACTGTGGAGATATATGCTCCATTGCTATGGGAGAACGTTTTCGGAAAAAAAAGAAATGAAAAAATTGAGTCTTGTTTATGATTGATGGACAATTATTTCGATACATCATGATGGTGAATTAATCATTTTTTCGTCACTCGGCCCGATAAACGGCGCTTACTCGGGCTCTGTCGAGAGGGGGTAAAGAGAGTTTACCGCGGCACTTGAATAATCGGTGCTCCAAGGAGGGTAAATGAGACGCTCGGTGCTCCAAGGAGGGTAAATCTCACTTACCCATCCTAGGAGCGATAAAGTGGGCGTCACCATGTGCCCTGACGTTCCCCCCACTTGGGCATGCGCTCTGCGTTCGGGTAAACGTATAGTCGGATGAGCTGTACAGCGCCTCTAGCGGCCTTCTCTACAACTTAACCCACTAGTGGTAGCCATGTTGTTGTGTGTCATTGAGAAGATTTATCATTAGAAAAAAGTCACTCTCCGAGTTTTTGTTCAATTTAAAGTTGATATTTTTGTTCAAAAAACAACAATTTCTAAAATATCAGTATTTATAACGTCGACTTCTGTTCTTAATAAAAGAAGAAAAATTGAACAGCTGAGTATCTTCTTTTATCTTTGATATCTGTTCTTATTTTCTATTTTTTATGCAATTTTCTTTTCACAGGTCCAAAATTACCGTCATCAACCTACTGTTTTTGGATATTTTGGCGGACTTTACTAGTTATTTATTTTCGCATCAACTGATATTGATTTTATTTCGATTTATTTTTTTCTATTGCTTTTATTTTTTTCTTCAGTGGGGGGGGGCTTCGCCCCCCCCCAACCCCCCCCACCAGGGGGACTTCGTCCCCCTGGACCCCCTCCCGCGCCCACACCCGCGTCGGGCCTTCGTGACGAAAAATAGTATATGCCATTCGGGCGATAGCGTTGGTTTGTGAGTCGTGTGGAGTTTGCAACACTCGGCATGGCAAGCGTCCGACTCGGATCGCCTTCGGCGATCCTCGTCTCCTGCTTGCCACGCCTCTTGCTGCAACTCCACACTCCTCACAAACCGCCGCTTATCGCCCTCATGACATAATGTACTATTGTTTCGTCGTAGAACAGAGTATTGAATTAATTATCTTGAAAGTATTCACGAAATGGTCCAAATTGTTGATTTCCAACAAATATCATGGATTTGTCGTTCTAAAGCTATCAAATATCAACTCAAAATGTTACATTTGAGTATTTACCGCCTCCAACTCAAGAGAAAAACTGCAGCGTATTCTTCTGTTCATGGAAACTACAGCTAAAAACAGAAAACTTGAAAATGATCCTGCAATGAGAACCTTATACCCGGGTCCTACTACCTGAAGGCTGTCGTCAGTGTGGACGCATCAAAACATTCAATCTATCAAAAATTTAAATTAACTGCTCGGTCTCGGTAAATACTCAAGTGAATCAACCTCAATTCAACTCAAATTTATATCAAACATTTATTCCGCGTCATTGTATTTCAAATTATGATTGTTGCTAAATCAATTTATCGTGCTAGTTTTCACTGGAAATCCAAACTTAAAATGACAAGTATCCTCGTTCTTTTCATCAAATAATACCTCAAATTATATTTAAAGCAACTAAAACATAATAACAAAATCAAACCAAATTCAAATAATAAATCCAATTGAAAATTATATAAATCTCAAATTAAACCAAGCTATTAATCACAAAATGGAAAATGAATCTTTCAATTCCTTCCAAATTGATAATAAATTAACAATGATCTCATATTAGTCGTAAATTTTGCTGAATGAGCTCAATTTTTAGCTCGGGGGTATCACCTACTTGGTAGAATTTTCATTGCAAATTGCTTTAGTTTTTTATTTACAATGAAAATTGATTGATTTTACAGTAAATTGATTAACTTTATTGTACGAAAAGTAATCGCGGAGTGAAATGTAATTCAATGAAAAAATACTTGTTTGTGGAGAATATTTTACGATTCTTTCGGTAAAAAAACACATGCTAGGATGCAAAAATTGTCCTCCTGTATAATTTTTGAAGGAATCCGGGGAATTTTCCCCGATATAGGGTGAAAAAGTACTGAAAATCGAGTTCACTCCACGATTATTTGACTCGTTCGGTAATTTTTCTCCTTGTAATATTTGAAATGAGAACATCAGTATAAACGTTTTACGAATCTGTTGCCCAAAACGTCAATTGAACGCTGACATTGAGGTAGAAATGATTCCCCACTCCCATTTTTAATATAAAATCCCCTGAAATTTCTGAATTTTCAGTCCCATTATTTCTCTCAATCTCCCTTGGTAAAATATGACTCTCATAAAAGCGTATTTAGAGCTATTACTTCCTCCAAATTGTTCATAAAAATTCTCCCTGCGTGCTGGTAATATCTCACAAGCTGCACCAATACTAAAAATGATATTTTTATATTTTCAAATGAAATACGGTGAATGGAGAACACAGCGAGGCAGTCACACGACCCCAAGGCATTTATTATTTTCGCTCATTCTCTCCCTCCATGTGTATCCACCACTCAACCATCTAAATTCTACTATTGTAAGGTTGACGTAACCACAGTGCTTTCGGAGAGAAGAAGTATTTATTTCGCCGTCGGGGTGAATGAATTATTTATTTATAAAATGCCTAACGAGCCGTGTCCCGTTTCTATTACCATTCTCTCCATTTTCTCCGCTCCTCCCTTTCTCTTTCGTCGTTCGGTAATTTACGTTTGCCTCGGGTGTACTGTATAGATCGCAGGGGGGATGAGTATATGAGACTGGTGAAAGAAAAACAGGGGGAAGTTTTAAAACAATAAACTTCGGGCATTTTCATCTCAATTTGAAGATCAATTTTCGAGGAGATTGCGTTGTCATCCTATTCGAAGAATGGAAAAGTTGAATGGAGCTCAGATTTTTTTATTTTTCTTGTCTACTCAGGCGTTCTTTGTATAGATGAATAATGAAATTGATAAAAGTGAGAGATTTATGTAGTGGTGGAAAAAAAATGAAATTTTGTGGATAGTTGAGTATTAATTTTCAGGAGAGTGACATAATATGTGATTTAAGGAGGGAAAATTCATTGAAATTCCAAATTTTTACCAGGATTTCTTCAAAGATCTCTTCAGAGAAACATTTAATTTTTTGGCAGAATTTTTTTTTTCTCGGAATGTTGAATCAATGTGTTCAATGGTTTTTTAGTTTCAAATCCAAAATAATTAATGCGAAAACCAGTTGACATGGTTTGAGAACATTTGAACAAATATGGCCTCATTACCGAGGGAGAATCAACAAATGCACCTCATCTTTCATCTTTTCCCCAACAATATTTAGCTTTCTCATCAGCAACTTTTAGCGTGAACTTTCATCTCACACATAAAGTTTCATAGCCCTCTAAATCTCTAATTGAGAATGCAAATGGAGTCCTCAGTTGATAATTTCTCCGAAAGTGTTGGAGCAATGTTTGAGTTAGCTCTGAAGATGTCACCATGTGAAAGTTAATTAAAATCCCCCGGGACTGGGAATCATTCAGTGGTTTCACCTGGCACTCTAGCGTCACTGGCGACACGGAGTGTCTTCGTACACCGCTGGCTCATCTCACCACAGCGGTTCTCCCGTATCCTTAGTCCCGAGGGCCTCGGGGGATTGTCGTCATCAGGTTATTGCACACCACTCTGGCACGTATCCAATCTCGTTTCTGGACAAATAATTCTTGATGTTTGCCAACATCACTTAATCTCTAGCTACCCCATCAAACAGTATCCAACGAATGAGTCCCGTGTCTGGTACTGATTCCTCCGCTAGCATCCCGCAGGGTAGGTGGTGCATGCACCGCTCCGTTAAGGAATAATTCAGTAGCGAAGTGGTAAAACGGTATAAGTCAATTTTGACTATTGACTAGTTTTTAATGAATATCCCGGAATCTAAGGGGATGGCAAAATTTTTGTTATAACCTTTTTTGTAGAGCCGATTGAGAACTATAACAAATGTAATTACGAAAATTTCGCTAGCTCCGTTAGATTCGGAAATATTCCTCAAAAACTCAAATGGGAGATAAGTCGACTTAAACCGGTTTACCACTTCGCTACTGAATTATGTTTTTTACATCCAAATCCCTAATCTTGAATAAAAGAGACTATTCTCAAGTTTTACGACATAAAACCAATAGTTTTTAGAATTTCTTCTTTGTGAAAACACTCAATGACTCAATTCCTAACGCTGAATCAAATGAATGAATATTAATTTGGAAGGAATTGAAAGATTCATTAGTGGTTCTGTGATTAATAGCCTGGTTTAATTCACGATTTGTATAATTTTCAATTGGATTTATCATTTGAATTAGGTTTGATTTTATTATTATTTTTCACTTGTTTTAAATGTAATTTGAGGTATTAATTGATGAAAAGAACGAGGATATTTGTCATTTTAAGTTTGGATTTCCAGTGAAAACTAGCACGGTAAATTGATTTAGTAACAATAATAGTTTGGAATACAATTACGCGCAATAAATGTTTGATATAAATTTGAGTTGAATTGAGGTTGATTCACTTGAGTATTTACCAAGACCGAGCAATTATTTTAAATTTTGGATAGATTGAAGTGTCCTTTTCCCTTTGCGTATTGCTACGACAGTCTTCAGGTAGTAGGACCCGGGTATAAGGGTCTCATTACAGGAGCATTTTCAAGTTTTCTGTTTTTAACTGTAGTTTCCATGAACAGAAGGATACGTTGCAGTTGTTCTCTTGAGTTGGAGGCTGTAAATACTTAAATGTAACATTTTGTGTTGATATTTGATAGCTTTAGAACGACAGATCCATGATATTTGTTGGAAATTAACAAATTGAAACATTTCGTGCACACTTTCAAGACTATTAATTCAATACTCTATTCTACGTTGAAACCTAAAATATTAAACAAATAATTATTAGAATTTCTTGTTTGTGAAAACACTCAATGGCTCGAGCCCTGAGGGTACACTGATAGAATGATTCATTTATTCTAAACGAGATTCGTTAACTATTAACGAATGAACATTTGGTGGGACTGAATAGACCCTAATTTCCAACCAAAATCCATTCGTTAACAATAACTAATCCGTTCTATCAGTGTACAGACACTTTAACGTAATTTCAGAGATCAATCTCAGTTATTCCGCGTGAATTCAATGATTCCACGTGATTTAGAATGGAATTCATCACAGATTGGTGCAATAATTTCGGAAGTGAATAGTCCAGCTCGTCACCATTGGCAATGTCCCACATGACCGTCATCCCTCTTACCCCTTCCTCCCCTTCTCTTTCATTTCATGTACAGATGGGCCATGAAAGGCACTGGAATGCATCACTCGGAATTCGTAATACCTCATCTGGACCCTCTCATTGCACTACACCAGTGAATGCAGGTGAAATATGACAAACGTCCTTTACTCGAGTATTAGGTGGAAGGAACAGCCGATTCTCACGCTCTGCGGAAAACCCGGCAACGAGCGTGGAGGGGGAGGAGTTACTACGGAAAGTCAGCGAAGAGCCGTTCATTTGGTGGTAGAAGCCAACGTCAAGAGTCCCGAAAACCGCTTTTCCTAGTTTAAGGAGCTCACAAGCCCAACGGCTTCTCACTACTCTTCATGTCCCCCTAGAGTGAATTATGTGACTTTAGACCCGATTATTCATTTTACGACATTCTTCACCATTTTACCACCTGCATTTTTCTAGGAAAAATTTTCTCACCCCCTCGACAAATTACCCTCTCATTTTTTGTGAACATTTTTTTAATACTCCTTTTATGATCCGGAAGGGCTCTCCATCGTGAGGGAAATTCTGGCAGCGGGGGGGGGGGAATTGTTGGAGAGGTTTTCCTCGGTTTTTATGATTCAATGGGAGGGAATGAAAAAACTTTAGAGAGGTTCTTGCGGGAGACTGATGAAAGAGGGCTTTTGTATAATTTAGTTTATTTTTGAGATTTTTTTTTGGTTTTTCGGTTTTTCGTGAAGATCAAAGACAATTTACAATCAGCAGATACATTCAAAGGTTTTTCCCCTCTTGTCTAGGGGTCATTCATCTCAACTTTTATTCACACGGTATTTTATACACTCTCGTATCAGACATCTCGCATCCAGAAGCATCTATATGTAAATTTTTTCTTCCTCCTTGGTATTTCTTACATGAGATTTGCGCTTTAGGTTCTCTTATTTCTCACGGTATTTTTCACCGTCCTGAAGTGTCGTTGAATTATAACGGGTTTTTACAGTTTCGTATTTTTTTCGTTTTGAATATCACTGAGGAAAAATTTTATTTTGCCAGCGAATCATTTCCGTGGGAGACAGTCATTCCCACGTGGTCCATGGCCATCTACAAATATTATAATTGTGTGGAATTATGAGCCGATTATATTTTTCAATTTTTTTTTTAATTTGAGATTTTCTTACGTAAAATAATTGGAATAGTTCTAAATATTAATAATTTTTAATGGAGTTCATCCAAGATCATATGCGGTACAATCCTCCTATAATTCAATATAATTGTAATATTTGGAGGTGGATTGGACCACCTGAGAATGACTGCTCCGTAGAAATACGCTCCTAAAAAAAATTCTGCTCCCAAGAAGATGATTCCTTGGCAAAAGTATTTTTTCTCTCACCGTACACTGAGAGAACGAATTACTTTTGATGAAGATGATTTCCTTGATGCAAGAAAATATTCTCTCGTCAATTTCTAGAATCGTGAAATCTCCTGGTAAATAATTTTATGCTCACACTGAGAGAAAGAAGTCTTTCAGCAGGATGAGATTCTCTTGTCCCGAGAAAATTTTTAAGTGTTAGCATAAGTCTTTCCATAAATTCATATAGCTTGCGTTATCTCTAGAATTTAATGGATTGTCAGAATTCACACCCTCCCGATCTGATCACTCATCATCTCCACACTGATAGAACGGATTAGTTATTGTTAACGAATGGCTTTTGGTTGGAGGTTAGGGTCTATTTTGACTTTCGCCATTCAAGTGAACCATTCGTTAACTATTAACGAATATTCATTTGGTCATATTCAACTCTACCATTCGTTAATAGTTAACGAATCTCGTTTGGAATAAATGAATCATTCTATCAGTGCAACTGAGGAATTCTTGTTTCGATTGCACGACGAACACTTTCATTATCAATTCAAGTGTATAGAAAATTGATCTCAAGTGTTGTGCTCTTTGTGCAAGATTTTATGTAATCAAAGTCCTGATGAAATAAAAATTCTAGGTGTAACGCAAACTACATGAATTTATGGGAGGGACATTATTTCTAGTCTTGAGAACGTTTAAAAATTCTCTCGGGACAGGAGAACCTCATCCTGTTGGAAAACTTTTTCTCTCAGTCTGAGAACGAAATTATTTATCAGGAGATTTCACGATTTTTAAAATTGACAAGAGAATATTTTCTTGGATCATAAACTGTCTTTTTCAAAAGGAGTTTTTTCTCTCAATGGATAGTCTCTTTTGGTCTCGCTCCATTTTGAACTCCGAGAAAACTTTGACTCCATCGTAAAGCAAAAATGCATCACCCTGTTATCACATTAGTTCGTGGAAATTGTTTTCTCCCGCTTCGTTCAAACCTTCGGTAAACATTATACGCTCCACGATAGATTTATTATGAATATGGGGGGCTGGAGTATCTCGCTTGCTGCATCTCAACACTATTTACAGAGTAAAGTTTGCTGCAAACTGATGAGTCGTTCACGGGTGTCTTCAACTTCTAACATGTTATCTTTGATATTGCGAGTAAAAATATGAGTGGAAATTCGAGCTCGAGGATTTGCGTTGACTTCTGATTTGCTTTACCCATGAGACTCGTTACTCGGAACGGACTTTGATTTACTGGTAGAAATTTTTGGGAATAAAAAATTTCAAAACACGGACTTTTGCGAAGACTGATATCGTCTCGGGCAGTGTTGTGATATTTGCGGTTAGAATTTTCAGTTTTAATTGAGATCGGTTGGTTAACCAACGGCAGGACGGATGCCAATTTTGTCATTAAAAGAGGGTGGGCTAAAATGGACCGCCTCCAATCGCCAATATCTCTGGAAGGGTAGAGTGCAATTTTCCGATTTTTTTTTTCATTTTCAAGGTATTTTTTAAGCTTCAAAATGAGATGCGATTCGTCTAAATCGCGTTATTTGGTAGGAGATACCCCACTCTCTTCTATCTGATAAGTTAATTTCACCGCTTCCTGAGTCGAATATTTTAACCTAAAACTATTCAAATTATGAAAATTATTTAAAAAATGTGAAATTAAAAAAAATTGAAATGTTTAACAATAATAAATTTACGTGAAATTTATTTCCACTTTGTTACTGAAAAATCAGGTTGTTATTCAATTTTCTTGAATATTCAATGAAATTCTAATTTCCCGGTCGATACGACAACGAAATCTAGTAAAAATAATAAAAAATCAGACCATTATTTTACGGAATTCTCAATTTATTAAAAATTCAATCGAATTTTATTTGATAAAATCCAATTAAAAGTAATCAATTGATCATGAAAAAACTTAACCAATTTTCTAGCAGTGTACATTTTTTACTCAAGTTTTTGAAAAACCTGAAACCCTCCTAAATTGGGCATAACTAAAATAATTTAGCCCTCGTTTCCCGGACATTTCAGCTCAAACCATTCGACTCTCATTCAATTTTTTTCCTTTTGTAACATTGAGAAAATTGTTTGCAACTAGAAACAAAAATTTTAATTAAAAAATTCTCATTCCCCCTATATTTTCATCCTCTGATAGTCTCCTTAAAATTCCCCTCCCCTCCCTCCGAGGGGAAAATCCTCGAAATGAGATTTAAAAAACGGGAGATTGGAGGATAAAAATTAATCTTAAAAAATTGTGAATTTCCGGTGAACTCCTAATCCCGATAATTTCTCCACAAAGTGGAGAATGGGATCCAACGATTAAACTCTCGACTGCGAACGCATTACGTAATTGGAAACAATTTTTTTTATTACTTCCATTTTCTTCAAATAATTTGCTCCCCTATCGTTGATTTTTGTTTCTCATCCCGGCAATTCTCTCTCTTCTCGTTCTCTGTATTTGCTGGAGAATTGAAGTCACATTTGGAAATCGTTGGATACAATCTCGAGCCTCGTACCGCGTGCAAGAGGTCTCTCCACGGTCGTAAGATGAGAGATGCAAAAAGTAAAAAAGTAAAAAAAGCGGGGGCTTTTGCAACGCCGTCACGTTCATACACGGATTTTCAAATCCGTTTTATCGAGCGTCCCACCCCGATATTTTGTCTTACTCCGGAGTCACGTGCGGTTGCCATTTTTTCGTGTCGTTCCTGTTTGTTCATTTTTTTTGCTCGTCGTGTCTTATTGATGTTTTCCTTTTCTTTCTTTTTTTCTTTGTATTGCTTTAGGGAATTTAGCTTACGGGGCTTGTTACCGGAGCAAAACAATACCTTCGACGCTTCAGAAGATATTGTTGCGATTTTTTTGGGGGATTTTTTTTCCCCTGTTTGTTTTTGTGATTAGTTTCGGGGGGACTGGAGGGACGTATTTACTGAGAGAAATGAATAGGAGAAATTGAGCGGAAAAAATTATTAAGGATTTTTTAACTCATGTTGAGAAATTGAAAAAAATTAATCTCTTTTATTTTTAGGAATGTGTAAAGCATTCTATAATTGTTTTAATTTTGAATTAATCGAAAACTGAAGACAATTTTATGATAATTTTAAAGTTCAATTTCAATTCACATGTAAATTTCGTGGAGTTGATTATTTTTGAGTAACAGAATCTGTTGGAATTTTCATATAAATTAGGCGTGAAGTATATAATCAAGACTTTTCAATTGCTGTTGAAATTTTTCAATTTGAATTTTTCAGTAAAGACTTCTTGAAATCCAGAACTTTCATGGATTATCGAATTTCCATTGGAATTATCAGGAAATTATGAAGCAATTTAGAATTTCTGAATAATCGAGTTAACAAATAAAAAAGTCTTTTTTAATTTTTAAAGAATGTAAAGCTTTATTTTTGTCATTATTTCAAATTTAAATTTCAATGAAAATGTAAATGTCACGGAATTGATCATTTTTTCGCAATAGAATCTATTACAATTTCGTATAAATTATGCGTGAAATATTTCAAGACTTTTCAATCGCTGTTGAAAATTTCGAACTTGAATTTTGGAACAAAAACTCCTTAAAATTCAAATCAGGAAATGATGGATAAATTTTACATATCTCAACAATTTTTTCAATTAAAAAAAAATCAATTCCGATAAAATTTCCTCACAGTGCATTTGTCCTTCCCTTCCCCATCATATTCTCACAATAAATGCATGTCCACTAGATTCATAGACGACATCCACATGAATTTTCCATAGAAATTGCTCTTTGCATGGATTCACGAAGGGCAATGTACACATATTCATCCATTACGTAATATATTGTTTCTTTCAGAAGTTTCTTATCTCTATACATGTGTTTTCGAGGATCTATACTCCTCTGTGTCAATATACTTATAATTTCATCGTGCAGTAAATAAATTTAGAATCATGTTACTCCCGTCTCCTCTCGCATTGACTCGAACTCCTGTGAGAGTCATTGATAGACTCAGGTTCAAATGGTCGATTAATTCACGTCCAGTCGTGAATTCTTCTCGACTTGTAATATTATAAGTCTCGCACGAAAAGTAATTCGTATCGATCTCAACTCTTGATCAATCAGAGATGTCACACGATTGGGGTGCACTCAGAGAAATGACGCGATTCAATCAAATTCACAGAAGAAAATATAATTCTCCATTCAAATTTGTTTCAGACAAACAAATGTCCAAAATTTCCACACAAAGTTTCGCTGTAAATTCTTGTTTGAACCAAATTTTATTGACAGAATTAAATTTTTTCTCAGTGTGAAACTCTTTATTTGCAGTTTTTTAATTTTATTCATTTCAGTCACATTTTGATTGACAAAATGATGGACTGTTTAATAATAATAAATGATGATTAAAATCATCCATTTATTTCAATGCAAATGTTCCAATTGCAGCAATAACTAAATTAATACTAAATGAATGATTTATTTGATTGAAATAAGGGATTACGTGTTAATGAATTTCTTCTCTTCGCTATCTAAATAATGATTTCGTTTTATATAATGAAAAAAAGCTAATTATTAAGTTTATGTGGTTAAAAACGCAAAAAAAAGTTTTTTATTTTCTCGTCTAGATAACGATTCCATTTCTAACTAATGGAGTTATTATTTGGATCAAAGAAACTTTAAAATAAATATATATTTCCTGTGAATAAACCCGCAGATAAAATCAATTTTGAGTTGTAATGAAAGCTCCATTACGATCCATTTAAATAAAGTTGATTATTGAATTCAAATAAACCATTTCTCTGAATGCACCCAGAGAAACAACACATTTGAATTGAATACAGCTCTGTATCGGAAATTAATAAGCCCATATATGTACTTCACATCAAATACCAAACAAAAAGACATTAATTGATGTTTAAAAAGTTGTTCGTTTCACGTGACACGTGAATAAAAAAGACAATGAAAAATTAAGTTCAGTTTCCCTAAAAAAACTCCATCACCAAGTGTTTAAATCAGTAGCGAAGTGTTAAAACGGTATAAGTCAATGTTGACTATTGGCCAGTTTTTAATAAATATCTCGGAATCTAAGGGAGATGGCAAAATTTTTGTTATAACCTTTTTTGTAGAGCCGATTGAGAGCTATAACAAATGTCATACGAAGATTTCGCTATCTCTCTTAGATTCGGAAATATTCCTCAAAAACTCAACTGGGAAATAAGTCCACTTGAACCGGTTTACCACTTCGCTACTGAAATAAATCCATTTATTCAATTCAAATAAAGTTTATTTAATTCAAATAAACCATTTCTCTGGATTTATGCACCGACTGACGGAATTTATATGCAAGAGGCGTTATAATGAAAAATAAGTTGAAAAACCAAAGTGAGTTGGATAAAAATCGAATATCCGGCATCAGCTATTCGTTCACCTTGCACACCTCATTCGACGCTCCACCCGCATCTCCTTCCTCCTCGGAGGCATCGGATTACTCGAGCTGACGAGTAAAATTTTCCTCGGAAATCGAATCGACCAGCGAAAATTTTCCTATATCCTGCGACTGGTAGTATATCGAGATTGAAAAATAGCGAATAAGAGAAAAAAATTGCCCTCCCCCCCCCCCCAAACCCTCACCGTTCGCTCGAGTTTTGGGTGTTGTCAACTGGAAGTATTGGAATGCCGATTGATTCGCCATTTGTCGCGTTGATGACCTGAAAAAATTGGAATTTTTCTGATGAAAGTAGAGAGAAAAAAAAATGGCATGACGACTCTTGCTCGAACGCAATAATTCCTCGGTAAGCAGAATATCCACCTAGAGTTGCGCCATTCGTTCCCCCGACATTAGCTGGTAAACGAGGAATTATCGGAATATATAGAGCCGGAGTGGGCTGCGCTGGGGGAGGAAGTGATCAATAACTTTACGATGGCGGAACAAACATAAACACTAGCCCCATAATAACCCGGGAAATGTGTGCGCCGAAGGGAGAACGAAAACTTTTTTTAAAATTGTTTTCGAGTGCTCGTGTGGGGGGTGATATGTGCAGCGAGGCCAGTCGCAGCGGTTATAAATTTATATTCCTCTTAGATTAAATATTTTCGTATTTATTCGTTAACTAGCCGCATTGCACAGGCAAGACATTTCTCCTCGAATCAAAAAAAATATTTTGATTGATTTGAGGGAAATGTTTCTCGGCGCGGAAACCGTGGGACTTATCCCGTAGGGTAAGTCGGGGGAAGATGGAGTTTTCTTCGTTCTCAGACGGTCGAGAATGTTTTTTAAATTTTTAAATTTTTTTTATTTATTTCGCTATAAATTTGTCGCAGGGCTAGAAAAATTACACTGTTGAGAATTTACCGGTGAAATTTCCGGTTTAGAAGCGTAGAAATTTTTGACAAGTAACATTCCCCTGAAATTTCACCGAATTTTTTTGTTGAAGTCATTGAAAATTTATGATTTTATGAAAAAATCCGTGGAAACTGTCAATTTTATCTTAATTATTCCGGAAAAATTGATGAAAAATCAGGGAAATTCAGAGAAATCTCTCCTTGAATTCCAGATTCCAGGAAATTTGACAGTGAAAATTCATATCAATGATAGAATTTTTGTCTTCCTGTCGTTATTATTATTCATTATTTATTTATTTGTTTAAAAACTTATCGCAACGCTAGAAAATTAGACTGTCAAAAATTTTCCACAAAAATTTGGCCGAATTTTGTCATCGAAATGATTGAAAATTCATGATTCCATGAAAAAATTCGTGGAAACTAGAAATTTCAGTTTAATTATTCCGGAAAAATTAATGAAAAATTAGGAAAATTCAGAGAAATCTCTCCTTGGATTCCAGATTCCCCTGAATTTCCAGTAAATTTATTAAAAATGTCTGAAATTCCGAGAATTTAAAAAAAAATCCAGGAAATTCGGCAGTGAAAATTCACATAAATCGTGGAATTTCTGTCTTTCTGCCGCTAAAAAATCTAATTAAACCTCTACTTCCTCTTAAATCGAACTCCCCGCCTTTTCCGGAAAATTCACCCAAATTTTTTCAACAGTGTAGTGTCACAAATTAAGACCTTTTGTCCCCTTTCATAATAATTCTGGAAGACACCACATTGATAGAACGGATTAGTTATTGTTAACGAATGGATTTTGGTTGGAGGTTAGGATCTATTCGGTCCCACCAAATGTTCATTCGTTAATAGTTAACGAATGTACATTTGAGGAGCCTTGTTCAACTTGACTTTCGCCATTCAACTCTACCATTCGTTAATAGTTAACGAATCTTGTTTGGAATAAATGAATCATTCTATCAGTGCAGTTACTACAGCGAATCTCTCCCTTTGCCTTGACTTAACCGAAGTCTCCATCTCCCCCCGACTTGCCCCTCACCATTCAGACCCACTCCCTCCGGTCAACAAATACAATCGTCACGTAATCATCCCTCAATTCACCCTGAACATCAACACTCACCCCTTAATGTATCTCTACGTAACCCCTAATCAATTGAATACCCCTTTACAATCCTTGAATAATCAAAAATTCTTCCACTCAATGTACATTAATATTTATATCACACTCTCGCTATTTATACTTTCGCCCATGAATTTGCCGAGGTCAATGGGTAAGTGCCTTCGAAAATTGGCTTGTGGCTAATCGGTCAAACGGTCAGTGTTTCACGCTCATACATGTGGAGAGAGTTTCAGCCGCAGGAGATGGGTTGAATATATCGGTGTGATTGCCACATCGGGTAAACGTACCGGAAGTGCACATACAGCTCTCAGTGTCTATGTAGTACTTTGGATTTTCATGAACACCGACAGTTGCTGCGGTGGGGGGACTTAACCCTGAGGTTTCCTCCCTGGTTATATTTACAAATTCAAGAGTTGCATGCCTCTTGACTGAATTTGCAATCGAAACTCAACCGCCCGGGGAGTTTCGTGCATAAAGTATAATCGGATGAGAGGAGTTGGGGAATTGTTAATTGAAATCAGTTGGTGGAAAATGTTTTGTGGATGGGGTACATTCAGTTCTGCTGAAACTATTATCATTGGATTTTTGGTGAGCGGTATTATTCGAGGGGCCGTTACAGCGTTCATTTCAGTGATTTTGAGAAGGTGAAATTTCAATGACTGCTGACATCACGCAACGTTATTTCGTAAATGCGGACTGGGATAATGAATTAGTTCTGCCGAAAAACTAGATGTTCCATTTACGATGAGGGAAATTAACTAACTTCATAGAAGGAAATTTAATGTCTCACAAAAATTAAATTTTTAGCGTGATTATCAGAAATGTCTCTAGAGGAATTCGAACTCCATAGGTTTATACCATAGAAAGAATAAATTGACGAGGAAAGAATATTTTTTTCCAAAAAAATTGTCCCCTCGAAATTATTTAGTTTTGGCAATAACACAGTTTTCGGCAAGAAAATTGTAGTTTCCTTTTGAAATTATTATTTGTTCCATGGAAATTATAAGTGTGTATTGGACAAAAATATACACCACTCAGTAACATTCACTTGATAAAACTGTAGAACGAGTGTATTTACCCGAAAGACATGTAAATGTCTCACGAGAACAATTACTACGACGAAAATTGTCATGTTTTGGTGGAAACTTTATTTTTTGTCCACAATTCAATTGATTCAACACGACTAAAGTCTCTTCAGGGGAACAAATAATTTTTCGGCTGAACAATTTTTTTTCTACAGTTAGAAAAAGGTTGAAATTTCATGGACAGTCCACTGGTAAATTTAAGGCGAGTGACATTGAATTCAATTTAGAGAGAAAAATCATGAAATTTCAGATTTCGCTGAAAGTTCTATGAAATTTCTAAATTGTGATTTGAATTTTCACTGAAAGTCTGAATGTTCAGGGTCAAATTACACAGAATTTTCAATTAATCAAAATTTTAGCAATATCTTTACCAGAGTTTTACTGAATTCTAGGAATTTTCAGGTAAGAATTGAACTGATATTTACAGTTCTTATTGAATTATCAGCTGTAATACCCCAAGACCTCAAAATTATCGGATATTTCCCGAATGTTTTGTTGCATAGCAACGAGAGGGATTTCACTACAAAGCTGATCCCGATCGTTGATATGCAGGAAAACTTGAGGGAAATATCCGATGAATTTTGAAGGTCCAGGGGTATTCGGAGGACAATTTCTTCAATTCTGATTTTGGCCGATCAGGGTCCAGTGTTCGGGGTTACGGGATACATCTCACCAAAATGTGAGGAATATCTGTCAAATTCCCAGAAAACAATTGACAGGCTACAGGGAAATTATCAGTCTGATAATTTCCCTGCAGCCGGGGAAATTATCAGTGTGAAACGGGTCACGTGACTCTGAATACTGCACTGTAATTGGTCAAAATCAGAATTGAGGAAATTGTCCTCGAAATTCGTAATGTTCAATGACGAAATTCCTAGAAATTTCAGTGAAAGTCAATGTGATAAAAATTTCCAAAAAGTGTAATGAAATTCTTGAATGATTTTATGATCTCAAAATCAATGCAAAAACATCCTCTCCCATTCCCCCCAACTCCTCTTAATTCCACGTCTCCCCCCTCCCCTATCGACTAATATTTCATTCCAACACACAACCGTATCCCCTGTGCATGTTTTTTAACCCACTCTAACTCCATCGTTCTCCCGTTTTATTTCCCCTGTCCTCCCATTTTTATCCCTCTCACTCGGCTTGAGTGGCCTTCAGCACAGCAACGAGGAGGAAACCCACTCGGTATAATCCCAAGGGTAGTGTCACCATATGTATCACGTACACATGTACATGTGTGTCAAGCTAATCCCTCTGCAAGCACTCAAGACACAAAGGCGCATTCTCGAGAGCTTCCGGCGTTTACAATTGTCGAGTTACCAAGCGCTCCACGTGCGTTTGATTGTTAATCGGTAAACATTGACCATTTTACTTATGTGAACATTTATATTTTCTCATCTCAAGGCCACTCACCACTCATTGTTCATTTTTAATCGATAAACAGACTATTTATTGCTAACGGACTATTCATAAACTCCGAAACAATTTTTATTGGCCTGAATTGCGCGTTCATCACGTTGTGACGAATATTATGAGCATGAGGAGAATGATGTCGGTGGTGAGGCGGTGGGCAGCGCCTCGGGCTGCTCCGCGGAGATCGCCTGCGCTCAGCCTCTGATTGTTAACGTGTGCCATTTGCACGTGTCTCTCGGATTCCTTTCGGTGGGAGCCGACAGAGGCTACGCATCGAAATTTTACGACTCCGTTGATGAAGTGATGGTCCTCGGCTTCTAAGCGGAGGCCCAGGGTGTTTGGCACACCTGATGAGGGAAGTGGGTACGATGGGGGATAGACAATTGTTTGCTCTGGAGGTACCTGGAACAAAGGAAGAAGCAGGAGGTTAATTTTTTTCTCCGAGTGGGAGCTTTGTAATCGCTCTAATCCAACACTGAGAGAAATATTTAGTAAAAATTACGGAACAATTCACGTAATCCGCAATGGGGAATCGTTTTCCGGCAATTTTTTTAGGAATGGAAGAGAAGAAATCTGAAACGTTCAGGGAATTTTCAGGTTCATCACCGAACAAAGTACGAAATTGTCACGTAATTTTTACCGAAGAAGTAAAATCTTACAAAAACTTGCCGGGTTATTATGCCTCCAAAATCAAAAATTCTTGAACGTTCAACAATTTTTATGATGCTGATGAGTTATTTCTACGTTACGTTCCGTAAAATTTCTCAATCGTTGAGGAAAAATTACGGAACGACTTGTTGTTCTCACAGCGGTGAGTCATCAGACGGGTGGTTAATTTTTACGGAACAAATCGTAGAATTTACGTGGCGATTCGTACAATTTCAGTTGCGACTCACTTTTTATTGAATTTTACTTCGCTCGTGGATTACGTTTCGAAACGTAATTTTCTCTCCGCGTGGGGATTTCGTCGATCGAGAAAATTCCGGAAAAATTGTCTCAATTTTTTTTTTTTTTTTCAAATGAATGATTAACGATTCTGCTTAGCCTTTTTATACATTGGTATAGTCCATTGCACTGAGAGAAGTCAATCATTTTTAATGGCTTAAATCTCGATCGATAATTTTTCTCTTTCATCTCCTTCATTCATTAAATAATCCCAGAAACGTTTGAAAACCTCACAGACATGTGACAAAAATATGACGTCTCCACCGAGATGTTCTTAAATTTAAAGAAACATCTCGTTGCGCAATGGAAAACACAATTTTCTAGCCATGGAAAATCGAGTAATCCAAGTAGACACGAGGGTGGTACTGGAGAACGTGAAAAAACACGATAGAATAACAAAGTACGGGTAAAAATACATAGCAGAGAATATTTCTTGCATGCCGCACTTTTATTTCCACTTGGAAATTACGGTGACCGAACTGGCGTCGAGCCACACGTTCTCGCGAGGGATGAGGATGAGGGGCGAGCACACGAGGAAATTACTCGTGTCCTGGGCTCCCCTCGGATTTTCTCTACAGCCCTCCTCCGCCCCTAATGTCTCTGCACATCTCTACCTCCTTAGTTCAACGGCGAATTTTTCCATCTATCTCGGGACGCCTGCGACTATACGAGATTTACGCCTGGTAAAGGCATTCGTCTTGCGATTAATCGACCGTGTCGTGCGATTCGGGCAGCGCGTCAACTCGGGGGAATCCAATGGATATATTTTAATGATTATTGGGGATAAATAGAGATGTGTTATCTATACGACTAGGAATGTAACTTTTGTCACGATTTTCCAGGTAATTTTCATCCAACTTTTCTCTCCGTGCATTCTTTTCAAACATTTTGTTTTTTTGTAGAAATGTACCGAACATTTTTGCTTCCGAAGGGAAGTTTTGTAATCGTCCAGATTCAAGTTTTGGATTTTTTGGGTTATATCGACCCAGTATGATCCAAAAAGGCCGAAAACGCAATTTTTAGACCTCGTGCGTATGTGCACTGATAGAACGGATTAGTCATTGTTAACGAATGGATTTTGGTTGGAGGTTAGGGTCTATTCGGTCCCACCAAATGTTCATTCGTTAATAGTTAACGAATGTATATTTGAGGCGCCTTGTTTGACTTGACTTTCGCCATTCAAGTGAACCATTCGTTAACTATTAACGAATATTCATTTGGTCATATTCAACTCTACCATTCGTTAATAGTTAACGAATCTCGTTTGGAATAAATGAATCATTCTATCAGTGTGTGTACGTATGTAACAAAATTTTTCTTCAATTGTTCGCTAATGAATGGATGGAATTAAATTGAGCCCTATCGATCGCCATTAATTAAAATTGAATTCATCGATCAGTTTTTCTAATTTTCGAATTTTTTCGAAAATCGCTAGTCCCACGATAACTAAAAAAATGTTCTGAATTGATTAAATGATGGCTTAAAAAATGTGTTTCGATGTCCTTTTGACCGAGTTGGAAGGTGACGGCGATAGCAATAATCATCACTTTGATTTATCCGAAAATTTGCAAAAATTTTGTATTTTTTGAAAAATAGAATTCCGGAGATATCGTTGAATATCACGCTTCAAATTAATTCAATCACAGCTACAAATGTTTGTTTCAATGCCATTATGTCGAAGTTAAAAGATGATTGCGATAGCTATATTGGTTGATTTGATTTTTATGATGACTGTTGAAAATTTCGACTTTTTCATTAATTTCCCTGAAAGTGAGCTTTCTGATGACTTCTTCAAATGTGATGTTTCAAATTCATTCAAGTATGTGTAAATAATTTTTTTTTATTAACATTTTATCGAAGGGCTGAGGGGAGAGATAGAACTGTAAAAAAGACAATCGATTGTATAGAAGAAAGGGATAATAAGAATAATGATGACGATAACATTCAACTAATTTAAAAATCTGACAAAATTAGTTGAAGAGAAATCTCATTCAAGTTAATAAAATGAAATAAACAATGAATTATGCATGATAGAACGAAATTATGTGCAAAATTATCAAAAATAATTATATGATATGCAATATAAACACAATTTCCCACTTGTTTGTATCGAAAAAATTTTATTCAAATTTTCTGTCGTGGATTCGATTCTTCAAAACCGCTGACAATATTTACATTCATTCAAAATTATTTATATTCATCCCAGCAATCAACGGTAGTTAAGGAAATTTATGAAATGTTCTGATGAAATATTTCTGTTCAATTTCAGATACCCAAGAGCGTTATAAACCCAACGAGATCATCCATTTCATGATTATTCTAGTGTTCATTCCATCACCGGTGAGTGCACTCATTCTCATTTCTAAAAAGAATACCTCAAAACCCCTCGTAGAGCTCATAATTACACGATGACACGAGTAAAAAGATGAATTCGCTCCCAAAGGCGCAAAAAATCCTCCAAAAAAGCATGAATAAAACTCATCCAACATAATTCGAGTATCCCGTAATGGAAGAAACGTAATTCACTGTGGCGGTGTTTGCTGTGAGTACACAGAGACATAAAAAAAAGCGAGAAACCAGCCACAGATACACACAAAAGCTCTTGCGCCAGTGTCCCCGAGTCCCTTTTCGTTTCGCCTCACGCCCGCAAAATCCCAGTGTCTCGCCAGACGATACGAGACGACGTGAGCTGCTCCCTCAGATATATATGTATCTTGTAGAGCAGAATATAATACGTGCGATTTCCCGGAGTGCACGAGTGTGAGTGCACTATACGTTATTTTTTTTCCGGGGGGATAGAGACGATCCCTTTAATGACTCCACACGGCTCTGCTCTTGATTCTCTCTGGGCTGTACTTGGAAGCCAACTCAGCTCCAACTGCCACTAAATTCCTCGGTGACATTTTTAAACCGTTACGGGGGAGGGAGAAAGGGGTGAATTTTCGGGGCCATAAAAAATATGAAAAATCTCATTATCGTGAGAGGAAGGAGTCGGGAATTTGGTGATATGTTACAATTTCGGGGATAATTACATCACAAAGTTTTTTATGTCGATGGAAGTGGGAATTTTCGGGCGAGATGTAACGAGTGGAATTATAGACTTTTTGGCAATTTGGAAAATTGAAGAACGTTTTTTTTAATAAGAAAATTTGTACATACAGTGAGGACAAAAATTATTTTTGCAAGATATCCGTTTACTTGAGAGTTGGGATAGCTAAATTTGTAATATTTTATTACGGTTAAATATTGTAGTCATCAATTAGATAACATCACTCTTTAAATTTTTTGAGTACTTGGGGATTCATCAATTCAAATATTCAAATTTTCAACTATTTTATCAATCAATAATCGAGGTGGGAAGATTGATGATTATTTGTGTAATCGAAAATCCCCTTTTAAGAAATTTGAATTGTTCATTTAGTACTAAATTTACAGTTTCATATTAACAAATTTTAAATAGATCATTATTCGTAAAAAATGAGATAATTAATATTATATTATTTGAAAAATTGAATCAACATATTTTAAACCTTCATTAATGTAACGGTCACATCCTTGTGATATTACGGAAATTCTCTGCTTGAGAGAAGTATTAATTTTTTTAATACCGTATTTCTCCAGTCGAGTCATTTCCGGGTTGATTATTTGAGAATAATCATTTTTGAATTACTAGGAGGGGAGACACGGGTGAATTTTCAGGGCAGTAAAAACTATGAAAAATCTCATTATCGTGAGAGGACGGAGTTGGGAATTTGCTGGGATGTTATAGTTTCAGGGAAAATTACATCACAAAGTTTTTTATGTAGATGAAAGTGAGAATTTTCTGGCGCAATGTAACAAGTGTAATTAACAACTTTTGCTCAATTTGGAAAATTGAAGAAGGCTTTTAAAAGAGGACGGGGTGAAGGAAATTACTCAATTTGTGTGTAGTTGTGATCTAAGTAGGTTTTGAGATTTTGAGATCAGGGAAAATTCGCAAACAAAATTTGTACATAAGCAGAATTTACAATATATTTGTTTTGAGATCTCTTCTTCTAGAAATTACAATACGATGAGCGGAAGAAAATAAAAGAAGAGAAAGAAGTTGGGAATTTTTTGAAATGGTACAATTTGAGAAAAAATTAAACCACAAATTTTTTTAATAAGAGTCACTAAAATTTTCTTTTTCTTCAACTTAGAACATTGAAAATGCTTTTTAAAAGATGCAAAATTGGAAAAATATTAAAAATATCGTATTGTTGAAAATTTTGGACAGAAATTTCCAGTAATTCCTTTGGAAACTTCAATTAGGTTATAGTTCCACTGATATTTCTAGGAATTTCGTCATTAAAAACTTATAATTTAATGGAAAAGTCCATGGAAACTGTATGTTTCAGTTCAATTATTTCATAAAAATTCACAGAAATCAGGAAAATTCAGGTAAATATCTTCTTGAATTTTCCATTCATCAAAAATTGAGCGTAATTTCGCACTGAATACTCACGTTTCGATGGGATATTGAAGTAAGTTGAGAAATTCTCAATTTAGTGTTGCTAAAAAAATTTTAAACCCCTGAATTGAGTTCAATATCCTTCATCTAATATAAATTACTAAATTACCACTCAATGATCCGTGAAATTTCATTTATTTTCAATTGTTCACAGCATAGAATGATAAATTCATGGTATTTTCCCCGAATTTACACAGAATGTTTTCGAATTTTCGTGTTTTCTCCGCCAATAAAGAAATAATTAAAGAAATCTTCAATGGATTTCAACTAATTTCTTCATAAAATTGAATAACATATTTCTTATCACAATTATCGTCTGCTATTCAAACCAAAAATATCCCCTCAATCCTCAGACCGCGGTTACGACCCCTCGCACCAGCGGTTACCCTCAACGATCACCGTTACCAAGCATAAAACTTAATGAAGGGTTGACGAAAATTGATATCTCTGACTCGAATTGATTCCTCAAAGTAATTCCCGAGCGTTTGGTATCACAAAGTCAAAGCTGTACACGTTGTATTACGTAATTTGATCCTCGGGTTGAACTCTATCTCAAAGCCCTGGCAGCGGCTGTTAGTAGTCAGTGACGGGCGAGGTCTCGCCCGCAGTCTCCAACCCTCACCCATTGCCGTAACCACATTCTATAACCTGTAGGAACTAGTTTTACCACGGCTGCTGTAGTAACAAAGTGGACTCGAGGCGGATTGCTCGTTGTAGTGGGTCAGTGTGCGGTGAATTGTAGTAATTACAGCCAAGTGGCATTTCGAATCGAGGAATCATCGTTTATCAAAATATTGAGGAATTAAATTTTTGCTGATTCAATAGTTATTGCACAAGTAAATTACATATGAAGGATATTATATTTAATTCAAGAACTTTCTTTAATCTGATTTAATTATATGGAATAAACTATTCATTTATTTTGAATGAATCCCCTCATTAGAATCGAATAAATAATTTATTCAATCCAAATAAAGAATGATTATTACTTTTCTGACAAATCTTGATTTTTTATTCATGGGCAGAAATGTTATTCCATTCATCTACTTTGAGTGTAATTTCACAGTGAATTCTTTCTATTAAATTCCATGAAAAATTTTATTCCAGATTTATTATTCCTTAATTATTCATAAAACAAGATTTGAAGGAAATTAAGAGAGATAAAGACTATTATTTAATTATAAAAAGCAATTATTACCCTTAATTCATTATTTTTTCAAAGAGTTAAAATTGGAAAGGAATAGCCGGTATTTTGAAGAAGTTTCAGGTGCTTTCATTCTCCCGAAATCCAAATGAAATTCCAAATGGCTTTGATATTCAATTCACGAATGAATTCATCGCGAAAATTTCTGATGATCAAGATAAAAATTTAAGTTTTGTGAAAGATATTAAATTTCCTTCTATCAAGTTGGTTAATTTCCTTCAAGTAAATCTGTTCCACTCCCTCCAATATTCTCACGTGGAAGAAATAGTTTTTCGGCAAAGCTAATTTTTCAGTGCAACAAATAATTTTTTTCAAACATTTCCTACTTGAAAATAACTAATGTAAATTATTAAAATCTCAGGAAAACGTATTTTCAAATGATATCTTGAACATTAATAAATTTATTATAAATTCCGAAAAATAATCTTTGTGATGACACATTTATTATTCATTAATTATTCATTAATTATTCATAAAACAAACTTTGAACGAAATTCCGACAGATAAAGACAATTATTTAATTACAAAAAACAATAATTACCCTTAATTCATTATTTTTTCAGAGTTAAAATTGGAAGCGATAGCCGGTATTTTGATGAAGTTTTATATGCATTTGTTCCCCCAAAATCCAAATGAAATTTCAAATGGCTTTGATATTCAATTCACGAACGAATTAAATTCACCTCGAAAATTTAGCCCGAGGGGTTTGAGAAAATGTTCAGGGGTGACTATAGGTGAGTGGGAAACGTTTAATTCCACGTGAAGACAGGCATCCCGGAAATTAGAAAGGATTGCATTAAATTCGAGTGTAGCGGTGCTGAAATTTAATTATGTCTTAAAATTTATTGAATAACGCTGCAGCGCCCCCCCCCCCTGAAAAACTGATTCTCCGTAATGAATAAAGAAATCAACACTGTCCGTGTTGCCGTCAAAAAGCAGTAACTGATTAGTCCCCGAATGCCCCCTGACATTTTCACATCCGAGTGAAAGACAATTTGCGAAATAATTCAGGGGAATTTATTGTACCATCAGCTGAGACACTCTGTTATCAATTTTTCCATTCAACTCGCCGGGTTTTTCCATTTTCACAACAGCGTCAGAGATTAAGTGGCTTGCGAGCGAGGACAAGGCTGAACTCGGTGCATTATTGACCCCAGGACTGAAGTATGTACCGAAGACACCCCACACTTTCCCTTGGAGCCGTTGTAGAAAGGTTCATCCGGTATCTCCCGGTGGGATTCACCCGAGAAAACTGCAAAAGCGATCAGCCCAAGGAGGGGCATCTCCCGGTTTCCTCACACTCTCACTCCTTTTCCTTCCTTCCTTCCTTCCTCGCGTCTCGCCCTCACCTCGTAAATCTCGAATTTTTCCCTTCCCTCTCTCTCTATCGCTAACCCGTCCCACTCATTTCCTTCATTTCTGCTATGTCTGGGGGTGGAGCCCTCCCCCCCAGGCGCGTCTTCTACCCTTTTCTTGTTTCCTCAACAATCTTAGCACGTCCTTCATCCCCTTTTGTTGGAACCTGGGGAGAATGCACCTTGTTCACGTGATGATCGAATAGATCAGCCACAGTGTTGGGAAAAAGATCAGGAAATATGGGGCGGAATTTTCGCGCACAATGGGGCTGGAAATTTAATGTAACGTACGTTAAATACATCACTGTTTTTTGGTTCTGCTCGTAAATTGGAAATTGGAGAGGAGAAATCAGTTGCGGGTCGGGAATATTGCGGTTGTGAATATTCGTAGGGAATTGATAAACTGATATTTTTACTATTTATTGTTATCTATTCTAAAAATTTTACAAGTTTTTTCCACTCGGATTCTGTAATGCAAAATAAAATAGAATCCAGCGGAAAAAACTTGGAAAATTTGCGCCCAATAATTGTAATAGAAAAAATCTCAAGAGAAAAGTTTGAACAGAAATTCGAAATGTATTGACTTTTGATTGTAGAATGTCTAATAGAATCAGCGTAAAAAACAAATAGAATTTGTCAGTAGAATTCCAATAGAATTTTCTAGCGAATTCGCTAGGTTTTCTATTGAATTTCTTCATACGTGTTTTGCCCCGATATACACGGAGAAAAATTTTCGATAAGAATTATCCTACCGTTCTAGAAAAGTGTATCATGAGCCATCGTTTCCTCATTTCTATCTCGAAATTTAGTAAAAATTAATATATGATGATCAAATTCTATTCTACGTTAGAGAAATGTTATCCTGATAAAAATAACAATGACAGTGCCGGTAGAGTAAAAATTACTGTACCGATAGGGTAAAATCTATCAACCGTTCGAGAATTTTCATTGTTATCTACATAAAAATTATCGGACTGGGAGGGTAAAATTTATTATGCGTCAGGATAAAATTTCTCTAATGTCGAATAAAATTTGATCATCACATATTAATTTTTGCTAAATTTCGGGATAGAAATGAGGAAACGATAGCTCATGATACAATTTTATAGAACGGTAGGATAATTTTTATCAAAAATTTCTCTCCGTGTAGTTGATGTCTATGGATTCGCCATGCGTCATTGTAATTGAAAGTGTGTCTACTTCTGAGCTTAATAACTGTGATAAAAGATCATCTTCGAGCTATTAGTTGGGGCACATTTCCGTCCGTTTCTTTTCGACCGGCTTTAATAGTATTGAATACCACAATTTTCCACTTCTTTCTCGTCATTGGCCGCAATTAATAATTAGTAGCATTAATCAACTGGTGTTGTTAATTATTCATAGATAATTTGACCTTTCGCTGAACTATTTCACATAAATTTTTATCAAAAATGTCTCTTCGTGTGGAGTGAAAAAGACCTAGAAGTGGATTCCACTTCACGTTTTCATGACTTGTTTGGTAATTTTTTGCCAACTTTTTTCTCCACATGCATCTCTAATTACCCGTCGTGAAGTTGATACGAATCTCGTCCTCCCAATCTAGACATTGTGCAAACGCCGGCAATCACGGTATCCAAAACCTGCGTGCCCACAGCTCTCGAGTTCTCGGAAGCCCTCCGCGTTATTCATCCGCACATGCAGGACAACGAGAGCGCACAGCCAGCGCGTCGCAGAGTTTGATTAGTCGCTAACCCCGACACGAAACACTGAATAATTCATCCCAACGTTCCTATTTACGTGATTACTCTTCTCTGTCTCCAGCACACATACCCCTCCCCCCCCNCTCTCTCTCTCCCCCCCCCCCCCCCCCGCCCCCTCTCTCTCTCTCTCTCTCTCTCTCTCTCTCTCTCTCTCTCTCTCTCTCTCTCGTTGAATTCTGCACAGTTCGCTCAGGAAATGAAGCGAACACAGTTTCGATTCTTCGGGATTTCGGAAAGAAGCGGCGGACAGACAAAACTAAAAGGAGGGGAAAACTTTCCTCAGTGGCAGGTTAAGACGGCTCGCGTTTCTTTGCCCAGTGGAAACTTTTTACTCCTCAAGTGAGAGACAGAGGGATTCTATACGCGATGATAAAAAAAATTGCGGGATTTTCCGCGGGGGGAGTGTTGAGATCCCGGGGAATCACGCGAGTTCTTGGTCTCGCTTTAGGGAAATTAGGCGAAACCGCCCGTTTCTCCTCGATTCAGCGAGCCCTCACGGAGAGAAATTTTTTAGAAAAATTCTAGTGCTAGCTCGAAATTCTATGGTTTTTTTTCTCTAAATCGAACTTAATGTTGCTCTCTGTGACATATGTGTACTCTTATACTGAGAGAAAAATCTGAAGTTCGATTTACAATAAGAAAATAGTTGAGGCATTTTGGTGAACGATACGATTTTTTTTTTGTATGCGGCACATAACATTATAGTAACTTCACGAGCGTAATTTTTGCAAATCAAAATGCAGTTAAACTAACCAAAGTTCAAAATTAACCACGATTATTTTTCCAACCCAAATATCGGGCAATATAATTGGCCCATTCGACATCACGTGGTACAAGCGACAGGGTTTTCAACTGATAATTGTTTCATAATTTTCTCTGGTAGTTGCTATATAAAAAACAAAACATCATGCAGTCGAATTAACCCCTCGTCAAACTGACAGATTGAATTCAATTGTGGCGTTGTGTTAATTATACAATTTTCGTTTCTCAATTGTGAGTTTCGTCTCATGGTCCAATTATATTTTCCGACATTTGGATTGGAAAAATAATCCCCCGAATACCACACTAGCTTCAAAATTAATCGGGCATTTTCCTCAAGGTTCCCTGCATACAAACGAAGTTGTCAAGTTTTTCAGGAAAAATCAGTCGTGCTTCGCACTCGTGATTTTTTAACCTGAAAAACTTGAGTCCTTCGTTTGTTTGCAACGAACCTATCGGAAAATACCCGATAATTTTGAAGCTCTTGTGGTATTATAAGTGACAAATCTATCGTGAGTAGAACTGTAAAATAATTGCAATGACTACATTCTATTGTAGTAATTACTTCTCCGGCCATAGTTACCGTAACCCATGAAAAATTGTTGAGGACTTTTTGACTATAATTCTATGGTGATGGAATATAGTCAGAAGAATTATATTTTTCTCTCAGTCCAGGATGTTAAAAAATGTTATGTTGCAATTTAGAGAGAACTTTTTGGAGATATTTATCAAGTGATAGTTTCCTTGAAATTCCAATTAATTTCGTTATTAAAAATTCACTATTTGGTGATAACATCACTCGAAATTGTAAATTCCAATTTAATTATTACTTGAAAATTCATAAAAATTAGAAAAATTCAGGTGAATTCTTTCTGACATTTTCAATTGATTGAAAATTTACCGTGATTTGGTCGACTACTCATATTTTGGTCGAAAATTCAAAGTAGGGAAAATAAAGTAGGGAATTTTCAGTAAAATTTAAAATTTCATTATTTATTTCTTCTAATTCTTTCTAAAATTTTCAATTGATTGAAAACTTCCCGTGATTTGGTGTTGACTACTCATATTTTGGTCGAAAATCCAAATAAAGTAGGGAATTTTCATGTTCCTATGCTCAAAAATTTGGAATTCATTTGAAGTTTCAGTAAAATTAAAAATTTCATGGTTTATTTCTCCTAAATCACACTTAACGTTGCTCTCCTCAAAATTACCACTGAACTGTCCAACCGAAAGAGAAGGAATACTGTACACGATGAAGAGAAATGTAGGAATTTGTCCGGGGGGGAGTGTTGAGACCCCGGCGAGTCACGCGAATTCTTTTTCTGTGGAAATTAGGCGAGTCCCGCCCGTTTCCCCTGAATTCAGCGAGCCCTCCCCCTCCTGTCTCACCGCTCTGTTGTACCGGATGTCCTGTGTGCTTTCACGATAATTCTCCCGTTGTTTTTTCGCATTTTACTTGAGCTCTTATTTCTCATTCCACCTCGTTTCGCTTTCTTGTTATGTTTGCTCCCGTGAATGAGTACATCTCGTGGAAGGAAATGAGCGGAGGTATGTGTGTGTGCGTGAGTCGACTCTGCGGGAGAACGAAAATTCACGTGTAAATGACGGTGGGTTTATTGCCATTGAGGAAAAGCCTCGGATATGGCCAAAGAGCCCTCGGGGGCGCTGAATCCCATATGACTGTCGGAGCGGTTGGCTAGCTCGTCTCATTTTCACGTTACTGCCCTTATCAGGAGGGACAGGCGGGGGTTTACCCGGGATTTTGCTTCTTTTGTTCTCGAAAGTTTGAGGGAATTTTTTAAATTGCGGCTTGATTTGATTCGTTCGAAAAGTTTGGGCTTATTCGTCCTTCGTGGGAAGAAAAATCCGGTGAAAATTACCTCCAAATTTTGAATAAATCGAGTACACTGTTGGATTTTTTTAAATTGAGCAATCGTGCCACTTGAATTCTCAATTTTGTGAATTTAAATTAAATTTAAGATCAAATATTTCAGGGGATTTCTTACTCAGGTCGGAAAATCGGGATAATTGGGCTTTCCAGGTTAGATTATCATGGATATTTCAATGACATCTAAAATTTTCAAATTCATTGTGAAAATTGAGCAGCAGATCCAACTTAATTTTCCGTGGATTGAAAATTTAGGGGAATTGTTGCATGAAGTTTCAAATTATTTAATAATTTTCGTTATCATGTGGACACGAGAATTCCATTGAGTACTGTAGAATTCAACTGATTTTTCAATGACAAAATACATGAAAAGTTCGTCTGAATGAGTGATTGTTAAAAATTTTAAGATTTTTTACTTGAAATTGCAATAAAAATCCCTAGCCCAATAATGTGTATTCATTAATTTCATATTCTTCACTCACAATGATGAATAAAACTTAAATTATTAAACAAAATCCGAACTTCCAGTTTTCACTTCCCTGATGTCTGCTCAAAACCAATTTCCACTACTGCAAAATATTTCCACCCGGACCCCGACCGGATATGAATTTCTCCCAACGAAATAAATAAATCCTCGCTAACGATGTAAATCGAATCTCCCCAGGTAAATTACCGCCTAACGAAATTAGGATAAAAAATTTCAACAAACACAATTTGAACAATGAAATTCGAATCGTTTCGTTTCATTTTTGAATGAATCGTTTGTTCGTTAAACTGATTGATTTCCATTAAATTGTGATCTGTGAAGCCTGGTGTGAAAAGAAAACATGAATAAAATGTAAATTATTAATTATAGATAAATAATTGCACAAAATCCGGACTTTCAGTTCTCACTGCCCCTTATGTCTGCTCAAAACCAATTTCCACTACTGCAAAATATTTCCACCCGGACCCCGACCGGATATGAATTCCTCCCAACGAAACAAATAAATCCTCGCTAACGATGTAAATCGAATCTCCCCAGGGAAATTACCGCCTAACGAAATTAGGATAAAAAATTTCAACAAACACAATTTGAATAATGAAATTAATGTTCGTTAAACTGATTGATTTCCATTAAATTGTGATCTGTGAAGCCTGGTGTGAAAAGAAAACATGAATAAAATGTAAATTATTAATTATAGATAAATAATTGCACAAAATCCGGACTTTCAGTTCTCACTGCCCTCATGTCTGCTCAAAACCAATTTCCACTACTGCAAAATATTTCCACCCGGACCCCGACCGGATATGAATTCCTCCCAACGAAACAAATAAATCCTCGCTAACGATGTAAATCGAATCTCTCCCAGTTAAATTACCGCCTAACGAAATTAGGAGAAAAAAATTTCAACAAACACAATTTGAATAATGAAATTAATGTTCGTTAAACTGATTGATTTACCGGTGAGCGGAGCGAATCAGAAATTAAGCACTCGGGTATGAGCCGACCAGGATGGTTCGAGGGAATGAAGCCCGAGTTTATCCCCGCTATGCGACGTGGAATATCGATGAGATTACGAAAGGAGGATATCCATCTCCCAGTGTCTACTGTCGTAACCATAGATTCGCGCGGAATAATTGTGTTACAGGGGTTAGATGCGTTTCTGCCGTTCACCGCAGGCCAGACGGTTTGTGTTTGAGGAGCCGGGGACACGAGCTAACGAGCGAATCGCTCGTCAACTTTGCCGGGGATGAGGGCAGGGTCTTCTGATGTGTTCCTGGCGAAGTTTACGGTTTTCACGGGGATTTACTCGAGTGGCCGGAGGGAGGACGAATAGTTGCGAAAAGACCCAGGGGTCTTTTCTCATCCCTGGTCTTTCTCTCCGCTTCACGATATCCCGTCGTAAAGCCTGACGAGTTGCGCAGAAGATGAGGTACTTCGAGTTGACAATACCCCCAGCAGATGATGCGATATAGAGTCGCGTTGCTGTATTTTTATCCCGAGACATTCTTCTTGATACATTTGGGTCAAGATCAGCAATGTTGTTTTCGTCGAGTGTCTCTATTCGTCGGATTGGATGGGGGAAAAGTGGGATTGAATTGGATGCTTTGTGATTTGTGATTGACGGAGGAGATTCTTCTTCTTGAGTGGAGATTATTGTTCTCGTTTCGGGGATAATCCGCTTTTTTTTTTGATGGATGTTTCGGGTTTTAGGAGCAGCGCTGATGGGAATGATCTTGCGGATATTAAAGTCATTATATTGAAAAGCACGTAGGTTTGAATAAATGAAGGTTTATTAAATTAATGAGTCGCAGAATAGGTACAAAAGGAGGTGTCGAAAGAAGGGAAAAGCAAAGAATGAAATGAAAAAGAAAAATTCAGAGTAGAGGTTCAGAGGGAAGAAAAAAATGGGTAAATAATTGAATACAATTGGAGAAATTGCAGATTCAGTGCGCTATTGTATTATTTTAGGTTACGGCTATGTCAGAAGTGCGACTTATTGCTATGTTTTGCGTGCAATAATTTGTACTATGACGCTATGCATTTAGCAATTTCTCGATGTAAGAAGTAACGTCGAGGGCGAGAAACGGGCGCTAGCAGCTATTTTTTGTAGAGCTAACTGAGTGCTACAGAAATGGTTTAACCAACAATTTCGCTATCTCTCTCAGATGTTCAAGTAAAAAATCTTGAAATTTTTAACAGCGAATAATTATAAATCAGTTAATGTTCTTGAATATTCAATGAAATTTGATTTCTCAGGTCCATACGACAATGAAAATTACTGAAAATCATGAAAATTTAGGCAATTTTTCTTCTGAATTTTCAATCTGTTGCTTAATTTTCACGAGAGGTTTGAAGATTCAAATTGTCATTGAAAATTCAACGATCATTCATAATGAAAAACTTTTTATTATCATTTTATTGAATTTCCAAGATGAATCCGGAATTCCATGGGTAATTTAGTCTGAAATTTCTAACAGTGTGAACAGAAATAATATAAACCATTGAAAATCATAGAAAATGTTGAGAAACTGAACGCAAACTTCACACGGAGAGAAATATTCAGTAAAAATTATGGAACAATTCACGTAATCCGCAATGGGGAATCGTTTTCCGGAAATTTTTATAGGAATGGAAGAGAAGAAATCTGAAATGTTCAGTGAATTCTCAGGTTCATGACCGAACAAAGTACGAAATTGTCACGTAATTTTTCCCGTAGAAGTAAAATCTTACAGAAACTTGCCGACTTATTCTGCCTCCAAAATGAAAAATTCTTGAACGTTCAACAATTTTTATGAAGCTGGTGAGTTATTTCTACGTTTCGTTCCGTAAAATTTCTCAATCGTTGGGGAAAAATGACCGAACGACTTATTGTCCCCACAGCGCTGAGCCAGCAGACGGGTGGTCAACTTTTTCGGAACTCACAATTTCAATTTCAATTTCACTTCCGACTCACACTTTTTATTGAATTTCACTTCGCTCGCGGATTACGTTGTGAAACGTAATTTTTACGTTTTTTTCTGGTAATTTTTATTGAATTTTTCTCTCCGTGCATTTTATTTGAATCGAAAAGTCCCTCAGCCTTTTAGTCCCTCAACCCCCGTCTCTCAAATTGAGTTGAACTCGGCTCACGAGACAGCCACATACCGATCGCATGTGAGATGCGGCTGACTAATGAGGGAACAGCCATCAGCCGGTCAGATGCTACTGGAGGGTTTGGTTCATCCATCCGACTCCAGGTATGTATAACACGTGAGATGCTGGTGGGGCGAGGGGTCGAGTGGGGGCGTATCTCGTCACCTCGTTATCGGCGAGAGCTAACCCATCACCGGTCGGGCTCACCGAGACGTGGCACCACGTTCAACGATACGTGCCGATACCACCTGGCAATCTAAGCGTCAGTCTGCTCTTTTTTTCCACTCGTTTTCATTTTTTGTATCGCGATTTTCCCCGGGGATAAATTTACCCGATGCGGAGGTAGAGGGATATCTTTCTGAGATTCAACGAGGGCTTAGGTTACAAAAATTTGTTGAGTTGATTTTTAATTTTTTTAGTCGTCTCGCATTTTTTATATCGATGTGCACTGTTAGAAAAACAATAAAATTTCGTGGATAATTGACTACTAATTTTCAGGACAGTGGCGAGAATTCCTTAATTCATTTGAACTACCATAATATGAATTTCAGAGCCAAATTATATTGAATTTTCAGTGAAATCTGAAATTTCATGATTTTTTCCCCCTAAATCGCTTTCAGTGTGACTGTCCTTAAAATTCAAAAATATATTTACCGAAATTTCCTAGTTTTTTACTCATTTTCAGGGAAAAATTTAAATGAAATTGATATTTTTCTTGGATTTTTCCTTGAAATTCTGAATTTTCAATGACGAAATTCCTTGATATTTCAGTGGTAATTAAATACTATCAAATTTTTAACAGTGTGAGGTGAAAGAAACTACTTTTTTTCAAAACGAGTAAACAAGTTTATTCATTTGTAACAAACACATTCTCAAAATAAGTAAAAAAATTCAAATAAAAAAAAACATTTTTCCGGGCAAATTACTTATTCAACATTTCTCTGAAAAATAGCGGTTATGAAGGAAAACGCGATTTTTGAATTTCAACACGACATTTTATATCTCAAATTCTATTGCATCAGCGGTGCATCGATTATGTAAAATCAATTGGCTATGGCCCTCTGTGAGGTTACCCCTCATTCCGTTCCCGGTGGTGAAAATTTCACGGCACGTTTCCCTTATCAATTTACAAACCACGGAAAAACTGAAGGCGATGGGAGAAGATCCCAGCCACTTCTCCGACTGTACTATTCCAATAGCCCAGTAGATCGTTTTCCAATTTCCTTTTACTATCGGAGGTTCGCGCGAAGAAATCGTAAACTCCGACGGAATATTCCTCCCTGGCTTCTCCATCTCTCTCCTCGTGTATCGGCTCATGAATTTTCGGGCCGAATATCCGCGATAAAATGAAATGAAACGCAGTTGAATATGAATCATGCGAGTAGGTGGTTTATGATTTCATGATTTTTCCATGTGATGTTGGAGGAATTTCCGGGGATGGGGATGGGAGAACAGGAGAACACCGGGGAATTGTGTATTCTGAATCGGGGGTATTCGATAATCCCAGGAATCTTAATGGGAGCTTATCTCCGCCAATTTGAGCATATTTTATGATACACTGTCCGGCGAATGGATTAAAGGGGAATGGGCACAAAAGTTTTAGCGATATAATGTCCCATTGGGCAGTACCGGACTCGGCCAATCGTTTTCCCTGCCGGTCCTCCTTCGAATCTCGATGTCGTAAACCATCGGAATGTTTTCTCGAAATGTCGAGATGCGAGCGAGAAGGGGTGGAATTTTATCGACTGACCGGTCATGAATTTCGTTGAAATCTCGAATGCAGGGGTTGTCTGGGGGTCTTCAATGTCAATACAGGAACTACGCGTGATTCCAGCTTATTTTCATACGATATTTGCATGCGCGGAAAACAATGGATCGAGACACACCCAAAGGAATGCCCCATTTCAATCAAATAAATTTGTCATTACGCCCAATGACGGAATAATGTGTGTCACACGGTGATAAGAGTATTATATTACTTTGTTAAACAAATTTATTAATTTGTTTAATAAAACACTGATTTCGTTTTGTTGAAAATAAAAATCTGCGCCATTCATATAAAATAGGCAGAAAAATTATTCTTAAAATATTTAAAATATATTCTCGATTCTTTCAGAAACATTTCGCAGGCTATTTTACATGAATGGTGCAATGTTTTATTAAAAAAATAACGAAATTAGCTGTGTAGGATTTGCATTTCAAAAAACTATTTTGTAATTGTTATTGCACACATTTTTTCACAAATTTTGAAAAAAAAGAGAGCACTGCACTTCAAAAATTGGAGACCCTAGACTATTTTCACCATTTCAAGCGTCTGCGAGACAAACGAACAAAAAACAATTTATTTTTCAGCACTAATTATTCATTTTTGGACACATATAATCGATCTTCAATGTATGAGAAATCGTATGCCATAGCCCACGGCTTTTAAAATTCATAGTGGTCTCCCTCAAGCCAAAATTATTTATCCAGATCCAAATAATTAGATATTTCGCTTTTGACGCGTACAATGCCTCCATTAGGAAGCAAAAACACTGCGTCTCCCCACTGACTATCGGATGAGCCCTATCACTACCCACCAAATGGACAACATTTGCTGGACACATATTGAAATCATTTCCCCCTCGGGCCTCATTCAATTAATTCACCATCTCATTGCACTGATCGAACATTAAATACTGCTTATGCAATCAGTCGATAGTGAACAGGAGGACCACGAGAGGCTGCACCCTGGGGTTGAATTACCCAGCAGTGTGTAACACATCCGCATGTCTCTCGAGGCCCATTAGACCGTCTTCCAACTATTGGACCGGATTATGGCTCACAGCGCTGATGGTAAGTCCTTCATAAAGGTTATATCATAATAGTTATGCTCAATTGGACCTAGATGCTTGGACAATCAATTATCAACGGGGCATTATGACATGACCACTTGCCTGACTCCCCTCCCCCTCTCCCCTCCCCCCCCCCACTTTCATCTCACTGTTGAGCTCTGACTGTTGGGTAATTGCCTTTGATGCACCCAATCGATCTCGTGTAACAACCACTTTGCAGGTGAATCCATTATTGTGCTTGATTAATTCTGATTAATATGTATTACGTATGTGACGGCATGTGCCATTGTCATTTTTCAATTAATTGCACTGGGTGGTGATCACTCGCTGGATACACGTGGAGGGGCTGATTTGCAGTCATTTAGCTGCATTTGAATCGAGTGAAGGGGTTTATTCATATTTCTTTTGGCAAAGCTGTTGCACCATTGAATAGTGATTTGATTAGCGAGTTTAGGGATTTTTTGGTGTTGTTGAGATGGGGATGGCCCGAAGGAATTGCAATATTTTGATGAAGGTGGTGGATATTCAAAGTTGATGGGAATTTTTAGGGTTAGGAGAAAATTGAAATTTGTGCGTGGTTCGCGATTTAGGAGAGGATTGGGGGAGAAAACATTTTGGAATTTGGAGGGTCATTGGAAATTCAATGGAATTTATCATTTTTGAACAGCAGGAAGACAGGAATTTCTTCAATTTAGTTCAATGTTCAATCAAATCTTGAATAATAAAAAAAAATTAATTTCAAATTGAGACTTATGGAAGTTTCTATAAAGATAATAAAATATAAAAATACATAAATAAATAAATATAACATCTATATTCCGAAAAGTCTAAATTTAAGATCTTTGAAATCTCAAAATGAGGATTTTTCTTTCTCGGTGAATATTCAGTATCGGACTCCGCCGAGTCTTCAATTGATTGCAAATCTCAGGGTATATCTACCCGAATTTTCCTGATTTCTGTGAAATTTATGAAATATTTCAACTGAAAGGTCCAATTCCTATCGATGCTTCCATGACATTGTGATTTTTAGTTAATGAAATTCCTTGAAATTCCAGTAGAAATGTTATTTAATCACAATCATTAAGAAATGTACTAGAAATTTCAGGCAATTTTCCGCAGTGGTTAAGGCTTTTTTTATAAATAACTTCATATTATAAACTCCTATGAATTAAAAAATAATGAACTTCAATAATAAAAATAAAATCGCAACGATCACATAGTTGATATAATTTATTAGCTTGAGCTATAATCAGTAGCGAAACAGTAAAACGTTTCAGGTCAATTTTAACCACTGATCAGTTCTCAATGAATATCTCATAATACAAAGGAGATAGCAAAACATTTGTCATAACCTTTTTTATAGCCCTCAAATCACCCTACAAAAAAGGTCTTAACAAAAATTTTGCTATCTTTCTTACATTCGGAGATACTCCCCAAAAACTCGGCTGAAAGCCAAGTCGACTTGAGCCGTTCACCGCTTCGCTACTGAAATCATTGTTTAAAATTTTCAACATCGAATCTTTCGTGTGGACCAAATCAACTATTAATTTCACATTCATAATAAAAACATTTTTATTGAAATACATACTCGAGTTTATGAATTCTCAAATGAAGCATCATTGAAACAAAAGAAAAAATTGACTGAAACGCCATTCCCCTAATTATCCAACGTCATTATATTAGGGATTTTGCAAGTGGATCTCTTTGAAATATTCCCTACTTACGGCAGAGATTTCCATAACGATAACCTATGAGCATTTTCTCCACCGAGTTTTACCGGATTTTCATCTCTCCTTAGCGCTCTCTTTTACCCCTTCCATTGGACCGAACATTACCCCGGGATTTCGACAAATCGGGGTATGTGGGCTGTGGGGTATTATCCGAACGGATGCTGGGGGACATAACGGAAATGCGATTTTAACGAATCCTGGAGAGAATTCTAACGGGATTTTCCTTTTTACAACTGGGGGAGTCAGATTGGCCGCACCGAGAGGCTTTCACGAGGGATATTTGGGTTAATTATTATCTCGGGTGGGAATGATTTTTCAGTGGTTGGGGGAGCAGACGTGGGCATCAACGGATTAAGATTCATCGGGCTGAATTCGTGATGAGCGTAATTGAAAATAGATCAACTGCATTAGCAGTGGTCTTGCCCCCCACGTCTGCTCCGTCTGCTGACCCGTAATCCAATGTGTAATAGCTGTAATGTACTGTACCAGTATGCCGTTGATAGTCCAATGAAGATCTGCCCTCGGGATGGACGGCCATGCGGAGCAGTTGGCCGTTACATTTTCCCCAACGGCGTAGTGAGATGACAGACCGGTAATTTCGGGGCCTCGTTTTGGTAGGGCTGTGAAAGTAATTTCATGAGGTTGTTAGGCGTTTTATGTGACACTCGGGGATCTGCGTGATGGGCGATTCTTCAATTTTATAAGGGTTGTTGCAATTATGTTTTAATCCCGTAACAACATGAATATTCTGGATTTTTATTCATTCTCGGGGGATCGCTCGACTAGAATTAATAGTTTACTTTTTTTTCGTGTAAAGTATTTATTTTTAGGTCAATTAATTTAAGAAAATCATGAAATTTGTAATTATTATTATTACATGGGAATAATTCGATACAATTTTTCATAGCCGATTTGAATTCCTTGCTATTTTTTTATGTATTTGAAAAAAGATGTTAATTTTTAAATTTTTCATAGACGTTGAAAAATTAAAAATTCTGTTTTATGTTGATCTCGTTTCTCTTCCTCTTTTCCTCTTAAAAAAACGTTTTGAAAAATTTATTTCTGATTTTCCTTTCCTACATTTTCCATATTTCGTGTATTCCGAATTTTAGATTCCCTGTTTGCTCAATATTGCGTATAATTTTTCTAGATTCATTAATAAAACTAGAATGGGAAGTTTTCCCCAATTGTTCCACCAAATTGTGAACTTTCACGGAGAGAAATTTTCTCGAAAAATTCTAGTACGAGTACTGAAAAAAATTACAATCCACCGGTTGTGAATAATTCTAGTGCTGTTAAGGTAAAATTTGTCGGTATTTCTGGTAAAATTTGGGGGGATTTCTGTAAAATTTTCACAGAAATACGGGGAAAAATTCACGTTTTCCCCAGTAAAATTTCTAGTGCCGGCACTGGAATTTTTTCCTGGCCGGCACTTTGCGCCTCTTTTCCCGTGCTAGCACTAGAATTTTTCTAAAAAATTTCTCTCCGTTTTGACTATTGAAATTCCGTAAAATTCAAAAAATTAGTGCGACCAAAAATTCAAAAAAATTTCAAAACACTACGAAGACTAATTATCCGACATTTCGGAGCCGCTTCGGGTGAGAAAAAAATCACCGCCCCATAACCACGGACACCCCAAACCCCGCGTCACGAGAGCTAACCGGAAGAGTTCCTGAATGTTTCATGAGCCATTTTCATGATGAAATTGGTCCAAACGGCTCTCCCCCGCACGCTTTCAGGATTCAACTCCCAATGAGTATCCCCTCATATCACCATTACATCCCCAATTGTTTATTCATTCCCGAAGTTAATCAATGCCCCTCGACTTATCGAATCGCGCCATTACCAGGTCGCCCTGCAGAACACCTCCTAATGGTTGTAATTGGCAAACCGGGATTATGAGGGACATTTGGTGGGCGATTGCTTTCAAATGCTCAATTAAACATTGCCCAGTTGTTTGCCAATCTCCAACCGTGGTACACGGAATGACAGAGTACGATGGCAGCCCCATTAGCGCCTATTCCTCCACCTAACGAAATTATTCAGGAAATTGATGATAGGGCAGGAGCCCGGCTATTCAATCAGTGAAATTGTTCAACTGTTGTTGAATTTTTTATTTAATTTATTATCGAATTCACCTCGAGGGGGACAAACGCTCACTCCTGTGCACGCAATCCCCTGAATTATTGCTACAACTCTTTTCATCTCTTCCCTTCCTCTCTCTCTCTCTCCTCTCTCTCTCTCTGTTATTCGTTTTTATCCTTTCTGTCTTTATGAAGACAGTTTTCCTCTGAAGATTAATGTGGCACGGGTGGAATCCTTCCTCTCGTTCATTTTTTATTCTCCCAGTTGTGTCGAAGCCCTTCTGTTTCGTTTACCCAACATCCTCGAGTTTTTCTCTCGCTACGTGGATGACGCCATTACTGGGTGGAAAATCTCGTCTCTCGAGTCGTTGACGAACGAGCAACGAGTTCGAGCATATTGACTGTTGGACTCGAGTGCTCACAGTGATTCTTACATTTTATTTTACATTTCACGAGGAACGAGAGATGGGGATTCCTCAAGTATTTCATTCTGAGGGCGTTTGACAGCTTGCGAAGACTTTCATTGCAATTTTCAATTTTTTTTCTCTCTTGATGCAGCGTCTTTAGTGCTTCCTTTATATCAGTGGATTTTTTTCACTCAGTACTCCTCATTTCTTATTTCCCATGACCCAACGTCGGGGAAAATACAGGGGAAAGGAAGGTTTGAGGACCCTCACCGGTGGCTCAGGAGCACGATGAGGGGAGGGGTGGAACCGGAAAGAGTCTGACGTCTTTCCTCCTGGTTTTTTCTTCTTTACACTATTCTCTTTGAACGATAACCATGAATATTTATAGACTCATGAATATTTAAGATACTAGAAAGTACGTGTAGCGGTAGGTTGGTTTTGAGAACTGGGGATATGCCGGACTAGTGTGCGCCGGCATAGCTGTACACAGGGAGTCTTGCCTTTTCTCTGGCTCAGACCACTGTCAGTTTTCTCAGGCATGTTGGAGATGTGCATGAGCACCAGAGTGAGAGTCGGGGTTTATCCGGTAAATGGAAATACTTTTGGAGTCATGAAAATTTGCAAGACAAATACGATACACCGCAGAGCTCGTCGCTGCGGTGGGAGACTCAACGGTGTGATAATACTTTTATTGGGGGGATGGGTGGGGAATCTGGAGGGATTTGCTAATTCTCTTGGGATGGGGAGCTCTGATTGGATGTGTTGCGCGGAAAAAAATTGAGGGACCCCCATCAAGAACTATATAATAAAATAAATATAATGTGGGCCAATTCCATATATTTGTCAAATTTATAAAGAATATATTTTAAAAATATATGGGTCATGTATTTTATATATTTTTCAAAATATAAATTTTTCCGGGTGGGGATGGGTATTTCAATTCGAAGATGATTCTTTTGTATCAGGTCGAGTTGTAGCAAGCCCTCTTATGTGTAATATAAGGGTCAGAATATTAGGGTCAAAACATTAGGGTCAGAATATAAAAAAGTAAAAAAGTGGGTGTCAGGCAATGAGGGTCGAAATATAAGTCATATATTATGCTAGATCACCGTTTTTAACCCTTATATGACCCTCATGGCCTGACACCCACTTTTTTTACTTTTACATTCTGACCCTAATTTTTTTATCCTAACATTCTGACCCTCACTCCTTCACCTTTACATTCAGGCCCTCAGCTTTTAACTCTAATATTCCTACCCTCATTTTTGAACCTCCACTTTTTGACCCTTATATTCTCACACTTAGTGTCTGACCCTTATATTACACTTGAGAGCGCTTGGACAACCCGGGCTGATACGAAATAATCATCCTCGAATTGAAACGCCCATCCCCCATTCGAGTATAAAATACAGCAGATGCTCAATTTCTCTAGACACGATAATAGTACATTAGAGTACAAGGGCACAAATTTCGTTTTCAATGAATGTGTAGTAGCCGAGCCGAAGGCGAGGTCTGTACACACATTCGTTGAAAACGAAATTTATTACCGAGTGCTCTATAATATTTTATGTCGAGTCATGCAGAAGTCGAGTTTTGAGCAAGCTGCGCGAAGCGCAGCGTGCGATAAACTCGAATTATTGCACGGCGTGACATAAACACTGTTAGAAAATTACTCTTTAAATTTCAAGTGAAAAAGCTTGAAATTTTTAATAACGACAAAGTTACAGGAAATTTCTGGAGAATTCATTGACGAATCACTTAATTTCTTGAACATTCAAGTAATTCTCGATTTTTAGGTTCATATGGCACTGAAAAACCTGGAAAATTTGAAAATTCAGGCCATAACTCCTCTGAATTTTCAATCTATTGAAAATTGAATTGTATGTGATGTTCAATTTTCACGATGAGTTTAAAAATTCAATGATTCTTTAACATGAAAAACCCAGTTGTCTTGAATTAACGACATGAATGAGAAATTTAGTGAACGTTTTCATTTGAAATTGAATTCAAACTCACATTGAAAATTCAGATGACATTATGACTGAAATTTCAAGAAATTTCTAACAGTGATCTTCAACATTTGGTCCCAACTCGACTCGAACGCAGCAGAAATCTCCCATCATCTCACGTTTTCACATTGTTTAGTAACAAAGGCAGAAAAAAAAGTTAGACTAGCTTCATCGAAATTCGCCGGCCGTAATGCGAAATCCTCCACACAATTACTAAAATTAGCGGTAGCCCCGACGGAGGCTTAGGAGCTCCCGAGTTGAGCGACGGCCTCCACCGACTGGTTACAGCCTAATTCAATTATTTCTCCGCAGTTGACCCAAATGGCCACTCGGCCATGTTATACCAGCAGTCGTTTAGTTTTCGAATTATCCCTTTCGTGTTAGTCCCTAGTCTGCCCGAGGATTCTCGATTGGTATAACTATGCATGGGGTTATCTCCACCACTATGCACCATATCAATTTGGGTTTATCTCCTTGAATCCCCTTGTTGCTGGCATACATGTTGGTTGTTATGAGGGAGAATAGAAAATTGTTGGGGAGAATCTAGCTGGATGATGGAATAATCAATTCTACTGGTGTGATTATCTCGAGTGAATGAAATTAAATGCTCAAATGATGGTGCAATTTCAATCAGTTGATGATGAAATTACACCCCGCACGGAGAGAAATATTCAATAAAAATTACCTATCTTTTCCGTAATTCCGGAGCGAAATGTGGTTGTAGGAAACTTTACGGAACTGTCACGGAATTTTTCCGGAGCGTTCCGTAATTTTTATCTGAATCTCCTGTAAAAAATTGAGATACCGTCACTTAAATTTTCTAAGTCGATTCCGTAATCGGCGAGTGAATTATGAGTTCCGTAATTTTTACTGAACATTTCTCTCCGTGCGGAAAACATTACTTCTCACCAGTACAAACCGGTACTTGGGGAAAGTTCACTTTTGAAAAGTTCTAAAAATACTCGTCCCAAGTACATTTTGTCTCCTAGGGTGAATTACCACATCCGCCGATCGAGTAGAAATGGAACTAGGAGGAAGTAATATCACTACTTACTGCCAGTACTTTTAGTACTTTTCACAAGTACTAAAGGTACTAGCGAAAAGTAATTTTTCAACTTCTCTCAAGTACTTTTAGGACTTAATTTCAGTACTTCCAATTGATTAGCTTATTGAAAAAAGGGAATATTATCACCGGATAGAATGGGCTTTCTTACCCATTTTTGTGAATAGAAATGTTCAGCAGAAGATATTTTGTAGGAAAAAATCAATAGATTGCGATTTTTATGGATGCTTTCGAGAATTATTGGTATGCTTTCCAACCTACGAAATTTCAATTTTGTTGGGATTAGGGGAGGGTGTGCCTGTACCGCCCACCCAAGGGGAAATGCCAATTTTATATAAATTAAATATAAAATACCAGTACACAGGTACTTGACGCATGATACTTGCATCAAGTTGTTTTGTAACTACGAGGAAGTACAAAAATGTGCCTTTCCCCAGGAACCCCTTGGTACTTGATACAAGTACTTTTTCTACTGATCAAAAGTAATTAATTTTTTTGGGTGTATTCATTGTATTTTGAGAGCTGCAAGGATCTGGAAAATTGTCCGAAATTATTTCTCTGTTTTATGAACGTGGGCAGACATCAACTGCAACAACTGCTATTCCATTTCAAATCCATTATTCAAGAATTTTCGAGAAAAATATGCAATGCTTATAAAACCCTCCCGGGAGATCCACTTTCGCGATTACGATGCTGTGTACTCCTAGTCCATAGTTTCGTCATACGTCCTGGGGGGAAAATAAACTGCACTGTTCCTGTACACAGAGAAACATACCTTCCTTCATTCTGGCATTTTTATCCCAAATGCTTTTCCAGTTGTTTTTTTTTTACAAACGATGGACCACTTATGGACATGAGGATTCCGCGAATATAAGTTGAACGAACTTCCGCCAGATCCTTTCATAATCCCGGGGAGGGTTGTGTATGTGGAGAAAAAGTTGGGACAAAATTCCCAAACGTATGAAGTAATCGTAGAGCGAAATTCAGTTCTCAATCTTTTTGGCTGTGTAGTGAGAAAGGTGATGCGGGATAAATGGTAAAATTCATTCGAAAGTTCAAGAAAAATTACGCCACAATGTTGAAAAAATTTGGCTGAATTTTCCGCCAGGCGACATTGAATTTGATTTAAAGGGAAAAAATTCAATTTTCAAGTTTTTATGAAAATTCAAGTAAAGCTGCAATTTTTTAGCGGCAGGAAGATGGAAATTCCACAATTGTCATGAATTTTCAAGTGAAAATCAATATTCACTGCCAAATTCCCTGAAAATTCAAGAGATTCTGGACTTTGAAGAGAGATTTCCCTAAATTTTCCTGCTTTTTTATTAATTTTCTCGGAATAATTGAACTAGAATTTATAGTTCCCACGATTTTTTCCATGAAATTATGAATTTTCGATGACAAAATTCCTTGAAATTGAATAAAGTTTATTGTTATCCGACAATTTACGGTAAATTTTTACTTTTGATCCATTCCATGTCGTTGGTGTATCATTGCCAAAAGAAATACAGTAGCTAATATGCAAGAAATTCTACTCCATAGGGAGCCGTAATTTTTGCATCCACAAATGTCAATATGTTACTGAACGCATGGCGAAATATTCTCCGCAACGAGTATTTTTCGTCTAAAAACATTTCGCTCCATAATTTGCTTCAATTGTTAAAGTGGCATCGCCTGCAACCAAATTCACACTCAATGAAATCAAACGTCAATCAATCCCCAAATATTTTCATCGTTAATTCCAGAAAACTGTTTCAATCTCCACTGCCCCACAGTACCTCTATTTACATTAATCATGGTAAACACCGGGATAATCCAAAATAGAGAATGAAATTATTAACAATTCGAGTGATATTTCACATTCATTAATATTCATACATTGACTCGGATATCAACATCCCCCAATATTTCATCCCACTTTAAATTGCCGTACAAAGATAACGAGAATGCTAATTAACAAGCCCCTCCTCTGTCCACCGAACTTATCATTAATATTTACGCAGTCGTGTGGTAAATAACTTCTGAAATTAATTCAGAACCACATAAATTACTGTGACAGCCTGCATTTAATTCCAAGCTCTCTTGATTTTTTGTGATTTCCCCTCGAATGCGAGCTGTTGAAGCTTTCAACCGCATTATCTAATAATTCCTCTTTGTTATTTCCCAATTACTGCATCTTCAAGAATTTCCACACTGATAGAACGGATTAGTTATTGTTAACGAATGGATTTTGGTTGGAGGTTAGGGTCTGTTCGGTCTCACCTAATGTTCATTCGTTAATAGTTAACGGATCTCGTTTGGAATAAATGAATGAACGAATAAATGAATAAATGAATCAGTGCAGTTACTGAATCATCAATAATTTCCATCAATATTTCGCTTCCTGAATGATTGGTAACGGAAAATGTCGATGAAAAATTACGGTGCATAATTGAACCCAGCGAAAAATCATCAATTTATGAGAACCACATTATGATTCACGTTAGCCCCTGGACTGACTGACATCTGCAGTAAAGGGACTCACCCAGTTGATAAGTAATTACGCGTTCGAGCGAGCAGAAAGACTTTTCCCGAGTTGTTCATTCCACTCAGCCCCCTCAGCGATTTTCCCTATCTCCTTAAATAACCCCGTCCATATCCGCCCTCCCCACATCACCGGATTTCCATTAAAAAGAAACTATTACCAGGTAAATTCTCCTAATCTCAAGCCACTTTTTCCCGCAGTAAGTGCCCTCAGTAAGTCACTTAGGGCTCCTCTCTCATTCCTAATTGCTGTCTTGGAGGTAAGAGGCTGAGCCTTTCACTTGCAGGACGAATTCAGAATGTTATCTACTGCCGATTGACCGAGCCTGGAGCTCCGCCAAATCGCCTAAAACATGTACCACTGAAATTCCGGGAATTCTCCCTCTGGCAGAGCTTCTCACCAGTTCCTTCTCCGCGAGTTGCAGTCTTCTTTTTTTCATCCTCTCAAAGCTCTGCCGAAGACTCGCTCAAAGCGACATGTCCGCGTGGCAAACGAGCACAAGGGAATCTCATCATTTTCGTTTTTCCCTTTTCAACTTCTTCTCGTTGCTTTGTACTCAAAAAAGGTGCGGATACGCTGACACGGTCAGAGTCCAACCTCTTCCTGGTGACATCGACTTTTCTATACGGGGTAATAAGCCACGGGGAGCTCGTACAGCTTCCGCCCGACCTCGGGGGTAACTCTTTATACCGAAAGTCTGAAGTTGAAATCAAAGTTTTTTGTCGTTCAACAGAGTTTTTTGTCGTCTTTTATGGAATGGGGAGGAAAATTATTCAACTCCTCTTTGCAGATTAAACTCAGAAGTTATCAATGCATGAATAGTGGTGATTCGTGTGGTTTTATTTTTTTATAAGACCTCACACTGAAAAATGCGTTAATTTCAAGCACAAGAGACGACGTCTTATACGTAATTTACGTTTAGGTTTGTAATCCGTTCTATCAGTGTAGTCTAAAGTAAATGGCTTGTGGTTTTTTTTTCAATATCTTGAGTGTCTAACCCATGCAACATCTCGATCAAAGTTCACACGGTCACGTTTTGTCCCTAAGCGTAATGTTACAAGAAGTGATTTTCAGAAATTAATTTCTCACTAGGATGCCCCGATGGAAGTTTTAAGATTATTACTAACGTCCCGAGTCGAGGATTTGGTTCTGATTGGACGTACACAGGTCTTTCAAGATCTCTCCAGACCTAGATGGACCTGGTAAGTCCTAATCAGTTCTGCGACGTACTTTTCCAGAGACCATTCGAATCCTCAGTTCTTTTCGGTCCTGAGAAGTCCTCCTCGATGCTACCGAGAACGCGTGATTTTACGAGCGGGTGAAGGGGAAGGCATGTATGCGGAGGGTTGAAATTTGTAGCCAACGAGGAGACAGGGTTGCAGAATAGAACTCTCAAAAGTATGTGAAAAAAGTGAAAACTGAAAAAGTTTTTTTTTTCAAATTTTCAAAGGGTCAGATTTTTCGTTTTTCTCGGGAGAAAGTTGACTTTCGGCAAAATCGAATTTTTTAGCCGGGTGAACGTTGATTCCAACTATTTAAGCGACGGACTATTCAGAACTCTCAAAAGTATGTGGAAAAAGTGAAAACTGAAAAAAAAAATTTTCAACGGCGGCCACAGGGTCAGATTTTCGGTTTTTACTTGGAACAAGGGTCAGATTTGTTAACACTTTCTTTTTTTATTTGGACAATGCATGCAAGCGGAGGGGCAAGAGTGGCTAGAATAGATTCTGCAACCTTCTCCGCTTGTTGGA
>NW_021680415.1:1430656-1458090 GCF_001412515.2 Diachasma alloeum
TATTTTAGCCACCCTCATCTCCCCGTTTGCAGGCGGTGTTTAAATAAAAAATAGTGAACAGTTGATTCTGTATTTATTGACCCCCTGATGCCAATGAAACCCTCGGAGGTGACAGAAATGGGGAAAAAATTTTTTCATTTTCACGTGGGTCAAGGGTGAAAGTCGATTTTCGCCAAAATTGAATTTTTTCGCCAAGTGAAAGTTGATTCTGTATTTTTAAAAATGTCAAGCCTCCGCATACATGCATCTCCCCTCCACCCTCCCGTGAAATGTCGATTTTCGAGATTAAAAAAAAAACAATAATTGCATTTTTTATTTCAATAACGCATGAGTAAATAGGGATATGAACGCAGATTTAATGTAGGCCCATAGAATTACGGGGACCGGCAAGGATTTGGAAAGTCTGAATGCAAGTCCTGCTTACATCTAGCAAGTGCTGAAGTGGGACATAACCAGAGGTAGAAAGGTCTCAGAAGCACTTGGGAAGAGGCTTCCCAAGACCTATCCAGTTCTGAATGGAGAGACCTAAGTAGAATTTGTCAGGTCCAATTATTGGACTCGCGGTGTGGCGCAAATATGAACCTGGCGTGTGAGACAATATCAACATTATGGTGAAATCTACATTTTGCAGTCGTGGTGTCAATCAATCGAGGAGTGTCTAGCCCCTCAACCTAAAGTGCATCGTACATTCCATGATCAATGATAGAAAACGCGTAGAAACTATCTGCTGCGCCAAATTCACTTCGCAGATGCTATTACATCATTACGATGAATTTCTATCTAGTGTGCGCATGATGTTGCCATGATTGCTGTTGAGACTCAACGCAAATGGTAAGGTACAGGCATTCTCAGTGTGCACATATCCTCGTACAATTCTCCCCTCTCATACGGCTCTCATGTGCATATGCATACAAGCGAAAATTGCACCGGAATAAGTATACCATTGAATGCGAGGATACATTCAGCACACACATTTATGCTCCAAGACAGTCACTGGGCCAACACAGTTAAGGCAAATGTATATTTCTCGGGTTTGGCTGAATGCACGTGGATACGAGAGCCCCTTGTGAAGACTCGTGCAGTATTCAAGCGTGGAGAGGTGTATACGGTAGGGCCAGACGTTTGTACAGGCGAATGCCCCTCGAGCCCCCTGAGCAATTCCCAGCACGGTTTATACCAATCTTCAACCGGTAGAGAGAGAACTCGGTTAAGTATGGTTAAGTAGAAACCATGGTGCCAGCACCAAGTTTCCAGCCAAAATGGAATCGCAAGAAGGGAGAAAACAAAAATCGAGGCGGAATGGCTCAGCTGAGGGCCAAATTATCCTGGTGAAGAGGTACTCCACGCTCGGCGTAAAATTTTTACTGGGGATTATTTACATAATGAGGTTTATCGCTTCTTGTAATGATTAATTAGTGATAATGATGGGGGAGAAATGAAAAATCTACGCGTTTAATGATAGTGTGCATGTTTAGAACAACACGGAGGGAAATATTCAGTAAAAATTACGGAACAATTCACGCTGTCCACAATGGGGAATCGTTTTTCGGCGATTTTTATAGGAATGGAAGAGAAGAAATCTGAAACGTTCAGTGAATTTTTAGGTTCATCACCGATCAAAGTACGAAATTGTCACGTGATTTTTACCGAAGAAGTAAAATCTTACAGAAACTTGCCGACTTATTATGCCTCCAAAATCCAAAATTCTTGAACGTTTAACAATTTTTATGAAGCTGGTGAGTTATTTCTACGTTCCGTTCCGTAAAATTTCTCAATTGTTGGGGAAAAATTACGGAACGACTTGTTGTGCCCACAGCGGTGAGTCATCAGATGGGTGGTTAATTTTTATGGAACAAATCGTAGAATTGACGTTCCGACTCACACTTTTTATTGAATTTTACTTCGCTCGCGGATTACATTTGGAGTCATTTTTACGTAATTTTTACGTAATTTTTACGTTTTTTTTTTTTGGTAATTTTTATTGAATTTTTCTCTCTGTGAATAACATAATGAGTTTTATCGTTTCTTGTGATTATCAATTAGTGTTAATGCTGGGGAAGAAAAGGAAAATTGGAGTGTTTAATGACAGTATGAATATTCAAAACAATACGGGCTGAAATTCGCTACAACTTTATGCTTAACCGGGATATCTGTTGTATCGATGAAGATCAGAAGTCCGGAGACTTCATCAAAAATTTTCCAGATGCTATGGAGTAGAAATCTGTTCAGAGCTGTATTCTAGTCAGAAAATGACAATAGAATCGCAAAATGGTAGAAACTAGAAATCAAGGCAGAATGGTTCAGCTGAGGGCCAAATTATCTTGGTGAAGAGGTACTCGACGCTCCGCGCAAAATTTGGACTATGGATAATTTACATAATGAGTTTCATCGTTTCTTCTAATTACCAATTAGTGCTAATGATGGCGGTGAAAAGGAAAATCGACGCTATTAATATCACTGTGGATGTTCAGAGGAATACGGGCAAAGTTTTACATCACCTTGAAGCTTAACTATACCTTCTGTTGTACTGATAAAGCTCAAGAGTCTACGGAATTCATCGAATGCCCCGTAACCCACACGGATAAATTTATATTTTGAAAAATATATAAAAATATATTTTAAAATTGCCCAATTTATATAAAAATTACAATAACTTCCTTTATCGGGAAGTGAAAAATATATGGAATCGACTCATATTATACTTTTTTTTTAAATATATTTTTTGATGCGGGAAATTCTTCAATAATGCATATTGAATGCTTTAGCAACGACACATCTTTAGCCACGACAAATCTATCGTGAGGAGAACTATAAAATTGTTGCAATGACTACATTCCATTGTAGTAATTACTTCTCCGGCCATAGTTACCGCAACCCATGAAAAATTGTTGAGGACTTTTTGACCGGAGTAAAAAATAAACCTGTTGAGGAATAAAACCGGAGCCTCATATAATTCTCTGTGGAACGAATGTATTTAAGTAAATTGATTCGACGTGATAGAAGATTTCTGCAAGGAAACTCAATTTTTCGGCACCACTAAAAAGATCATTCTCAAATGATAAACTGAAATACCAAATGACGATCTGAAGAATTATAAAAAAATAGTATATTACGCAACAAGTGCGTAATGGGTTTTTTGGCTCGTGGGAAGTTGTAAAACGAGCCGAAGGCGAGTTTTACAATCCCACGAGTCAAAAAACACCATAACGCACGAGTTTCGTATACTATTTTATGTCATAGGGTCCAGAATCCGCGATTCTAACCTCGCTTCGCTCGGTAGAACGAAGCTTAACCGGGATATCTGTTGTATCGAGAATTCGTGACTCGCTTCACTCGGTAGAATCGCGGATTCTGGGCATCTGTGACATAAAATATAGTCACTTCACACCAAAAATGAATGTCTGAATTTTACACACCTCTTGTAAACATTTTTCAGGCACTAAAAAAATTAAATGTATAAAATGAAAATGCGTCTGAAATTAAAAACGAACAGGTGCCCAAACATCTTAATTCATGTTTGAAATTCAGACAAATGTCTACAAAAGGTACGTGAAATTCAAATTCAATGCGTTTCCTCATAAAATTCAAAACAACTCAGGCATTGACGGTATAAGAACAGACTTAGATGGATGTGTAGACGATTTTCCATGATAATGCCGGACCGTTATTATGACAGATGATATTGTAATGCACACGTCCGGCAATCCACAGTGCAATCGCTACCCGTAATCGATGGCCTCACCTGGCAAGGCTTACAAGACCATGTCGCACGTGCTTCCTTTATATGCAGATTCAATCTACGTTCGGCACGAAGCTTACCGTGAGAGTAACCCCCTGAGGCCTCGTATAATACGACCTCGAAACACCTATGGAGTTAACACGATGTCGGGGGATCGCTCTATTTATCGATACAAATTGATCTCTCTTATCTGCAACAAATTCCATTATGCCATGCACTTGCTCACAGAAAAGGATATATTTATCATCATCTACGTTTATTTTAATACAACTTGACGTTTGGTAAATTGAGTGCAGATGAGGCAGTCTTGAATGATTGCTCGCGAATTCTCAATCTCTCACATTTCCGCAGAAAACGTCAACAGACACTCAGAGTCGGTTTAAGCTTTCCCGAAGGTCAATATCAACGCGCAATCCCTTCAGGAAACCAATGGATTGAGGCAATATTTATTACCTTTTATTGGTTTTCACGTTAGAAGCTAATATGAGATGAAGTTTTACTCGATACCGCTCAAGACTCCATATAGGAAAAAGTATAGACAACTGAGTGGAATCTTCTATTCCAACTTTCCAGAGGTGAAGAGGGTATATATTGAGAAGAAATTACCTCAAAATCTGATGAAACTGAAGAAAAATAAGCATCTTCTTCAATTCTGGAGTTATGGGGAAAAAAGTAATGCTCAAAACTGCTCAGAGTTGAATATTTAGCGAGAATCTTAGGAGAAATATATCGGAGTCGGATGGAGCTTCCTTGGGAGTCAGCACTGATCAGAAATTTTGTCGGAAATCTAACAGAACAGAGTAAACCTAACCATCTTCATCAATTCTGGAGTTGTGGGGAAAACAGGTGATCCGAATTTCTGCTCGAAACAGCTCAGAATTGAATAATTTGTGAGAATCTTGGGAGAAATCTATCAAAATTTGATTCAGCTTCCTTGAGAGCTGGTTCTGATCAGAAATTCTCTCGAAAATCTGATAGAACAAAGCAGACCTAATCATCTTCGATAGTTTCCAAGTCATTGTCAACAACAGACGATCCGAAATATGATGGTAATTCTCATGAGAGTGAAAAATGGTTATGAAATTTCCAGTTTTAGATAGAATTCACAGAAATTCATGAGTTTTCAGTGGGAATGAGATGGAAATTTCACAACTCCATTGAATTTTCAATGGAATATGAATATTCAGAAACAAAATGACATGAATTTTCAATTTTTCCCGGAATTTTCACGGAATAATTTAATTGAAAATTCAAGTATTCTATTGATTGTCAGGTCATTCGAACAGAAATTTAATAGAATATTAGATTTTTCAATGACAATATTTACTAAAATTTCAGTGGAAATTAAACACGAGAAAAATGTTCAGGATTAGCCCCGGAAAATTCGGACGAACATTTTCAACAGTGCATATTCCCCCAGAAGAATAAAAAAAAACGGAACATACTCAACAGCCACCTGAATTACTCAAAAAAATCAAAAATTCCAATCATTTTACCTAGAAAATACACATTATAAAAAACCCGCAGCAGTACAAATCCAGTACGTAATAATCCCCTGCAAATGAAACTGGAAAAACTCACGAGTCAACAAATGCTAGTTCGCCAAATGCATTATAAATATAACTCGGCATCATCAATTCCGCAAAGCGCATTTGCGATAAAACAAAAAATCCTCCTCATACTCTGCATTCAACACGAGCACTGCAGTTTCGCCAGCCGGAATAAATTGAGCCCCGAAAAATTGAAATTCCAAACAAAGAAGCGAAGAAAACCCGAATTAAATAAACGAAAATCAAACATATAATAAAAAAAACCGGGAGAATCATGATCTGTGGCCGGTATGAATCGAAATTCGCGGAGCGTGTCCTCCGCGCTTGGTTCGTCGAGTTGACATAAATTAGCTGTAGGCGCACGGCTCGTTGGTGGCATACAAATACAAGCTACTGGTATGCCAATAGATATACAGAGTGAAATGCGTTGAGTCTCTAACGATGTAGAGTGCCGAGATGTACCAAAACGCTGGGAATAACCTGGCACGTACGTGTCAATACAAGTGAAATGCGAGCCCAGCATATATTCGGATAATCCGAGTGCAGTTGCAATTGCAATACAACAAATGTGCATTATGAGGTCCACGGTTGTATTGTAGTGGAGGCAATGAGTGTAACGTGAGCGTATGATGAAAAAATATTTGTACTCAATGAATCGATATCCGGCAAAACGCATGCTGCTGGGAGTGGTGGTACATGTAGTTGCTGGTGATTGATCATTTGCTGAGTTGATGGTTGCTCAATTAAATTTCAAGCCCCCTTATGTAAATCGATATGCAAGCACTTGGCAAACCGCGATCGATGCTAGGCACAAGATTCTCGATTCTATATGCCCTCTGCATTCGTGAAACATATACTGATAGATGTCCTGTAGTGGGAGTTTGCTTCTGAAGCTTTCGGCCCGAATCCATGTGGGATTATCAATGGCTCTGGAGCTGCGAGCTTATCGTAATTTGCGACTATCACTTTGCTGGACTAGAGGGGAGTTAATAGATTGTTTGCTTTCGTTATTACCCATTTTCGAATTCACTGCGGGGCATTAACGGATTGTTTTGGGGAGTCAGTAAATGGTGAACGCAGAAAATGTTTTACTATTGTTTGGAGTGGCATGCGGATAGCTCTGAAGAGATTTCTATATGGAGAGAAATTTCTTGATGGAAATCGTCCTGGTGTTCTGTAAAAGTGTATCATAGGTCATCGTTTCCTCATTACTATCCCGAAATTTAGCGAGAATTAATATGTGATGATCAAATCTTATTCTGCGTTAGAGAAATTTTATCCTGACGCGTAATAAATTTTACCCTTCGAGTCCAATAATTTTTATGTAGATAACAACAAAAATTCTAGAACGGTTGGTAAATTTTACCGGTACGGTAATTTTTATTTTTATCAGGATAAAATTTCTCCAACGTAGAATATAATTTGATCATCATATATTAATTTTTACCAAATTTCGCGATGGAAATGAGGAAACGATGACTCATGATACACTTTTATAGAACATTAGGATAATTTTTATAAAAAATTTCTCTCCGTGTAGTTCATGTTTATGGATTTGTCATGCGTAATTGTGATTGCAAGTGTGTCAACTTTGATCTTCGTAACTGTGATAAAAGGTCACCTTTGAACTATTAGTTGGGGCACATTTCTGTCCGTTTCTTTTAGAACTGCTTCAATAGTATTGAATACAGCAATTTTCCACTTCTTTCTCGTCATTGGCACTAATTAATGATTGGCAGGGGTGATAAAACTAGTGTTGTTAATTATTCCTAGATAATTTGACCTTTCGCTGAACTATTTCACATCCATTTTCGCGTCCTCCTGCGATTGAATTTCAGGTTCTATTTCTCTGTTTCCCCTTCTCTTTGGCTAAGATAATTTATTTACTCTTCACGGTAAATTTCAAAGCAAAATTGTGACGCATTACTTACATATTACAGTCAGATTTCCCGTTTTGAAAGCAGTTGCAAATGCGGGTCCTTCAGTGGACACTTCGCACTTGTATTGACCCGTGCTGGTGAAGCTGACGTCCATCAACCGTATTGCATTCTCTCTGCTCGATATTTTCTGTGAACAGACAGCGAGAAAAATACAAAATATTTACCCAGCAAATGGAAGAGCAGATGCTGCTGAATTCGATCCTTGGAGAGGAAAACAAAAAATTCAGCTGTATGGAGAGCCGAACGAACCGCCCTGTTTATAATATCGTAAAAAGGTGCGCTGCGCCCTGAGGATATCAATAACAGTCGTTTCGTGAGATAGAATATGCATGCAAGTGAGGTTATATAATCGCATTAGGTGATCTTGCGATGTAAAAAGAGGTGGGAATACAATACGCGCTATCCAGTTCACGTTCTCCTGTGAAAAATAAAACTCTTGAAGCGCAAGAAAATTGCGTCGTAGGCGATCTGATCGTTTGCCCTGGCGCTTACCAACAGATCCTGTTACCACTTTCCAATGGATTCTCTTGGCAAACGTCGTGACCTGAATGATGAAAAAACCGAGTTGTCGATTTTTTGGTGGAGAAGAAGGAATAAAAGACTCTCTTGGCAGCGAAAAACTCACAAATAAAGGTGGGCGGAGGGATCTTTATCAAATCAGAATGAACGTCATTTATTTCAACAGTATGGAATTGAAATTGGAGGGGAATTTTTTCTCCTTCGATTTTATGAACACCTGAGGGAGCGATAAAACTTTTGCATTTTCAGGGTAGACATCCGGGGGAATGAGTGCGATGTGGTCTGGACTCCGGCTAGGAACACATGTGGAATTCTCCTTTCTGCGATAGTTTTGTACGATTTCACCTTCCACTGGCGCTCGTCTCCACTTCCGTACGAGGAGTTTTGAGTCGAGGGGCGGGCAGATTACAATTTCAAGTATTGCACTTGAGACTTCGCAATACGCTTTTGCGAGAGCTCGCGAGCGGTTGAAAATGGAGGGGCTGAGGGGGGGGGGAGATGCCGATTCCATTCATTGAAACAAGTGACGGAATTTCAGCTTCGGTATTTGACGCGCATGACATTATGACGGGTGGTGTTAAGTACGTACTGGTTTCGATTTCAATGATGATGATGGTGGGTTGAATTTCCAGCGGAAGAGTGATGGAGTTGGAAACGCTATTATTGAAATTGAATTGTAGCTCATCACGTCAGTCGTGATCGTTCGGTGGAAATGGAAACGGAATTCATCCGAGCGGGGGATAATCATGCCGGGGAGAAGTGTACGGTGTATTTGAGTTTTAGGGAGTTTTGTACGGTTGGAAAATGTGGGAGAAATGTTACTGAAGGAGTCAAGCAATCGTGGAGCGCATTCGATTTTTGTGTATCGGAGAGGAATTTTTGATAAAAATTGTCCTACCGTTGTATAAAAGTGTATTGTGAGTCACCGTTTCCTCATTTCTATCCCGAAATTTAGTAAAAATTAATGTATGATGAACAAATTTTATTCTACGTAAGAGAAATTTTATCCTCATGAAAATAAAAATTACCGTGGCAGTAGAGTAAAATTTACCAAACGTTCTAGAATTTTCGTTATCTACATAAAAATTATTGGACTGGAAGGGTCAAATTTATTATGCGACAGGATAAAATTTCTCTAACGTAGAATAAAATTTGATCATTATATATTAATTTTTATTAAATTTCGGGATAGAAATGAGGAAACTCATGACGCACTTTTATAGAACGGTAGGATAATTTTTATCCAAGATTTCTCTCCGTGTAGTAGAGTAGGTTTATTATACGGTAGACTGTTAAGAATTATCAAACTGAAAATTCTTCAAAGTAGCTCTACCCTTACGGCAAATTCAAAGATTATTGAAAACTGCAAGAAAATTGCAGAAAACTCGATTAGATGCGGAATTTTTTTAATTTTTTTAATTTTTTTCTCAATTTAATTTTCCTTTTGATTTTTCAAAGAAGAAATGTTTACAAATCAGGATTTAACCGAGTGTTTTATGTGAAAATCAACGTTTCCATTGTAATCAAAGATTAAAATCTGAATTTTTTTTCATTAAATGTGAAAAAATCAAGAATTTTTGAACAACTCATAAAAAATAATCCACCGCTTTGCAAACAAGTTTTATTATTTATTTATAAGAGGGAAATGTTTGAAAAAATATCAATATTCTGCAAAATTTAATTTAGATAATACTGACTGGATATGAATTTTTTCAAATTTTTTCCATGCAATTTAGTTGAAAAATTTCAAAACTGAAAACATCCAAATGTACAGCGTAGCCCGGCCGAAGGATAGAACTACTTTAACCGATTATTCCCACAGAACTATGAATTTTTCCTCGCCAAACGAGGAAAATTTGCTGAACGTGACGAGTGCAAGAAAAAAAAATACCGTATCGGTATGGAAAATTAGATGTTTTTTTCCCTAATAAATCGTAAAATATTTTCCACAAACAGGTATTTCTTCATTGAATCATCTTTCGCCCCGCGATTACTAGCAATCCGCCTTTTCCCTCCGCGTATTCCAAGATTTCAAAGCTCTTAAAATAAGATTTGCGAAACTTTTAATTCAAAGACGAAAGCCTTCATTGACTTTCCATTAAACATTAACCGAGCAATATGAAAATCCGCAGTGGTAAAACCCGAGTAAAATTATCCCTCCTGATATCCAAAAGGTATCAATTTATGGTATGTTTAAAATATCCCCTCGCCGATTATTTATCGAGGTGAAAAGTTTCTCATACATCTGCATCCGGAGGGATAGTGCATTCATGTGCAAGCGATATGACCGAAAACAAGCGAGCCGTGGAGAAATCGAGATGCAGTCGTCTCGCTTGTTCCCTCCCTCTCGGATCCCAGTGTTTCTCTCAGCCAACGATTCTCAGCGCTAGAACCAGGGGGAGAACGATAGGATATCCACGGGTTAAAAGTTACTTTTCCGGAAGTCGCGGGGGGGGGGAAGATACACCGTACTATGATCGAGTGCCCGTACCGGCTCTTCGGGCTCTTTCGCCTGACGGCGCAGACATTTCTTTTTCTACTCTTTCCACCACTTCTGCTTTGTCTTTTTGCCGTTGCCCCCCCCCCCTCTCCACCATCTTCTTGCTCTACTGTCTGACCTCCATCTTCGTGCACTCATACTTCTGCCATTTCACGTACCGTGATTTTAAATCCTCCGTGACCGATGGTCTTCGTAAATTTCAGCTGGTTTCAAAACGGTCAAGGGAGTCTTGGTGAAAACCCAAGTTGTGGAATATATGTTCATTGCAAAAAAATACACACGCAAGCCAAGGAATGTTAAGATGAAGCGGAATAGTTTCGCTGACGGTTTTAACGGGTTTGGGAATGTATTCGGAAGACGTGAGGTATTGTTAACATTATTTTTGCTGAGTTGGAGAGTTCTCGAATTATGGGGAATATTTTTAGTCGTGATTCAGGGTGTGATAGGGTGAATGGCTCTGTATTCGGCTAGGTGAGGTGAACACACCATTAGTTCGATACTTCGGGCAGAAATTCTGCCTGCGCGGAGAGAAATTTTTGGTAAAAATTATCCTACCGTTCTATAAAAGAGGATCGTGAGTCATCGTTTCCTCATTTCTATCCCGAAGTTTAAGAAAAATTAATATGATGATCAAATTTTATTCTACGTTAGAGAAATTTTATTGAAAATTTCTCTCTGTGTTGGTGTAGTAGCAATTCTGCTTCGCACGGAGAAAAATTCTAACGCACGGAAAGAAGAGCGCAAAGTGACGACTAGGAAAAAACTCCAGTCGCGGGCCATTGGAGTGAGATTTCTTATGCATTGAAGATCGATTATATATGTCTAAAAACGAATAATCAATGCAAAAAAATTGGTAGAAAATCTATTCTTAAAATATTTTAAATATATTCTCGATTCTTTCAGAGTAAAGAATCTTTTTTTACACTAATTATTGGCCCTGAGACGTATATAATCGATCTTCAATGTATGAGAACTCTCATTCCAATATAGTCCGCGACTTGTAAAACTCATAGTAGTCTCCTCTTTAAGAGAATCTAATAGATGAAATTTCCATAAAAATTTTATTTATTTAGAAATTTCATCTTGACAGCACTTGAATTTTTCTAAAGAATTTCTCTCCGTGCATATGCGCCCCTACTCTGCATCTCTTTATGGCGAGGAGATTACGGCAGGTTTTGCAATAGGTTTTATAGATTTCATTGAAATATTAAGTACAAAAAGCGGCAGTGAAATAAAAAATGTGGAGTTAGGAATAAAATGGAGGAGAAAATTTCCAGAATATGAAAATTGATATTGAGTTTTGGATAATCCTTATTCTACTCTAGATATTCTCATTCAATGACAAAAAAATTGAATAAAAATAATAATGAGCATTTTTTCACATTATTCTGATGTTTTTCGAACGACTGAACCTTTCTCAATTCCTCGAATTTTCATATTTTTTCCCTATTATCGTTAATTAACTAATAAAAGGCTCAGATTTGAATTGAAAATTCAATATCTTTACAATTTTTATAATTGTCAGGGAATAATTGACTTGACATTTGCAGTTCTCATTGATTTTTCCATGAAATTCTGAATTTTCAACGATAAAATTCCCTAAAATTGCAGTGGTATCGTACTGTGTACCGCGAATTTCATCTGAAAATTTTTAATAACGCAGCTAACAACATCTGAATGATCACGATATCTGAATTCCACTCATCTACTCCCAATCAAACCCCTTCGAAGCCGTTGAATTTTAACGATCGATCGCATACAAAGAGATCCTTTCATAATACAGGGAATGCACTTCCGCCATGTTCGCACTGGCTGAACAATATCATCACGCTCCTCTCTGAGCAAATATATTAGAAGTGTATGATGTGTACAGAGAAGATGAGAAAGGGGGTGGAGAAAACCGGTGGAATATTAAACGCTTCACGGACAACAGCGACAAACTCTTTAGCTGGTAATACATGCATGTAGAGGTGTTCACTAGCCGGGAAAATTCTCCCATTCGAGAGAGAGAGAGAGAGAATGAATTTCACCGGTACGATATTTTTTCATTTCCGTTCAATCGACATGGTACAGACTGCATGTATTCCCCTGGAATTTCAGGTTTTATTTTTTACTCGTGCAGTTTCATTCAAATATTTATTTTCAATAGCATTAATAAAATAGCTCAATTTTCAATTGCATTCCGATTTCTTTCATTTCGGTTATTTATATTGAGAGGATTAATTTATTGTTTTGTGTGGGGAAAATAAGAATATTCTATCAATTCATCGAGATTTTTCTTCAAAGATTTTTAGAGGAATAATAATAAAAATAATAATAATAATAATAAAAATAATAATAACCAGGAATCAATCTGTTAATTTCAACACTTGAAAATTTTCCACTGAAATCCGTGGAAACTGCAAATTTCATTGTAAATTTCCATTTTTTTGACAGTTATTCCGAAAACTTAATGAAAAAGGAGAAAAATTCTAATAAATCTCTCCTTAAATTCCAGATTTTTCTGAATTTTCAGGAAATTCCTGCGAAAGTTCCTAGAATTCCAAGAATTTTAAAGTAATTCCCTGAAAAATCGAGGAAATTTGACAGAAAATTTTCATTTTTACGTGAAAATTCATGTAAATCGCAGAACTCCGTCCATTTACCGCTAAAAAGTTGAGGCTTTACTTGAATTTTCAGAGAAACTTAAACATCCATTGACTTTTTCCCCTTAAAAACAATTCCAGGTCTTTTTCCGAAAAATTCAAACTTTTTCAAAGAATGTACTGGAATCATGATTTTTTTAATGTGCATCTCTTTTTTTTTACCAGCAATCGTGTTTAGTGAGTATTCTGTTAAGTCCTCTATCCATTTATTTCAAGACAGATCTATTACACAAGCTAGTATGTGCACAGTATATATTTCTTTTTTACTCGTTGAGGGGCACTAAAAGTAATCTAGTGCCTTGAAAGTGGTGGGCCGCAGAGCGAAAGCGCTTTTAGTTTATTACTCCGAGAAAATTACTTGGCGTTTTCCGGTGGAGTCGATCACCGTCTTACTCTCCTCTCCTGCGACATAGATCCCGAAAAACTACAAGTGAGTCTTAAAAAAAGCAATTAAGAGAAATTGAACAAAAAAGAAGAGATGAAGCACCTCGTCTCATGCTTGAGTGAGAGGGTTTCATTTTCCTCCGGGGACATTGACTAGCGATAAACTATTCCCGATTCAGGGTTTATGATAATTTCATTATCGACAAAATGATCATACAGTTGAGTCCACAGAATTGGAAATTTTCGAATGGAATTAATCAAACTTTGCGTTAGTCTTCTGTTGAACCAGCAAAAATGATGGGGGAACTATTCTTGGTCTGTCGTTGAGGAAGTTTGTCGGGAGTCCTCTCGTTGACCTTGTTTTCGTACTTCCGATCTATTCCACAGAGCTTTAACTTACGAGTTTGTCTTTCTGAGTACCGCCTGTACGTACCGATTCGCGGCCTCTCACTTTTCATTTTCTACTCCACCATTCCCCATCATCTTTGCTGTCCCCGTGGATTTCAGGATGATGTAGTTTCTGCTTGTGCTCGTCTCAGCTGGGACCCCGGGAACGTGACCACTCAGTACTGATCATCGTGTTTCATCGGAGAAATAGTAGTGTGCCGAGTGAAATTGAAAAGGAAATGATGAAAAAATGAGATCGCTGAATTTTCAGATGTATATTGGGGGCCTACTCAAGGGGGATGATTTTTCGATTAAAAGATTTTTTGAAACTAATAATAATTATCTGGACACTCGATGGGATTCAGGAGTATAATTTTTTTCGCCATTTAATTGCCAATTAAGTTTTTTTTAATATAAATGTGTGAGTTTTTGGCGAGAAAATGAGTATCACATTTTGAAAATCAGAGATTTTGTCACCAATTCATTTTCCCACTAATTTTCAAGTATACGTCTCTTTTTTTAGGAATTTTTGGAAATTTAGCGCTAATTTTTAGTAATAAATTGCACACGGAAAAATTTATATTTTAAATATTATGTAAAAAAATATCTTAAATTGGGCCAATTTATATAAGAGATTTTGACTGAAATTTCAAGGAATTTTGTAATTGAAAATTCAGAATTTCAGGAAAAAATCTATGGGAACTGTGAATATCAGTTGGATTATTCACTCTAAAATTTATAGAGAGCAGCAAAATTCCGATGAATATATTCTTCATTAATATTTTCAGGAAAAATTCAACTACGTTGAGTAATTCTTGTCTTAATGTTGCTCAAAAATTGGGAATCTGATTGAATTTTCAGTGAAATCTGAATTTTCATTTTTCCCTCCCTAAATTGCATTCAAAGTCACTCTTCAAAAAATTACCAATCGACTGTGCACGAACTTTCCATTTTTTTTCAACCTGTTTTACAGTTTCATCTGCATGAGAAAGATCAATTAACATGATCTCCGGGTTTTGGCCTAATCATCAACTCTTGGGAATTCTCAACTCTAGGGAAAAATATCCCTTGCACCTGAATATTCCCTCAAAAAATACTCATTCGAGTGAACCGATAGCTTCCCTCAGACAAAGAATTGTCATTCGATTCCAAATCCTCGCGGATTGAAACCACTTTCCTCAGTACCGAACCATTTCCTAAAATTCGTAGAGAATTGAATCTCAAATAATTGGTATTGAAACTCCGTAGAATTCATTCGGAATTCTCACTCTCGAAGAGCCCTTTGCCAGACATCGAAAGGGACATCAAGAGGATGAAATTTCAGTCGCTGAGAGGGAATGAGAGTCGCCGAGGGTGAGGGGAAAAAAGAGATGAGACGAGTGGAAGATTGAGAGTAGTTGTGGATGTACTGGCGGAAGGTAGCACGGGAAGATTGATTGCGTTGAATTCCACGTACATTCCAGTTTCGCGGGGACAGGCGAAGGGAGTGGAGAATTTCTGCTTCCCACGGGGAGTGTAACTCTTATCTCTCTCCTTACTCGGGTGGCCACTTCGAAAAATGCCATTTCACGCAGTCTTGTGAATTAGTTGGAGAGTGGAGTAGGGTTACTTATAATCTGTTCGTTGGACGAGTGAAATTGCGACGCGAGGGATTTTTTGTCGATCTGGCCCAACTCGTCGGTGTGCAGGAAAACGAGAAAAATTTTCGACAAATTTTGAAGCTCGAGGGGTATTCGCACGAATTATTTTCCCCATCACGGCGAGAAAAATTTAATAAAAATTACCAGAAGTAATACCACGAGAGCTTCAAAATTATCGAGCAATTCCCAATGGGTTCGTTGCAAACAAACGAAGGAGTCAAGTTTTCAGGTTAAAAAATCACGAACCGACGTCGGTGGCCGAAGCGGCTAGGTGCGAGCCTAGTGTGCGAAAGGTTGTGAGTTAGATTCCCCGTGGAACCGAGTTTTTCAACCGGAGGCTTCGGCGAGCGGAAGGTCGCTAATATAGTGACCGCCTGTACCGGTATGGGTTTTCTGTGGTTTCCCATGCTACTCCTATGTTCTATAGGAGTGCGAATGCGGTGCAGTGTAGAATCCACAGCCGCATGCATAGGGTTGGATAGGGCCGATTAGCCAATCAGAGGGCAGAAAGGACCGGAATATTAAAAAAAAAAAAAAATCACGAGTGCGAAGCACGAGGGATTTTTCTTGAAAAACTTAACGACTTCGTTTGTGTGCAGGGAACCTTGAGGGAATTACAGCATTAATTTTAAAGCTCGAGTAGTATTCGGGAGGGAATTTTCCTAGCCAAATGTCGGCCAAAAGAATTGCACTATGAGACAAAATCCACCTGACAGTTCCAACCAGGGGTTCCCTCGACCACGGAATCTTTTGTTTTCCACAAATATAGTCAACATGAAAAATTACCAGTTGAATTATTAAAAATTATCAGCTGAATAACGTGTTGACTATATGAAATAACAGTCGAATAGTGCAATTCTATTGGCTGACATTTGGATGAGGAAAATTCCCAGAAGAAAACGTAAAAATTACGTTTTGAAACGAATCCGCGAGCGAAGTAAAATTCAATAAAAAGTGTGAGTCGGAAATGAAATTGTACGAATCGCCACGTAAACTCTACGATTTGTTCCGCAAAAATTACCACCTGTCTGATGAGTCACCGCTGTGGGGACAACAAGTCGTTCCGTAATTTGAAAAGAAGATTTCATTCCTATAAAGATTGCCGGAAAACGATCACCCATTGCGGATTACGTGAATTGTTCCGTAATTTTTACTGAATATTTCTCTCCGTGTACTTTTTAAATGGTTTCCTCAAAATCTGTCAGTTTCAACGAGAGGCTCACTCGATCAGGAAATCTTTTGTGTTTCATATATATCAACATGAAAAATTACCGTTGGAATTATCCAAAATTATCAGTTGAATACCGCATTAATTATATGAAATAACAGTCGAACAGTGCATTTTATTGGCTGAGATCTGGATGGAAAAAATTCTCAATGAAATTCTCGTAAATACCGTTATATGAATGTCAAATTTAACATCGTATTCTCGCATAAGCTAAAACACGAAAGAAATTCCCAACTCATAAGGCCTTATTTCCCGTAATACGAGAAAGCAAAAAGACAGTCTCACATGTGAAAACAGAAAACAAAGGAAGTGAAATTGTGTAGCCAGAGGCTGGGAGGAATAAATGTACCGAATGTTTCTCGCTCGGCTGGCTTCAATTCAAAGGGATTGCAGTTTTTCTACTGTCAAGTAGATCATTTCATCGTGCCCCATGCAAAAAATAAATACGGCTGAGCAGGCGCGCGGACAGGCAAGGTAAAGTGGAAGAAAGCAACTCAGAAACAAAAAAAGTTGCACGCAAAGAAGAAGTGAAGGCACGGAAAAGCGAGGAAATGAATTTTCCACGCAGGCCAATCACCTCATCGCAACTCCCCCTGGCCTACTCTCATACTCATGATTATTCATTATCCCCACCAATGGGGGATAATTAATTACCATAGGATGAGAGTACATGAGGGTCTTCGAAATTATAACCAAGGACAATACTAATTAAAGTATCCGTTATTATCGCGGAGAACGAGATAATTTAGCGCGTCAAATTTGAACAGCTGACACGGAGAAAAAAGAGAAAAATTCGAACTTGATTTTCAGTACTTTTTATTGAACTTGAGGGTTGTTTGTGCTGAAACGATAAAATTCAGTCTACATTCCATTAAAAATTATCCCAGTGAACGTGAATGATGGTTCAATATTGCGTATAATTTTTCTGTATAGAAAGATGATTGTTCCATCCATAAATGTGTTTTTTACCGGACGAATTGTAAAATACCCTCCACAAACAGATATTTTTTTATTGAATTACATTTCGCTTCACGGTTACCTCTCGTACAGTAAAATTTGCCGCGATTTTAGACATCGGCATAATCATGAATTTTAAATAAATTTAAATTTTGAATAAGTCAATTGTTAATATTACTACACAATTTTTTAATTATTTAATTAACCATCAACGAAACAGTCAAATTCCGAATTTTGTTATCAACCAGTCATTGAGTTCGGGAGATGGACTATCTCTTGGCTCAACAGTCAATTGACAATTCTATGTTGTCAATTATTTAATTCACAGCCAATCGGAAATTTAAATTATCAATTGTACAATTATTTTTCAAATTGTAATGAAAACAAGTAAGCCTCAATTATTGTCAGTTGCAACTTCTTATAACACAAGATCTATGCGCGCGCCACCGCGCGCGCTCATCTGTTCATTTGTTGAAATGAAGAAATTGAATTAATTGAATTTCATTTTCTCATGAATATCTTATAAATATTGGTAATGAATCAAAGAGAATTCGACTAATCATTGAAGTGAATAGTGAAGTAGACTAAAAGAATCTATAAAGAATTTTTATTTTCAATTAATTATCTTCAATTTTTTTAAATAATCGGTCTCCATAAAAGGACAGAATTTATTAATTTCATCGATGATATATATACATATGAAATATATATATTATATATATATATATATATGACGTGAAAAAAAAATTTACCACTGACGAATTTGAAATTATGTCACTGAACAATTTGAAAATTCCGCGTGTTTTTTTTGTGAATAACTTCGTGTCACATATTGACCAATCAGAATTAAGGATTAGCGGTCAGGCAGTTTGGAGATATTTCGATATAAAACAACTTCACGTTTCTTTCATCTTTAGTAAATAGGATTACTGAAATAACGATTGATGCCGCTCCCTACGATTTTCTAGGTAATTTTTATCCAACTTTTCTCCCCGTGCACTGATAGGAAGGATTAGTTATTGTTAACGAATGGATTTGGTTGGAGGCGATGGTCTGTTCGGTCCCACCAAATGTTTATCAGTTAATAATTAACAAATGCATATTTGAGGAGGCGTGTTTGACTTGATTTTCGTCTTGCAAGTGAACCATTCGTTAACTATTAACGAATATTCATTTGATCATATTCAATTCTACCATTTGTTAATAGTTAAAGAATCTGGTTTGGAATAAATGAATGAGTTTGTCAGTGTATGGAATAATCAGTCTGGGGGGGGGGGTACTCACGTCTAGCTTAACTCCTGGCTGCGAGAATGTTTGTATTCTAGGATGATTATCTGGTATGTAGCGGAAGAACTCATGCCCGTCCTTATACCACTTTACCGAGTAGAGGCTCTTTCCTCCGTTGATCTCCCACTGACACGACATGTCGACCTCATGCGCTAATTCAGCTTCTTTCGGGATTTGGGCAGTTACTTTCATGTCTGCAAAGACCAGAAACAATCATATTATTTTTTATTTCCAAAAACCCACGATTTCGACTATTGGCCACTTTTTGACGAATACCTCGGAATCTAAAAGAGATGGAATATTTTCTGTTATAACCTTTTTTGTAGAGCCAGTTGAGGGCTATAAAAAAGGTCATGAGAAAAATTTTGCCATATCTCTTAGATTCCGAGATATTAACCAAAAACTGGCAAAAAAATTGAATTCAGTAGTGAAGTGGCAAACGGAGATAAGTCGACTCATCTCCCAGTTGAGTTTTTGAGGAATATTTCCGAATCTAAGGGAGATAGCGAAATTTTCGTAATTACATTTGTTGTAGCACTCAATCGGCTCCACAAAAAAGTTTATAACAAAAATTTTGCCGTCTCCCTTAGATTCCGAGATATTGATTGAAAATTGGTCAATAGTCAAAATTGACTTATCTCCCTTTACCACTTCGCTACTGAATTTTTCTCCAACATTTATCTCCGTCCATGAGTCAATTTTTTTTTAATAAAAAATTGAAGGATTAATGACAGGTAATTAGGGAAAAAAATAATGAAGCGACGAAAATTATCGGAGCCCCAGATACTTCCACAGCGTTGAATAATCAAACTGCATGATCTATTGGGTTCAAGATCCGGTTACAGTGCATTCAACTGGCAACATTTCGTTCCGACGTGCACGAGAGATCAGTAGACGAGTTTCAGTACGTACGGCAGCGTCAGTAGCATCTGTTTCCGGTTCGAAGCGATCCCCTTTCTCGACGTCTTCCGGACCGCGCACCCGCAATTTCCCGACATCTCTTTTCGTCTCCCTTTACCGCTCCCCCTCCCTGCCCCACACCCCTCGCTCCTTCCTCCCACAGAAGAAGATATATAGAGAAAAAGCCCTTGCAGTAGGATTCGTCGTGTCGCATCAGACACTCCAGCATTTGAAATTTCAAAGGGACTCAGGGAGATGCCTCCTGCACCTGTTTCCATCAGACGAGAATTCGTGTAAAATGAAGTAAGAGACGATCTATTGGAAGTATCACAGGGATTTTCATTCTCAATTCTGCCGGGAGGATTTTGGATAAATTGCTGGGATACAGAACACTCAACGGGGAGAATCTATTTCAGGGGAGAATTCACGATTTCACGTTTCAACTTTTATTCCTGGGGCGGGTGGAAAATTATTCTGATATTTTTTGTTCTTCAGTGAGAGACAGGCAAGGTGAATGTCTCTATGCTTGTCGAGCTGAACATGAGCGGGGCGACGGGGGTTCTGGATTGATCATAAAGTGAAACCCTGAAAACTCTGATTCGAAGTTCAATTAATTTAATCATGATGATTAAGATTTTTTAATAGATAATCGTCGGGACTTTCACCGCATTTTCAACTAATTGAAGATTTAAGAATTCACTGTTAAAAATTTTCCCCTGAAATTTTCGGTAAATGGCTTGAAAATTTCTTAAATGTTACATTTCTACTGAAATTTCAAGAACTTTGGTCATTGAAAATTAATAAATTTATTGGAGAAATCTGCGGAAACTGTAAATTTCAGTTTAATTATTCCGGGGAAATTAATGAAAAATCAGAGAAAATAGGAAAATTCAGAGAAATCTTTCCTTGAAATCCAGATTCCTTGGAATTGTCAGGGAATTTCTTCAAAAATTCCTGGAAGTCCAAGAAATTTGAAGGAATTGCCTGAAAATTTTCCGGACCTTTATCCCCTGCATTGAATTCAGAAAGTTATCGTAAAACTTTTATTTCTGAATTTTATCCGCAAAAAACTGCTCGATATGCGCCAAGAAATCATTTCTACGGTTGACTTTAGTTGAGCTTCTCTTTTGACATCTTCAACTCGGAAATTTCCCTCCCTCTTCCCTCACCCCTGCACCATCAACGCTGAATAGATGAAACTTTTAACTTCCCGTGCGCCAACATCTCCAAAGATCCAACGTTTTGATTTCTCATGGCCGCAATCTCCCCCATCTCTCGAGAATTCCTTGAAACGACAGATTTCTTGCTGAGAAATCATCCTTTGACCCTGTTAAGAAAACTTTTCCATCGTTCCCCCGCAGTGTCTTTTTCCCTCCCTCGCATTTTCCTCCTTTTTTCCCCGGTGAGAGGGTAAAGTCAAGACGACGACACGACGGACTTTTGAAATCTCATACTGCGAATAGTCAACGAGCTGTGGTTGACCGACTTTTTTCTGTAATTTCCTTGCCATCATTCTTTATTTCGTAACTTCTGGAGTGAAGAGAATCAAAGGGCAAAGTTATAATCAAGAAAATTATCCAACAAGTTTTCAACAAATTTTCTGCACTGATAGAATGATTCATTTATTTCAAACGAGACTCGTTAACTATTAACGAATGGTAGAGTTGAATATGACCAAACGAATATTCGATAATAGTTAACGAATGGTTCACTTGAATGACGAAAATCAAGTCAAACAAGGCTCCTCAAATATACATTCGTTAACTATTAACGAATGAACATTTGGTGGGACCGAATAGACCCTAACCTCCAACCAAAATCCATTCGTTAACAATAACTAATCCGTTCTATCAGTGTGGGCTGAAAGTTTCAAGAGCAGGGGCTGAAGAATACCTGAGGATTAGAAGAATTGAGGGTCTTTTGTATATTCCGCATAATAATTCATTCCTCTGTATTCGTTCTCTCATGTATTCTTCACCTCGCATTTTAACGACGGAGAACGCGTGAACATTCATTAGCGAATGGCCCTGGGTAATTGTCGCGGTGCTTGGAATTCCAGTCGCACAGCGGCCCTTTGTCATTGTTTATTACGAGCTACCCACGATGTCTCACCTGTTGTTGGAGGCGGGAATCAAGAGTGACAGTGGTCCTAGAGAATTCCGGGCTCTGTGATTATTTCATTCTGGCATTAACATCCATAACATTGTGGATGGAGTACAGAATAATACGAGCTTTTTCGTTACTGAATTAATCCTTGAGAATTCGGTGTGGGGTAGAATAATTTAAAGTGAAGGTGAACAAGTGGTGCATCGACTTAACAATTGTCTCGACTTATGAGTTATTTCAATTAGTTAATTTTAAATCCTGTTTAATGAGGATTTTATGAATACTGTTGGAAATTTTGGGGTGAAATTCTCGGTTCACTGCTTGGAAATTCGTATTGTGCGAGAATTTCGAACTGAAAATTCACATTTTACACATTTTAGCTCGACATTTTGTGAAATTTACTGGAAATTAGAGAAATTCTGATAAATATGTTCTTGAATTTTTAATTGAGTGAAAATTCACATGATGAACATATTAATGATGAATATATTAAAAGTATAATAAGACTCATGATGGAAAGCATTGTTTATATTGCTAATATTATAAAAATTACTAGACTACTAGACATACTCAAATTTTTTTGTTTATTTTTTCATTTATTCTTGCATTTGTCTGAATATATTATTTATTATTTTCATTATTATGTTCATGTTTTGATTGAGAATTCAAGTGGGGTAGAAAAATTGCGACTTCCAGCTGCCCAAAAATTTGGAATTCCATTGAATTTTCATATTTGATTCTTTTCCCTAATTTTCCTAAAACAAATTTGATACCACTCTCTTGAAAATTATTACTGAACTGTTCACAAAATTTCAATTATTTTACCAACAGTGCCAGAAATCAGATCTTTTTGCGCTATTAATTAACAGGGATTAACAACAAATATTTTCAATCCCAAAAAATACAGTGAATTATGCTCTTGAATTCTCAATTGATTAGAGTCTCAGCGACATTTTACGTTTCATAATGTCTTTTACTTAAATCCAATTCAACGCCACTCTCCTAAAAATTGAAAACTATCAGTTTTATTTATTTCATCATATGTATATCCTCTCGGGCCTTTACATTTTGTTCCCATCCCCACAAAGAAACCCCGACAGAGAATTGCACTTAAAAAATATTAAACTAAATTAGGTCAAAGTAAATTACATTCAATTTAAACTATCAGTTAAATTACAATCAATACCGACTTCTTGAAAACGGAAAAATGATCTATTTTTCCTTTTCTCAATCGTTTTCCAATTATTCAATATTTTGAATGTTTCAAGATTACATACAGAAAAATAAAGCGTTTGAATCACCTAAAACTCATTCCTTAAAATTCTCCATTAACTTCAACAAGACTTCCATCAGGAATTAATAAACCGATCTATTTATTCCAATGAGACTATTCAATTATACGAGGTTAATCAACCATCCACTGTTCATTAATATTTACATTAAAATAATAAATTCAAAATTGTTTTCTGCCATCGGAGGGAGAGAATACAGCAGAGAACACACTCTAATAATTATCTCCACCCCCGAAAAGTAATCAACAGTGTTATTCTCGCCCCAATTTTTATCCCGAAATAATGTGACATATAATGGGGTCACATTGCATTAGTGGATAGTCCAGCGTGCGGAACGAATGAGCGCAGAGAAAGGTGGAACGAACCGGGGGCCTCGGCGGTGAGGGACGAGCAGGGATGAATAGCAGTGCAAAATTGAATTATATGGTGGCACGTTAACACAGTCGGTGGACATTTTCGCCTGCTCGAACAAACCCCCTATGGATTGTAGTCACCCCCGGTGCCACTAATTTATCGTATGGCTCATAATCCATCGGACATTAGCGCTCTAGCTGGGTTGCGCGTCACCGCGTCTGTTGATAGGCTGAGAGTTCCTAATTCCGAAGGCTGAGCTGGTGTCATGCACTAGAAAGACCTGTGTCTTTTAATTAAGGTGGCTTTGCACGAAGAGAAAAATTCTGTAAAAATTACCACAAGTAATACCACGAGAGCATCAAAATTATCGAGCAATTCCCGATAGGTTCGTTGCAAACAAACGAAGGAGTCAATCACGAGTGCGAAGCACGAGTGATTTTCCCTGAAAAACTTGACGACCGCGAGCGAAGTAAAATTCAATAAAAAAAGTATGAGTTGGAACTGAAATTGTACGAATCGCCACGTAAATTCTACGATTTGTTCCGTAAAAATTAACCACCCGTCTGATGACTCACCGCTGTGGGGACAACAAGTCGTTCCGTAATTTTTCCCCAACGATTGAGAAATTTTACGGAATGGAACGTAGAAATAACTCACCAGCTTCATAAAAATTGTTGAACGTTCAAGAATTTTTGCTTTTGGAGGAACAAAAAGTCGGCAAGTTTCTGTAAGATTTTACTTCATCGAGAAAAATTACGTGACAATTTCGTACTTTGTTCGGTGATAAACCTGAAAATTCACAGAACATTTCAGGTTTCTTCTCTTGCATTTCTATAAAAAATGCTGAAACCGATTCCCCATTGCGAATTACGTGAATTGTTCCGTAATTAAGGCTCGAATCATTGTTATCTCCCTTACATTTGGAGATATTCCTCAAAAACTCAGCTAAGGCTTAAATCTGCTTGAACCATTTTGCCGCTCCGCTACTGAATTAGGCGATAAGAACAATTGTTGTTTTTGATATCGTAAATTACGACACCTTCAAGACACTTGTTTTTACACCATCATTCACAATTCTAGAGAATTAAACACGGAAATATTACCCCAGTGCGAAAAAAATGGGAGAACTACTAACGAATTAAATTTGCTTAATCAGTGTTCCTGGTCAATTAATTATAATTATTTTTTCGCACTCACTCCCACCAATATATCTCCATAATTCCCATTAGCATTAATACCTGCCACCAAAAACTAATGAACGCCCTCATAATCCCCTTTTCACGACCCGTAAAAAACGGAATTTATGATGAAAATACGCGGGGAAATAAAATAAAATAAAGTGAAACAGTGGCATAATCTCTTAAAATTGAAATTGGGATCTAGAGTCCTTGAATACGGGGACGTATTAGATGAAAACCTGAAGAATTCAAGTGCTATTTCCCGTGCACGATCCACTTGAGCCGTAAATTTTATTACGGCAGCGCTCCGACATGGTCTTGTAGCATGAATCGAAAGATGGCAATTGCTTGAGAGGTTCATTCCCCTCGCGTTCAACCCCCGGATACTCCATTCTTCGGCATACAGTTGGAGTATTATATTACAACTTCGTTGGAACGTTTGAGAGGAATGGCTTTTACAATTTTATTGTACTAGTTCGGTAGAGTAATGCCGTACAAAATACTTCTACCGATTTTTTAAAATTAATTGAGAATTCCGTTTAGACTTCATGAAATAAAAATATGCAAATTATTTCGATTGTACCACGCGCTCTCAAGTGGAATATAAGGGTCAGACACTAAGTGTGAGTATACAAGGGTCAAAAAGTGGAGGATAAAAAATGAGGGTCGGAATATTAGAGTCAAAAACTGAGGGCCTGAATGTAAAGGTGAAGGAACGAGGGTCAGAATGTTAGGATCATAAAATTAGGGTCAGAATATAAGAGTAAAGAAAGTGGGTGTCAGACAATGAGGGTCATATAAGGGCTAAAAACGGTGATCAAGCATAATATATGACTTATATTTAGACCCTCATTGCCCGACACCCACTTTTTTACTTGTATATTCTGATCCTAATGTTTTGACCCTAGTATTCTGACCCTCATTTTTTAACCTCCACTTTTTGACCCTCATATTCTGACACTTAGTGCCTGACCCTTATATTACACTTAAGAGGTCTTGCTACAACCCGGCCTGATACAAAAGCATTATCTTCAAATTGAAATACCCATCCCCCAAATGAGTATATAAAATATATTTAAATCATATTTTATACTCATTCATTTCAAGTTTCCACCATTGCACTCACAGCAAATCCAAAATTATTCTTCTTCCTTCACTGCATGGATCATTACACACCATCAGTTATTCCATCCTAATCTATGACGAGGAAGGATGGTGAAGCCAGCCAATGTTATTACCCAGGTAAAGTTTTTCGAGCGTGCAGAGAACTTTTATGATACATCGCACCCAGGCGGTAATTAAAACTGGCGCGAGAACGTGAGCTGGATAACGAATGATGATGGCGAGTAATAACAATAACCTGCCCCATCCTTCCTTTTCACCCTGAAAAGAGGTGCAGCGGAAGCAAGAACGAAGGCGATAATGAAGGTGGAAGCTGCACCATCCAACAAAATACCGATCCCCTGCCCGCTGTATGCTCCAATTCCCTCACATCACCGAAGCTTGTTCACTCATGTTCAACCATCATGCCGAGTGGTGTGATGTAAATGAGCAACGTGAAACACACGTTTCATCATGCCGTGGAAAATAACTGGTCATATCAAATGGGTGATTATTTATTCTGCGGCGGAGCTCGGTTGATTTAACAAATGAACCGGCGGCCAATGGGCTTAATTAGAGGCAATCCGGTTAATCTTCAATATCAACAGGACATTGAGGAAGTGTTCGATTGGTTTGTCACAGCTTTGATAAGTCAACAAAAATGATTTTTAGTGAGATGTTTCTTTCCTGGAACAAGTGTTATACATACTTGAACCAATTTCAAATGAAGAAGATCTTACGGTGAATATCAATTATTTCTTCGTGAGATACATTTACTTGAATCAAATAAAACAGTCCTTGGCGTCGAGCCACGTGTATTCACCACAAAAATGGAAAAGTTCTATTTTTTTTAACCTAATGTAATCTCCAGTCGAGAAATTTTCTACTTTCATGAAGTGATAAAAAATTCGTACCTAGGAGATGATTACATTGAAGAATTAATTGAATGTTGTTTTCTCGAATGGAGCCGATGTTTAAATTGAGCTTTCTGTACATCACATTGAACGCAATTTGTGATATCCAAGTTTGTGTTGAATTGCCGTAATCTGTGATTCTGTTATTTCGAACTAATGCGATTCTTTTTAGTCAAGAAATATAAACTTCTTTCAACTCAACGAGATCGGCCGCGCGTGCTACGCACGCGCCTTCTCATCTCCTCACGTAGTGACGCTTCGGTTTCAGTCTTACGCTTACGCTTATTCGAGATTTTCGAGATATATCGAGATCGAGTTCTTTTCTTCTCTTTACGATAGGATGACACCTTACTACAATCTCAAAGCTTTTTCCGTGTAACAATATTCATCCTGATTCGACATACGAAATGCTCACTTCAATTATAATTTACTTGGAACAACGTATGATCGTGTTGATTGAGATAACAACGTCCCGAGTCGAGGATTTGGTTCTGATTGGACGTACACAGGTCTTTCAAGATCTCTCCAGACCTAGATGGACCTGGTAAGTCCTAATCAGTTCTGCGACGTACTTTTCCAGAGACCATTCGAATCCTCAGTTCTTTTCGGTNCTTGTCTGACATCTTTGCTACAAACTCGGGTCTTCAACTCGGGCTTTCAATTGAAGGCCCGAGTTGAAGACCCGAGTTTGTAGCAAAGCTATCAGCCAAGATATGAATGTTTTTTTGGGCTCAAACGAAAGAGCGGGTCGAGAAATGGCGTGCTAGGACCTCTAAAGATGGTTTTGAACCAGGGGAGACTCCTAGACCCCAA
>NW_021680415.1:1458929-1477049 GCF_001412515.2 Diachasma alloeum
AAAAACAATAATTGCATTTTTTATTTCAATAACGCATGAGTAAATAGGGATATGAACGCAGATTTAATATAGGCCCATAGAATTACGGGGACCGGCAAGGATTTGGAAAGTCTGAATGCAAGTCCTGCTTACACCTAACAAGTGCTGAAGTGGGACATAACCAGAGGTAGAAAGGTCTCGGAAGCACTTGGGAAGAGGCTTCCCAAGACCTATCCAGTTCTGAACGGAGAGACTTAAGTAGAATTTGTCAGGTCCAATTATTCGACTCGGGGTATTTAGTCATGAGAATAACTTTGATTTTTGAGAAAACCAACGGATTTCTGGAGTTGGCAAACTTTTGGCTAGAAAGAAATCAAATGCTTTCATTATTGCGACAAATGAAAGGAACTGCAATTCTAGAGAAGTTCGATTTCTCCCAATCAAATGTATCTCAAGAAGAGATGACTGGTATTCATTATGAAATCATGTTTATTTGAAAATTGATAATTAAATGATAGTTGATTCAAATAAAATTCTCTTGATAAAATTAATTCTTTCTGTCAGTGCATAAATAATTTTTCACATAATTTTTTGCAGTTCACAACTAATTTTGAGTACAATAACTGGTACTTGGACACAAAAAGTTTGAAGTTATAATATGAATAAGTTCTCGATGTACTCCTGAATTCCCCTCCCCACCAAACTTTTCTATCGAAAAATCAGCGGGGTCAGATTGAATAAAAGAAAATTTCAGTGGCAACCGCGAAACAAACTTTGGAAATTAAAAATAGCCGGTTGCATCGAAGTCGATAAGTTTCTCCTGATAAAATTCCGTGGATACATTACCGCGGATGTGAGTAACCGAACTAACTGGAAAATTCTCGCTCGCAAACTTTCACCTGAATAAGTTAACCCGAGTATATCGAATGATTATTAGAGCGTAGACTCATTAGCCATCTTGATGTGCTCAAAACTGCAGCATAAAGTTTAAATATTAGCACGAAACTGGAAGTGCTCACGGAAAACTTGGCCTTACGGAGCAATACCTTATTCATTAAATTTATTAACCACTATATTCGCGACGTCGTTTATCCGAATTAAATCGCGCTTATTTACTGGAACCTCATTTATGAATACTTCGAGTTACACCGTTAAAACAAGTATTTTCAAGATGTCTTAAACGACGAGAATTATATATATTGTATACAGTGATAGACATATCACTCCATCATAATTACCGTTAAATTGTGAAGCTGTCAATTTTTAACATAAATCTGGAAATTTTAAATTTTAAAGTAACTGTCAATCTGTACATTTCAATTTCGAAGATTGACGATTGTTTGGATAATCGAAAAATCAAGTACCTGAAGTTAGAATTAGCTTGGTAACTAAAAAATTACGTTTTAGTGTTATCAAATATTTTATTCACTATCGATCGAGCAATTTAGCTAATAAATTCTAGAATATTTTAAATTTGGTAAATATAGTTAAACTTTGAACAATATAACGAGATAATCCTTTTAAATATTGCCAAAATCTAATATTATTGCTTATCCCTGATTGTATATATAATTATCTATGAGGACAATTCCAAATTAATTCTCTATTCACATTAAACACGGAGAGAAATTTTCTAGGAAAATTCTAGTACGAGTACTGGAAAAAATTACAATCCACCGGGTATGAAAAATTCTAGTACTGTTAAAGTAAAATGTTTCTGGTAAAATTCCTGCGGATTTCTGTGAAATTTTCACAGAAATATTGGGAAAAATTCACGTTTTCCTCAATGAAATTTCTAGTGCCGGCACTGGATTTTTGTTCCTGACCCTCACTTTGCGTCTCTTTTCCCGTGCTAGCACTAGAATTTTTCTAAAAAATTTCTCTTCGTGCATTTTTGTGGAAAGTTTTGATAAATCAGTAGAATCCGCTCCTTTGTCGAAGGAATGAATGAAAACAAGATGCGAGTAATGACTGGTTATTTCAAAGTTCATATTCGATTTAGTACAATCGATGTCATCATGGTGAAACAAGCCGAGAGAGAGAGCTCGTTTGTCGCCATAGAAGCTCACTCCACGAAATCCTCAAGAGCAAGTTCCATGAATACTCGGGTGACAACCCCCGAGACGCGTAACCCGACAAACTTGGAAGTCGAGACCGTGGATTATTGGTACAGGAGTGGTTCATTCAAACGACATGTTTTGCTTCCCGATTATTATTGTCGACTGAGAACCGTAAACTTGAGAGTTCATTCAGCAGTGGAAGATTAATGAACGACTTCTTGAGAAGAGATCGAAATGCGAATTATTGGAGGGGACAATATTCTTGATAAATTGAATTGACGACGGTTGCGTAATTATACAATTGCGGATGAACTCGAGGGCTTGAGGAAATGTCGCTCCGGTGGAATGAACTGATTCAAACATCACCGCAATTATTGCGGAGGGTTCTGAAGAAGGCGGAGGGCCATTGAAAGATGGCTGTCATTATTATGATTCCGCAGCGTCTTTAGACATGTTTCTTAAATGGAAAAAGGATGACCGGATTATTATGCGCTGCGATGCAGAAACTGAGATTAACTGTGATGAATATCTCTCATCCTTGAACTCCTGAAGTACTAAATCTTCTTACCGAGAGACATTGCAAGCTAATCCGCATGATGATTAACCATGCGGTTGAGGCTCTAGCTATTTCTCGTCGTCATCTTCGTGGAAATTAATAAAAACAATTTCAAGTTTTGTGGACAGTTAAATGGTAATTTTTAGGACAGCGGCATTAAATTCAATTTAGGGAAAAAAATCATGAAATTTCACAAAGTCGGTGTAATTTATTTAAACTGAAATTTTTTCATCAACAGTCGTTTTTTTTAATTCCAATTTTTTAATTATTTAATCTTCCTCCAAAAGTAAACATACTAATTTTTTTTCATATTTTTCAAAATGTTTTTTAACAGTTCAATATCGACATTCAAAATCAGACCCGCAAAGTTTAAATGATAAACAAAGTCGGTGTAATTTATTTAAACTGAAATTTTTTCATCAACAGTCGTTTTTTTTAATTCCAATTTTTTAATTATTTAATCTTCCTCCAAAAGTAAACATACTAATTTTTTTTCATATTTTTCAAAATGTTTTTTAACAGTTCAATATCGACATTCAAAATCAGAGCTGCAAAGTTTAAATAATAAAATCACTGTAAAATATCCGGGAATTGAGGGTCAAATGGGGCTCAAACGAAAGCTCTGATGTTCGACTACAAAAGTGGAAAAGTATTTCACTGAAGAAATAGTCAAAGTACTTGGATATCCTTAATATTCATCTCAAATATTAATACCCCGCATCGGCAAATTCCCCGAGCCAATTAACATCCCCGTATTTGCCCAATAAATGTGACGTTAGACGCTCAGTTAAATTCCCCAGCATTCACCTCCCTCAACTTCGCCTTACGCTCGAGCTGAATCCTTGAATCTTCGCATCCCCAAGCCGTTGGCATATCCTATCCATAGCTATTCCACTCTGGAAAACACAAGCGAACAGGAATTGAATCGTATTATCAGTCTCTGCACGAGGGATTGGTGTGCACCGCTCCTACATAACGATAGGGAATAGGGGAGCTACCAAGTTGACTGTACATACTCGAACGGGGTGAGTGGAGGAGACGCATGGGTAAAGGAGATAGAATCAACCAAGGTTCATTACGGAAAGTGAACACCAAGTTCCGGTAAATTGAAACACTGTGTGATGCCACATACGTACACGATCACTCAGCCTCACAATGCTCGGGATAGGTATTTACCTATCCAGATGAGGTTTATATGTATACGTCTTGGCTGGGGCTCATCCTTATTCAGAGTGCCTAGGATATGCTTATCAGACGGATAATGTCGTCTGCAGGTAAATGATTTCTCGGGAATTTCAATTCCGGCTGGTGGGGATTTTCGACAGAATCGTAATTTTCATTACGAACAGCCTTTCTTCAATTACGAGAATTCCATTTCTGAGGAGATACATGGGGTGTGTCAGCAATGGAGGCACCAATAAATTGCGTGAGACAATTACAAAGACAACTAGAGGGTTGCACGCAGAAACATTCATTTTAATTTTATTTTCATCGGTTATTTGAGTCTAATAGAGGATTTGTTTGATTTGAATGATTTTTTTTTATTCAGATGAACCATCTTTCCGGGGGTAGCTACTCGCGTGTAGCTGATGGACGCATCTGAATACACGGAGAGAAAAGTTGAATATGAAGTCCTAGAAAATCGTGGCAAATTTTACAAATACACGGAGAGAAATTTTTGATAAAAATTATCCTACCGTTCTATAAAAGTGTATCATGAGTCATCGTTTCCTCATTTCTATCCCGAAATTTAGTAAAAATTAATATATGATGATTAAATTTTTTTCTACGTTAGAGAAATTTTATCCTGACGCATAACAAATTTTACCCTTCCAGTCCAATAATTTTTATTTTTATCAGGATAAAATTTTTCTAACGTAGAAAAAAATTTAATCATCATATATTAATTTTTACTAAATTTCGGGATAGAAATGAGGAAACGATGACTCATGATACACTTTTATAGAACGGTAGGTTAATTTTTATCAAAAATTTCTCTCCGTGTACATCGAAATTGTAGTTGAATAAAAAATACCTGAATTGGGTATAAAATATACTTGATTTAAATGTATTTGGTACTCAATTGGGGGATGGGTATTTCAATTCGAAGATGATGCTTTTGTATCAGACCGGGTTGTAGCAAGCCCTCTTAAGTGTAATATAAGGGTCAGGCACTAAGAGTCAGAATATAAGGGTCAAAAAGTGGAGGTTAAAAAATGAGGGTCAGAATATTAGGGTCAAAACATTGGGGTCAGAATATAAAAGTGAAAAAAGTGGGTGTCAGGCAATGCGGGTCTAAATATAAGTCATATATTATGCTTGCTCACCGTTTTTAGCCTTTATATGACCCTCTTTTTTTAACCCTAACATTCTGACCCTCATTTTTTAACCTCCACTTTTTGACCCTTACATTCTCGCACTTACTGTCTGACCCTTATATTAGACTTGAGCGCGCTCGGTACCACCCGGGCTAATACGAAAGAATCATCCTCGATTTAAAACACCCATCCCCCATTCGAGTATATAAAATATACTTGAAGTCGTTCGTTTTATCAAATAATGCCTCAAATTCTATTCAAAACAACTAAAGAATAATAACAAAATCGCCCCAAATTCACATAAGCAAGACTAAATCCGCCAATTCTTTCCAAATTAATAATAAATGAACAATCATCTTACATTACTCGTTAATTTTCCTGAATGAGCTTAATTGTTAGCTCGGAAGTATCGCCCGTTCGACACAGGATACTCGTCCCGTTCACGCAAATTCCCACAAAAACACCAGAAATTGTTCAACTCAAATACCCCCATCCCCACCCCTGAATCAGTGATAAGGGTGTGGCATTAACTTCCACCGATAAGAGCGAGCACAGCAGCTGAAAAGGAGGTAAAAAGCCTGAAAAACATAACAATATATGCCCAGAGGGGATAAATCCAATGAGGCTGTCTGGTCCGGGGGCTTTGAATCGAAAATGAAATTCAAATATTCACCAGTCGTGCCCGCTAGCGATACGCCACTATACCGTGTACTGAGTGGGGAAACTTTAGCATAGGACCATTGTAGTCGCGACAGTTCCATTTTCCCTTACGAAAAAGCAATACGATAGTTCCACCCCACTCCCATCCCTCTGTCGTCGTTCCTTCTACTTCAGGTCCTTCCGTCCTCTACTTTCAGCGCTTGGATTCCATGCAATTCTGAACATTTCTACGAGTTTTGTGAGTTCTTTTATCAAGTCGCCATGTCAAGACATATGTCAACCTCTTTGGGCGTCTCTCACATCTTCAGAATGACTCACTTATAATTTTGCAGTCATGAAATTCACGGAAGTCGTGAGCGTTAAATCGGATGCTATCTTCAGGATATTATCGTCTCGAGGATGTGATTTCTGGCTGTAATTTTGGGGGAATGCATGGAGGACCCTCACCGGGTCCTCCGAATATTCCTGCTGCTGCTGGCTTTCTCTCGTTGTATGTCTCGGGAAATGCAGTTACTTTGCTCTCTCTCCATTAATGGAGTTAGTCCATTGCTTCCTCCGAGCGCGTCCGTGTCTCCATGGACTCCCTTTACTGCATTTACACGNGGGGGGGGGGGGGGGGGCTTGCGTACGTGATTGTCAACCTGTGTACGGCAGGATGCTGTGTGCGAGACTGTCCAGTCTGCGATACTGATAGAGTCGTAACAGTCGTTACGATTGCAGAGAGCATGCATTGCATTAGGGGTGGGGCTCGGGGGTGATTGCATCGATAAAATAAATTTGATGGGGGTATTAAGACGGCTGATTCAATTTCGAGAGAGGGTTATTAAGGGTATTGACGTGATTCTGCAGCTGAGGGCATTTATACTGTTAAACATTTTTGTCTGAATTTTACGAGCGAAATTACGGAAATTTTTGTCGTTCCAATTCCACTGAAATTTCAGGACTCTTGTCATTGAAAATTCAGAATTTCGTGAAAAAGTCAAACAGAACTGTAAATTTCCGGGCCATTTTTCTATGAAAAGGAATAGGAAACCTGAAAATTCTGGTGAATATATTCTTGAATTTTCAGGACAGTGACACTGAATGCGATTTAGGGGGAAAAAATCATGACATTTCAGATTTGACTGAAAATTCAGTACAATTTCATACTTAATGTTCATCTTAGATTGGAAATTCAAATAAATTGAGGAATTCTCGTCTTTATGCCCCTCAAAATTCTGGAATTTTACTGAATTTTCAGTGAAACCTGAAATTTCATTATTTTTTTCCCCCTAAATCACATTCAGTGTCACTGACATTTCATTTTTTTTCTAACACTGCATTTATTCGTATTTTTTTGCGTTGAAACTGTAATATTTCAGATTTATTCCACAAAAAATTCAGTAGCGAAGCGGTAAACCGGGAGTCGATTTAAGTCGATTTTGACCATGAGCCAGTTTTTGACGAATATCTCGAAATCTAAAAGAGATAGAAAGATTATAGTCATGACGTTTTTCGTAAAGCCAATTAAGGGTTACAAAAAATGTCATGAGAAAAATTTAGCTATCTCCATTAGATTCCAAGATATTCATCAAAAACAGTCAAGACCGACTTGACTTTTGACCAGTTTTTGACTTTTCTTTTACCAAATTAAAAAAGACCTCTTCGGTAAATTTCCTCCAACATTTTTCTCCGCGCATGCTTGCCTTTCGTCCACTAAAATTTGCCGCGATATTTTCCATCCAACTTTCCTCCCCGCGGATCCGACGAACCTGCACTATAAACCTATCACGTCTTCGAAGATAGACAGAGCCTTCTTTTCCCGGTTTATTGCCCCCTCCCTCAAACTTGTAAAATGAGACAGGGCGTGATTTATCGAGTAGTCGAGTAGCCTCCTGTGTACACAAGTAGCCAGGTTCGACGGCAAGCGGCTGTTTTCGGTCGAAGCCGGTTCGAAATTAGATGTTACAATGATTTACAGGCCTTCCTAGTGGCCTCGCGTGACACAAATACTCCTCTCCCAGGAAACAATGTACATTCCTTCCGGCCAGTACTCGAGCCTGGCGGACTGGAGAGTGGAGAGTAATGATAGAACCGAAATGGTGAAAAATACGTTGAATATTGGGTGGACTGCCTGCAGATACGAGGGGAAAAAAGCCCGTGGATGACCGGTGCACAGAGAGAAAGTGGAGCGTAAAATAACTCGTTTCGAGTGTGTCCCTTTCTCCTGTGAGAGAGCTCTGTGGCTCCGTCAGGCCAATAAAAAGTGAATGTGACGAGGGATCCCATCGAACTAGTCTCATAAATTCGGATCCTGTATCTTTCATCATCCTCCCTGTTTCACAATTCCGCCTCGTAACAAAGAAATCCTGTGGATAACTTTTTTTTTGCGATTCCATCTTTTCCAGACGGATTCACCCTTCCCAACGCTTTTCCCACATCGCTTCGATTTTTCATAGTCCCTTCCGGACATTTTCCTCACCTCTATCTGAATTTAAACTCCCGCTGCATGTGGAATATAGCGAAAAGGAAAAAGCAATCGAGAATACGATTTTTTTATCTTCATTTTATTGTTTTCGTTTTTAGAGGAGAATTGGCATTGAGTGTGGGAACCAAAGAGCTTGTTGTCCGTCCCTCCGTTGAAGATTGCACCCTTGAGTGGCCCAGTATGACGCAGCAGCCTATGAGGTGTATTGGCAACCTCTGGAACGAACGTTTTCCCCTACGGCTCGGGAATAACCGATGAGGCGTCCTGAAAGGTAAGTAGAAATCCTCGATATATGGTCTGACATGATCTTCACTCGTTGCTCCGGAAGAATGATCAATGATTCAAGCAGTTGTATGCTTGATTATATTATAGTATCTATTCTCGTTATTTGAAGTATCTCCTAGTCTCATAAATTCGACGCCAGTTCCGGCAATTATCCTCCCTGTGTGACAATTTCTTCTCATAACGAGGAAATCTTGTGGATAACTTTTTTCGCGACACGGAGGGAAATATTCAATAAAAATTACGTATCTTTTCCGTAATTCCGGAGGGAAATGTGTTTGTAGGAGATTTTACGGAACTGTCACGTAATTCTTACCTGAATCTCCTGTGAAAAATTACAATACCGTCACTTAAATTTTCTGAGTCAATTCCATAAGCGGTGAGGGAATTGAGAGTTTCGTAATTTTTAATGAACGTTTCTCTCCGTGAATTCCATATTTTCCAGACGCATTCACCCTTTTCAACGTCCTTTCCGGCCATTTTTCGCACCTCAACAGATACTTCTCTCAACATTGATAGAATGATTCATTTATTCCAAACGAGATTCGTTAACTATTAACGAATGAACATTTGGTGAGACCAAATAGACTCTGGCCTTCAACCAAATTCATGTGTTAACAATAACTAATTCTGTCTATCGGTGAAGTATAAACGAATATTGGCAAAAATATTTTTTTTCTCGGTGTAACCGCACCAACTTCACCTCAATCGTCAGGGGATTTTCACGTCCCTGTTTCTCGTCACCGGTCACTTTCCCCCCGGTTCATGACCTTTCTTCTTGTTTTTCCCGCTGAACCCCGAGCGGATATCAGCGGTTACGGTGAAGGGCTGTTTCTTCCAACTTGGCGGCATATTCCTATTACCTGAGGTCTTTCCAAGCTCAACCAGTTGTGAGGGCTCGTTTACCTGCGGGAATATCCGCAGGACCGGAGATGGGTTGGCGAAGGAAGTGTGGTATTGCTGCGTGGCATCGCCAGAATAGTCGGGACATTGGTAACTCTATCTCTGGCTTTCCATTGGCAAGCCTGTGGCAAATTCCCCCTGGGTATCGTGACGCTTCCGCGCTAAACCCGGCGGCGGGTGTTATCTGCTGTATTGCGACCTGTCTCCTCCCTCTCGCTTCGGTTATCCCGACCGTTAGCCCCACGACCCCTTCAAATAGTCATTGCTGGTGTAGCTGCGAATTCGATGACAAGGTTCAACAAATTTTCTGTTTTTGAAACAGTACACGGAGAGAAATTTTTTATAAAAATTATCCTACCGTTCTATGAAAGTGTATCATGAGTCATCATTTCTATCCCGAAATTCAGTAAAAATTAATATATGATAATCAAATTTTATTCTACGTTAGAAACATTTTATCCTGACGCATAATAAATTTTACCCTACTGGTACAGTAATTTTGACTACCGGTACGGTAATTTTTATTTTTATCAGGATAAAATTTCTCTAACGTGGAATAAAATTTCATCATCATATATTAATTTTTACTAAATTTCGGGATAGGAATGAGGAAACGATGAATCATGATACTTTTATAGAACGGTAGGATAATTTTTATCAAAAATTTCTCTCCGTGTACGGGAAAAAATCTTGAATTCAATTGCATAGGATAATTTTTAAAAAATTGCGAGGACTTAATTTAAGATTTTTTTTTCTTAAAATTTTTTTTTTTCTTAAAGATTTTTGGTGAAATTCTGAATATTAATAAATTTGTTACGATTCCGAACAAATGATTTTTATCGCGGAAAATTGATTGTTTATAAATTATTTATCGAAAATGCTCGTCGTTTTCAAAAAATTGGGATTTAAAAATTATTTGATAAATCTTCCTCCAAAAGTAAATAATGTTAGACCTACAAAGTTTAAATAAATAAATCGTTGTAAAATGTTCGGAAACTTAGGGTCAAATGGGGCTGACATGAAACTCTGATGTTCGACTATAAATGCAGAAGTGCATTTCACCGGAGAAAGAATAGCCAAAGCACTTGGATATCCTTAAGGGGGAAAAATGATGAAATTTCAAATTTCACTGAAAATTCAGCGAATTTCCAAATTTTTGAATAGCATTGAGATGAGAATTCCTCAACATATTTGAATTTCCAATGAAACCATGAATTGGAAATTCAAAAACATATTCATAGAAATTTTTCTGATTTCTATCAATTTTTAGAAAATAATTGAAGTTAAATTTACAGTTCTTATGGATCTTTTCATGAAATTCGGAATTTCCAATTACGAAATTCCTTGAATTTGCAACGGTTTAATCAATAAAATCATTGCACAATTAAAAACCTTGAACAGACAATCTTCTTCTTCAAATATTTCCTCAATACCGTTCCATCCTCTCGAATTCCTTCCTCATCATTTCCCACATCTCTTCCATTTCTCACTTCCCGTTTGTTTTAAAAACATTAACGCGGATGAATGGCAGAGTGCTTGCACACTGATTCCTATCACTCTCGTACACAAAAGAAGGAAGTGAAGGCAGCCCTCAAGTGCCAAGTGTTCCGAGTTCTCGAATTACCCATAAAATTCGGTGTCACTTCATCGAACAGTGATCCAACATTCTGGCTGAAATTTCCGGTACAATTCTTGTAAAATTTTTATCACTATACCGGTTCACTGCAACCTCAAGCCGTTTTCTTGTTGAAAATTCAAAATTTCATTGAAAAATAATTGGAAATTTTAAATTTCAGTTCAATTATTCGAATTCTTCTAGGGATATTTCTGATGATCACGACAAAAATTCAATTTTCGTGAAAAATATTAAATTTCCTTCTGTTGAGTTGTTAGAGTAGCTCTACCCTTACGGTAAATTCAAAGATTATTGAAAACTGCAAAAAAATTGCAGAAAACTCGATTAGATTCGGAATTCAAATTTTTTTCTGAAATGTTTAAAAATCAGGATTTAACCCAGTGTCTTATGTGAAAATCAACATTTCCATTGTAATCAAAGATTAAAATCTGAATTTTTGTTCATTAGATGTAAAAAAATCAAGAATTGTTTTGACACCTCATAAAAAATAATCCACTCTTTTGCAAACAAGTTTTATAATTCATTTATCAGAGGGAAATGTTTGAAAAAATATCAATATTTTGCGAAATTTAATTTAGATAATACTGACTGGGTATGAATTTTTTCAAAGTTTTTCCATGCATTTAAGATGAAAATTTTAAAAACTGAAAATATCAAAAAATACAGCGCAGCCCGGCCGAAGGGTAGAGCTACATTGATTTCCCTTAAGTAAGCCTGCTCCATAGAGCCAATTTTTTTCTCGATACATAGATGCCTTTTTTTGCCGCAAAAATAGTTTTTATTGAATTACAATTTCGCTCCGCGATTACCTTTCCCATGGTAAAATTTGCCGTGATTTTCTAGACAATTTTCCTTGAACTTTCTCTCCGTGCAGTTTAAAAGAGTGGATTAAATAATAGTTGGAGAAATGGACCCCACACGCAACGAATAATAAATGCCATTCTAGATTCGTTCTTTTGATGTCCACCAGCTTTTACCGGCGCCCTGCTCAATGACCCTCCTGTAATTAAACATGTCCATCTCTCATCCGGAATTTTTTCTACCCCTGCAGTCCGCAATCCCTCCGCCGTGATAATCTCAAATAATGAAATATCTCGTTTCATCGTGTGCGCGTTGTTATGCAACCGGCGCACACATTCGTACGGTGTACACGAATAACCAGGCGTCACTTGTTTTTCATTAGTCAAATGAATATATATTAATGCTGAGCGCTCAAGGGCCCGTTGTTTCACATTGGAGTTTTCGTTGGCAACATGCACCAACCATTATGCTCCCTCTGGCCTCCAGGGAATGAGCTCGACGATAATGCCGGCTAGCGCACACATCACTGTATCCTGCCATGCTATTTTCCCTTGATGCACATTTTATCCATCTCTACTGCGTTGGAAGCGCCCCCTCGACTCCGAGCCCTTTTCGGTCGTCATACTAGCGGCTTTGTACGTGACTCCTGCACTCGGCCAATCGATTTTCACGGGCGTAACTTCATGTGTTAGTTCTGTTCAGGCTCATATTTTAACTTGTCCGACAGGTGTACTTCTGCAGACATCGGCGGAATCGTAAATTTTAAATCACGTAAAATTTTGAGTTAGCCGATTTGCTGATATTGCATAATCATTTTTTAATTTTCAAATGAAAACATTGTTGAGTAAATTAAATTTTCAAATTCCCAATTATTTTATCAGTCAATTATTAATTTCGAAGGATTGATGATTTTTTGACTGATCAAAAATACTTTTCATGGGATTTAGAATTATTTATTCAATAGTCAATTGACAATTTTATATTGGGAATTATTTAATTCATAGTCAAGTGAAAATTTGAATTATCAATTATTTTATTATTTTTCAAAGTTCAATGATGATGAAATCTTAATTTGTCGGACAGCTGTACTTCTGCAGGCATCGGCGGAATCGTAAATTTTAAATCACGTAAAATTTTGAGTTAGCCGATTTGCTGATATTGCATAATCATTTTTTAATTTTCAAATGAAAACATTGTTGAGTAAATTAAATTTTCAAATTCCCAATTATTTTATCAGTCAACTATTAATTTCGAAGGATTGATGATTTTTTGACTGATCAAAAATACTTTTCATGAGATTTAGAATTATTTATTCAATAGTCAATTGACAATTTTATATTGGGAATTATTTAATTCATAGTCAAGTGAAAATTTAAATTATCAATTATTTTATTATTTTTCAAAGTTCAATGATGATGAAATCTTAATTTGTCGGACAGCTGTACTTTTGCAGGCATCGGCGGAATCGTAAATTTTAAATCACGTAAAATTTTGAGTTAGCCGATTTGCTGATATTGCATAATCATTTTTTAATTTTCAAATGAAAACATTGTTGAGTAAATTAAATTTTCAAATTCCCAATTATTTTATCAGTCAATTATTAATTTCGAGGATTGATGATTTTTTGACTGATCAAAAATACTTTTTATGAGATTTAGAATTATTTATTCAATAGTCAATTGACAATTTTATATTGGAAATTATTTAATTCATAGTCAAGTGAAAATTTAAATTATCAATTATTTTATTGTTTTCAAATTTCAATGATGATGAAATCTTAAACCTTATTTATTTTGAGGTGCAACTTCTCTTGATATTGATAGTGCGGATCCCTGCACTTCTGGCTTATTACAATAGAATGAGATTGTTTTATTTTGTTGTTTCAGAAAATTAAATTTCGTGGACAGTTGAGTAGTAAGTTTCAGGAGAGTGACTTTGAGTTTGATTTAGGGAGAGAAAGAAATCGTTAAGTTCCAGATTTCTATCAATTTTCATCAAATAATTGAACTGGAATTCATAAGCTATTAAAAAAATGGGTAAATTCTCCGGAAAAACACATTGAATTCAATTTAAGGGGAAAAAGTCAATGAAATTTCAAGTTTATCTGAAGCTTCGCGCAAATTTCCATTTTTTTAGCGGCTGGCAGACGGAAATTCCACACTTTACATGAATTTTTAGGAGTAGATGAATATTCACTGTCAAATTCCCTTGAATTTTTACAGAATTCCTTGAAAATTCTTAGAATTCCTGGAATTTTTGAAAGAATTCCGTAAAAATTCAGAGGAATCTAGAATTCAACTCATTTTTAATTAATTCACTCGGAATAATTAAATTGAATTTTACGATTTCCCTAGACTTTTCCATGAAATTGAGAATTTTCAATGCCAAAATCTCTTGAAATTTTTGTAGAAAATTTTTAACATTGTAGTTTTCATTTATTTTTCTGTAAATTTACCACTCAGTGAATAATTCAAATATCTTAAAAGGGGATTTTCGATCAGAAAAATAATCCTCAATCTCTCTACCTCAATTATTGATTGATAAAATAGTTAGAAACTTTAAATATTTGAACTGATGATACTTAAGTACTCAAAAACTTCAACAGTGATGTTAACTAATTGCTGGCTACAATATTTAACTGTAATTAAATATTATGAATTCGGCTATCCCTGGAAACAATTGGAATCTCGACACGATTTATGATCATTTTTTGTTCACTGCCATTTATTTCATTTGTTCTCCGTCCTCCCATTTATGTTTTATACTCTGCCACATGTACAATATATTTCCCTCCCGAGAAGAGCGAGAGGGTTTTCCGGAGGGTTGACATGGACGTGAGTCCAACGACAAGCCACGGCTCGGGCGGTACTAATCTCTGCGGTGGGAGCAATATTTTGCCGACGTGCCATGAATTAAACTCTCAACCCCAACACATGCTGACCACTGACCACTCCTCAAACTCTCCCGAAACTCTCTTTATCACGCCAACACTTTTGGTGTATTCAGGGGAATTGTGACGCTGTGTTCGAGAACCTTTACTTTTTGGAAAGTAATCGGGAGGAGACCGCAGATGGACCCGTCTACCGGATGAGGGTGAGATGGCGCGGGCTTGATCAAACGCAAGCCCGCGACAATGTTGATGCATACACATTCAACGGTCTGTACACTCTAGTTGATGTATCCCTGTGTAAACTTGGGGGATACATAAACAATGAGTGAATTGAGATGAGGAATGGAGTTGTTCTTGTCTGTGATAACAGTCGTTTGTGAGCTCAGTCTTCGGGGAGTTTCGGATGAGAGGAGATAACCCAGATATTTTCGACGGGGTTTTGGAGCAATCGAGACATTTGAATATGGGGGCATTTTTTTAAATTTTATGCTGAAGTTTTTCGTAAGAGTCTTGAAAGCTTCTAACATGTAAGATGTCCAATGAAATTTCGAGGAATTTTTGTCATTTAAAATTCGTAATTTTGTTGAGAAATTGGTGGGGACTGCCAATTTCAGTTTAATCATTCCACGAAAATTGGTGGGAAGTCAGGAAAATTTAGAGAAATTTCTCTTTGAATTCTGGATTCCTCTGAATTTTTAGTAAGTTTCTTCAAAAATTTCTGGACTTTCGAGGATTTTAAAGGATTTATTTGAAAATTCAAGGGAACTTGACAGTGAAAATTCATAATTTCATGGAAAAATCCGAGGGAACTGTTAATTTCAGTTTCATTATTCCACGGAATTTAGTGAAAAGTCCGGAAAATTCAGAGAAATTTCTGCTTTAATTCCGAATTCCTCTGAATTGTCAGAGAAGTCCTTCAGAAATTACTGGAATTCCAAGAATTTGGGAGTAAATATTCATTTTCACTTGAAAATTCATCTAAATTGTAGAATTTTCGTGTTTCTGCCGCTAAAAAATTCGGACTTTACTTTGAATTTTCAGAGAAAATTGAAATTCTATTGATTCTGTCCCTTTCAATCGAATTCAAGATCTTCTTCTGGAAAATTTAGCCAAATTTTTCAAATATTGTGAAACCTGTTTTTCTCTTTCATAAAAAAATGTCGATATAGATCGCTGAAAGGACCCCTCGAGCAAATTTTGTTGAAATCAACCCATTTTGCCTTAAAATATACTTTTGATAAAATTACATTTTTCGAGTTTCTACCTTAAGAAGGCTCTTTGAGCCACAATTTTCATCCGATAAATCTCGTTTTTGGAAAATGTTCGTTGAATTCCAAACGTTAAAATTCGATGTCTGCTCCTAAAAATACAGAACAGATCATAAAGTCAGAATAATCAATAAAATTTCTGATTTCACTGGAAATTCAATGAAATTCCCAAATTTTTTGTAGCAGAAAGACGACACCTCCGCAACTTACTTGAATTTTCAATAAAAACATGTCCCACTTCCACATAATTTTCAATTATTCGAAAACTCAAGAATGTTTCCCTGAATTTTTCTGGGTCCATTCAACTGTCATCGACTACTTGAACGGAAATTTCCAGGTCTCATCGCAATTCCCTGCAATTTCCGCAAAATTACAATGCAATAAAAATATCGCCCAAGCGCATTAAAAAATTAATCTAAAAATCTTCAACAATGCAACTGAAATAAACTCGAATCACTCGTAAAAAACAAGAAGTAATGAAAACAATACCATATGAATTACGGCCCTCTTTTTCCCCCGGAATATATTTTTTAAGTCTTCATTCTCACTTTTATGACCATAACACAATGTTTTAAGACCCCAAGAAAGCCCCCCCATTCGCCTCTTTATCCCCTTCATTTTTAAAAAACATTTTCCGCTGGATGAAACCACAACCTTACGACGTTTATGAGTAACAAGGGAGGAAAACATCGCCGTGAGTGCAATAATACACAGTGGAAAAGGTTTGCTCTACCGTGACAATATAAGGGTGTACCCGAGGAGCGTTACAGGGCGGGAAGGGGTGCGGGGGGGCTAGGGGAGCGGGGGGTGGCCCTGTGGTTTATGCGGCAGTTAAACGCGACCAGGCCCTCGACGGGGTAATGCCGAGTCACCATTTGTCAGTGGGTGTTCTAAATTTTGCAGGTTAGCCCCGTGGGCTCCACAAAATGTCCACGTACCCGAGTGCACGGGCAACCCGGCTGCGGATTCGCGAATACTCTAGCACCCCAATGTTCCCGCTAATTTTGCACCCATTACCCGCCTGGGACAAATAAAATTCGGGGATTATCGCCACTTTTTTTTGGCTGCGCAAAAGTTTTATTAGCCGTTCCCTTCTGTTTAATTCCGGTCATTCCGCTTTTTTTTTCGGCGAGCGGGATTTGCACTGCGATTAAGGGGATTCATTAATTTGGGTAAGTCCCGCTTGACGATTCTGCGGTTTTTGGGGGAAGTGATTCTTCAAGTTGCTTTTACGTGATTTCGCGACGTCTGACTGCACTTTTGGCTATTTTCCACTGGAATTTGCGGTAGGATTCTTGGGAATTCGGGACGAGTGGCATTTACGAGGAAATTTCAAGAAATTTTGTCCCTGAAAATTCGTAATTTCATGGAAAAATCCGTGGGACCTGTCAGTTTCAGGTTAATTGTTCCGGGGAAATTAATAAAAAATCAGGAAAATTTGGAGAATTCTATCCTTGAATTCCAAATTCCTCTGAGTATTCAGGGAATTTTTTCAATTATTGCTGAAATTCCGATAATTTTAAAGGAATTCCCCGAAAATTGAAGGGAATTTGGCAGTGAATATTCATTTTCATTTGAAAATTCTTAAAAAGTGTGGAATTTTCGTCTTCTTACCGCTAAGAAATTAGGACTTCACTTGAATTTTCAGAAAAACGTAGAATTCCATTGAATATTTCTCTTTAAATCGAATTCAAGGTCTTTTTTCGGAAAATTCAGCCAATTTTTTTACAGTATCCAATGTTTTTTTCTAGAGGATTTGCACGGGATTTGCACTGCAATTTTTGATTAGAGTCTTGGAATTTTGGGACGAGCGGTATTTCCACTAAAATGTCAAGGAATTTTGTCATTGAAAATTCATAGATTCATTAATTTTCAATGACAAAATTAATTTTCATTAATTGTTCCCGGAACATTAATGAAAACTCAGGAAAATTCGGAGAAAGCTCTTCGTGAATTCCAGATTCTTCTGAGTATTCAGGGAATTCTTTCAAATATTGCTGGAATTTCAATAATTTCAAAGGAATTCCCCCAAAAATTCAAGGGAATTTGGCAGTGAATATTCATTTTCATTTTACAATTCATTTAAACTGGAGAATTTCCGCCTTCCTGCCGCTAAAAAATTATAAATTTGCTTGAATTTTCAGAGAAACTTGAAATGCCGTTGACTTTTTTCCAGACAATTTTTTATAGATTTCCTTCCCTAATTGGGTATGCTCCAACCGGGCAATTTGTGACATTCTATTCTTCCCTCAAGAGGCTGACGGAGAATAGGGAGAATGACCGGCTGATTCCCCCCCCCC
>NW_021680415.1:1477231-1480821 GCF_001412515.2 Diachasma alloeum
CCCCCCCCTCCCCCCGCCCTCGAAACGAGCGATTTGGCGCTTCGATCCTCACTCATTGGACCCCATCCAACTCTCAACTCTCAAGAATCCTCGGAACGTCACTTTTCACTCCTCCTCATAGGGGCTTCAATTCTCCGCCCTGTTATTTATATTTATTTCCCCATTTTGACCTCCCACAGGCGATTTAAAAACCGACGAACGAGGCAACCGATTCTCGTTATTAATGTCGCTTTAACGAGCGAGCCAATGATTTATGAGCCCATCTCAACCGAAACCCTATTGCCGGTTTGCCAAGATGCCAAACGTCCGACTGTGATTAACGACTGAACCACTTCATTCGCGTTTCGCTGTTTTTTGCTGTTCTGGGTGAAAAAAAATGGAATGTTTATTTAACGACTTTTCAAACGCGCGATCTCAATTTCGCCTGTGAGATTTTTAGTGTTGACTCATCGAGTGAAGGATAATACTGTGACAACAATTATTGAGTGACAGTTTCCCTGAAATTTTCTGCGAATTTTGTCATTAAAAAATGACAATTTGATGGAAAAATCCATGAAAACTGTCGATTTCAGTTCAATTATTTTATGAAAATTGATAGGAAAATTCAAGTGAATATATTCTTAGATTCTGAAGTAATTGAAAATTTTGTATAATTTTGTACTGAATATTTACATTTTGATTGAAAATTCAAGCAAGTTCAAAAATTTCTATCTCGATTATGAAATTTTTTGGAAATAAAGAAATTGAAAAAATTACAATTTAATGGAGAAATTAATGAAAACTGTAGATTCAAGTTTAACTCCTTCACCAAACTTCTCAAATTTTCAAATATTTTATAAATTAGTAATTGATTTCGAAAAACTGATAATTATTTGATTAATCGAAAAATCAAAATCAGAAATTGTGGATTAATTATTTTCCAATAATTTAGAATTAAAATTATTTTCAAATTTCAATAAAAATAATTGAATTTTAATTACAGCAATGATTTTTTCCTATTTGAATGCCATTTAAGGGGGAAAAACTATGAAATTTCAAATTTCACTGAAAATATAGTGAAATTCCAAATCTTTGAGCAGCATTGAGACGGGAATTCCTAAATCCATTTGAATTTTCAATTAATTGAAAATACAAGAACATATTTACCGGAATTTTCCTGAATTCTGTTAATTTTTAGGGAATAATTGAACTCAAATTTCCGGTTCTCATTCATTAATCCATGAAATGTCGAATTTTCAATTACGAAATTTCAAAAACTTCTGCAAAATATCCCTGAAGTTTCAATTCTCATCTAACATCACAATAAGTCCTTACACTATACAACGAAAACCTCCAAATCGCCCATTTTACGAAATACCCCATCAAAAATCATGAAAACCATTGCAATTCCACTTCATCCGTATGAATGTCCTCAAAATATCCTCCACCGCAACTCAAAAAATATTTATCCACCCCCTTAATCACCCCCCTCCCCCCTCATTAAGAATCCAATAATACCACCACTTCGAGGCACATCACCAGATAAAAGTCCCCCCGCCCGCCTTTTTTCGCCATTTCTCCTTTGATTACATCCCACATCTCCGTAAAAGAGGCGACAATAAACGTGATTAAAACGACGGTCTGCACGAAGTGATTTCGCGGGTGGGTTCAGCTCAAAAAAAAAATGGAAGCCCGATAGAGAGAGAGAGAGAGAGAAAAATCCGGGGGATCGAATGGCCGTCGCCACACGAATGAGTGTGACTCAAAAGTTTAATCAGAAACCCAGCCCCAGTGCCTATACATGCCCATCCCCCCGCGTCTCATCCTCTCTGGTACACGGCCGTTACGCTCGTATCTCCGCTCAGGCACAAATGATCCCCCCGTGGATTATGTAAAATTCGTTTCCACATTCCCTCCTCCCCGCCACCCTCTGACCTGACTATTACACTCATCCCTCGGTCGTAGTACTTCCCGGTGAGAGGAAAAAGTCGAAAAAAAGTGCCTCACGTTTTCTTTTCTCCCGTGACAATGACGAGAGTCACCGCTGAGGAGTAATACATGTCGTTTGGGGGAGTTGGGGGGTACGAAAAGGCGCGCATCGTTGGAGGCAATAAAAGGCTCCTTCAAGTACCCCCTTGGAGACTTCTATTCCCCATCTTTTTTCGCTTTTACCAGCTTTCTATGGTCCTTCAACAACATTTCCCCTCGTGCAAAATCACATCTGAGCCGTCGAGGAAACGGTTTCCTCATCTCAATGTGGAAAATTTCAACCGAATGTTTTGTTGCTTGATGTGAAGCTGAAACTAGCAGAATGTTCATCAGCGGAAAATTGAATTCAGGGGATACTTAAGTGGGGGAGAGATAAATATTCATATGTACAAATGTTTTTTAAGGGCGAAAATGACAGAAAATTCAGACGAAAATTTACAATGGTGTGTTCTTGAATTTTTAATTAATTGAAAATACATCGTAACTTGACACTGAATATTCATGATTTCATTGAAAATTCATTGAAATGAGTTCAGGAATTCTCATCTCAATGTCATTCGAAAATTTAGAATTTCACTGAATTTTCAGTGTCACTCTCCTAAAGATTACTAGTCGACTGTCCCTGAAGTTTCTATTTTTTCTAACCGTGTACTGAAAAACATTCTAATAGTCAATCAATTCATTTGCAAAATCCCCTCCAAAACGCCAAGAAAACCCTTTAAGTGCAATCAATCAATTCTTATCAGGTCGTCATTCTCATTTACATTTCGAATTTGATTTTTGAAATGTATTTGTAAAATCATCACCCGGCCGTCAACCTCCTAAATAATCCATCATCTCCAAGCCTTCAACAAATAGAAAACAAATCGATAGAGAAAAACTGGCCCACAAATTGGCCCTAAAAAACTGAAATTCCAACTGGAACTCTCGCACAAAGTTGCGACATTCGCAACTGGAGTCCCCGTGGGGAACCCCAACCTGTCCATTCCCATTTCCACCCGCGAGCGATCCCCCCTGAGTTTAAAAACCCTCCGAGACTCCCCGAACCTGTCCCCCAACTTCTGACATTCACCATCCAAAATTTATCTCGTTGTTATTTATTCCAAAGTGTGAACGATACTCCGGTAGTTCAGTTGCGCCCGAGGGAGGGGGGGGGGGCCGATAATGGTTAAATGAAGTGCAAAAGCCCCGATAAGTGCCTGCGACTTTTCTTTATTTTATCGAATACTTCACGATCGATTTAATCGCAATTTTCTTTGCTCCCTCCTGGAGATAAAATTCCTCGCAAACTATCTCACGGAGTTTTCTTTGGTTGTGATTTATTCAACTTGTTCTCTCCCTTCGAACTAAGTAAAATGGCCTTGGGGGGCATTACTGACCGTGAATGGTAGACAAGTGGGTGGGTGAGGGCGCGGGGTGTTGGTGCTTAAAAAAGATAAGAGGGCGAACGGGATTCGGTGACAAAGGAAGTCGAAGTGAGCTGCAACTCTTTCTCCTCACCCTCGTTCATTTTCACAGCAGTCTACCGCACTGCTGCACCCGTACGGAAAACAAAAGGGTAAAAATCGAGGGAAGAGAGGAAAAAAGGAGTGAATGGGGCGGGGGGGGGGGGGGACTGGCGG
>NW_021680415.1:1480831-1483084 GCF_001412515.2 Diachasma alloeum
CGGTGCGAGAGGGAAGTCACGGAAAACTACTCCCGGTCAATACTCAACTCACGTCTCTCGCATCGTGGGGGTTACGCTTCCAACATCGCGCATTTTCCACCCCCGCCACAATTATTTTCGGCTCGGGAGAAGGGCGTTTTCAAGACGGCTCCTAAAATCCGCTGGGATTCGGAACGAGGGAAGAAGTATAAAGAGACCCGCGGGTGGAGGCATCTCGCCGGGATGGTGGGAATAAAAGAGGGGAGGAAGAACAGCTCGGCGTTTTATAAGCCGTCACTTTTTCTTAATTCCCGGGGTATTACTTTGCTTATCATTTTTCATTTTCATGCGTCCTTCCGGAGGTGTTGGTGATTACGGGGACGGGAGATGGATTGGGGCGATTTTTAATCGTTGTGGGGTTTTTATGGAATGTTTTTGAGGGTCGAGGGAGGGGAGGGGAATTCACTATTAACAAAATTTGGCGGAATTTTTTGGAAGAAAAGCTTGAATTTGTTTTGGGGATATTTAAGTATTTTGGCTATTTTTTCTCCAGTGAAAATGCTTTTCTACTTGTGTAGCATTTTCATTTCCAAATTTAAAAATTGATATATTTTTTGGAATAATGAACGAATACCCATTCACTTAATTCCTATCCTCAAATTTTCATAGAATATACACTGAGAGAAAAATATAATTCTTCTGACTTTATTCCATCACCATCGAATTATAGTTAAAAAGTCCTCAACAATTTTTCATGGGTTACGGTAACTATGGCCGGAGAAGTAATTACTACAATGGAATGTAGTCATTGCAGCTATTTTCTAGTTCTTCTCACGATAGATTTTTCGTGGTTACTTTTGAACTTTGGTTAGTTTAAGTGCATTTTGATTTGGAAAAATTACGCTTGTGAAGTTACTATAATGTTATGTGCCACATACAAAAAAAAATCGTATCGTTCACCAAAATGCCTCAACTATTTTCTTATTGTAAATCGAACTTCAGATTTTTCTCTCAGTGCATAAAACAAATAGCAAGAAATTCAAATCGGCGATGAAAAATTTTATCGGATTATTATTATGTAATAATGTAATAATTCTGTAGGTCTGAATTTGAATTTCGATACTTCTCATATACTTCAAACTCAGAGGTATCCCCGCTGATTATTCCGATGACACTCTGAACCCCAGCCCTTCCATCGCCACCAAATCCTGAAAATTAAAAAATTCCTATCCCTCCACGAAACCCCCGAAGATAAAAATCAAAATTCCTATCACGTCCACAAAAACTGCCGTGACAAGAGGTGTTACGAAAGAGTGAGGGCAAATGGCCAGGAAAAAAATACATAAAACTAAAATTCACCAAAGTTGAAATTCCGCACATCCGGCGCTCCAGTACGCACCTGGGGACAAACGTCAGTCACGAGTTCACTCGCTCCAGCGAGTGTTGAACAGACTTCGCGTGGATGGCTTTTCATTTGCGTTTGTTGTGTTTTTATTTCGCTGAAAAAATACAATGGATCGCGAAGCGTGGAGGAAAAAAAAAACAGGGGAAAATAGCAAATAGCCCCGAATCGAATATTTTGCGCGAAAAAGTCCGGGAGTCGACAGCTGAATTGTTCTATTAATTAATTATTTAATTATTTAAGTTAATTATTAGTTAATTACTTTATTAGTTATGTCTCGTTAAGAAGGTTTCCCATCAGTTTACCAGGGATTTGAACCTTCGCAATACTCTGAGTTTTTTTATTAATGAAAAAATTCGTGATAATTATTCCAGATTAATTATTTAGCAAGAAGGAAGACTAGGGAGGAATTACCGGATCTGTTTTTAAAAAAAGTAGTACGCACGGCCGCAAGACAGGATTTGAGAGCTGTCATGAAATTTCCGATTTCACTGAAAATTCAGTGGAATTCTAATTTTTTCAACAGCATTAATATGAAAATTCCTCAACCTACTTGAATTCTCAATAAAATCACGAATTATCAGTGCCGGCGAATTTTCAATTAATTGATTAATTCCGCACACCGGTTTTTCTACCCAACTGAAGGTCATGGAAACGAATAGACCAAACTGGTAAATTAATCGATCTAAATTGCGTTTCCCCGAATATCTTGATAATTGTTCTAATTACGTCATTCGCCCATCACTTCCAGTGCCGTCACAACATCCGGCCCACACAAATAGTCCATTTTCGATAAATTAATTCACAACCACTCACTCCATTGCAACCCCCCCCCCCCCCCCCCCCCCCCCCCCCCCCCCCCCCCCCCCCCC
>NW_021680415.1:1483111-1496505 GCF_001412515.2 Diachasma alloeum
CCCCCCCCCCCCCCGCCAATCGTGTGCGAAGAGTGTTGAACGTTCATTGCGGAATGAAATCGAAGTGGGATGTGGGGGATATTTCAACAAATCGTTATTCGACGATAATTTTTGAGGAAAATTAAACGGAAGTTGATCATGAATTAATGGGTCAATGAGTGGGAAATTATTTACGGCGAGATTAAAGCGCGATGAATTATAAATCTTGAGGTGAAATACTAAAATAATGAATTGACTATTTTGCCAATTTTTTTTCTCTGATTTATCCTCGTTCTATCTGCATTGATTATGTGATTAATTTTTGTGAAAAAATTTTCCGTCGTGGAACAGAACATTGAATTAATTATGTTGAAAGTATTCACCAAATATTCCAAATTGTTAATTTCGAACTAATGTCATGGATCTGCCGTGCTAAAGCTATCGAATATCAACACAAAATGTTACATTTTAGTATTTACTGTCTCCAACCCATGAGAAACACTGTAGCGTACCCTTCTGTTCATGGAAACTACAGCTAAAAACAGAAAACTTGAAAATGCTCCTGCAATGAGACCCTTATACCCGGGTCCTACTACCTGAAGGCTGTCCTAGCAATACGCAAAGGGAAAAGGACCCTTCACGTTGAGCCGTCAGTGTGGACGCATCAAAACATTCAATCTATCCAAAATTTAAATTAATTGCTCGGTCTCGGTAAATAAAGTAAATCAAGTGAATCAACCTCAATACAACTCAAGTTTATATCAAACAGTTATTCCGCGTCATTGTATTCCAAACTATTAATATTACTAAATCAATTTATCGTGCTAGTTTTCACTGGAAAATCAAACCTAAAATGAGAAGTATCCTTGTTCTTTCCATCAAATAATGTCTCAAATAACTAGTTCATCACAAGGTCCACAAAGTATTTTCTGACGAATGTGGCTTTGTAGGCCGAGCCGAAGGCGAGGCCTATAATCACATTCGTCAGAAAATACTTTTGGACCGTGTGATGAATGCAATTTTTCGTATACCTCGCGATTTTTCCTCGCTTCGCTCGGTTAGATCGCGGTTTACCGGGCCTTCTCACGAAAATTATATTTAAGACAACTAAAGAAAAATAACAAAATCAAACCAAACTCAAATAATAAATCCAATTGAAAATTATGTAAATCTTGAATTTCAATTCCAAATTTACCCAACGTTTCAATCCGTACAGATCATTCGAACGGAAAAGAATAGAATAATTGATTCTTCAATGACAACATGTCCTGAAATTTCAGTGAAAATTACCCACGTGGAAAAATTTATATTTTTAAAAAATAAAAAAAATATCTTAAAAGGCCCAATTTATAAAAAACATGAAATATATGTTTTATATATATTTTTTATATATTCTTCATAAATTTGCAAAATATATGGAATTGGCCGATATTATATATTTTTTTTATAAATTTTTCGACGGGAGTGAACATGATAAAATTTTCCAGACTTTGATACGAAAAATTCAGACGAAAATTTTGACCAACGATACCAACTCAAAAGTTTTCACTTGAAAAATACTCTGATAAAATTTTTTCTAATGAAATAAAAATAAAAATTCACTGCTAACTCTCTAGTCACAAGTCATACCCGAGAGAAAAAGGTCGCAGTTACTGGGGTGATGGTGAGAGTCCCCCCCCCCCCNCCCCCCCCCCCTCTTCTCGTCGCCACACCCGAATGCATCGAGCGTATGGAGAGACAACAAAAAGTAAAAAAACTATATACTTCTATCTGGAATTGCCGGCAGGCCGTTGGTTTTCGCAAACGAACAAAGCTTTTATCTTCTCCCCCAGATTGCGGCTCAATTTAACGTCGCATATCGTAGTCGCACCACCGACGCCAATGGATGGAGTGTGGACGAAAAAAAAAGGGAGAGAGTGGTGGGAAAAAAAACCCGAAAACTCTCTGATTCTCTGTGGGGAAAAATAATGGAATGAAAGGGTTGAACGGGGGGATTTGTTATTTTCAGAATTCTCAACGAGGAATAATTTCATTCTCTTCTATTACAGGGTTCGAATAAAATGTGAAAAATTCCGCGGATTACACGAGTTTTGATCAAAACTTTTGGTTATTTCACGCTTTGTGAGAATAAAGGGAGCTGTCGTCATTCACTCGGGAAACAACTGAATAATTTGATGAAAAGTGTTCTTTTCCATTATGAATGGCCACCAGAAACATGCGAAAGTTCATTAGTGGATGGAGAAGAATTCAACAGAACTCTTTTATCCACTCTATGTTTTTTTTAATACATTTTTTTCTATTCCGATGTATGACTCATTCCTCCGTTTTTTCATTCGCCCACCCCAGCAGTTATATTCCATTCGTTTTACTATCATCGAGTGATTGGAAAATTGGATTTTTTTAATTTTCTCCCTGGGCTGCAAAAATTCCTCGTTTCACACGCACAGTCTGGGGATTTTTGAGATTTCACATCGTTTCTAAGAAAAAGCATGGGCTATTGCCTAATAAACAAAAGAGAATTGTATACCATTCTATGAAACACGAATAAATGAATCATAATTGTCCAAATAATTTAGGTCAGAGGAAAATAGAATAATTCAACTTTCTTAACATTGTGTTTACTGAGGTTCTCTTGGAACAAAGTTGATTAGAATTAATAGCTAGAATTATGAGATTATCTCGCATTTTTGGCGTTAAAGATAGGAGAATGTGAATGCAATATAGTGAAAATGACGATCGATTTTTTCACTTTGAACAAATAATATTAATATCCAATTATAAAATTCCTGATATGAATAAAAAGAAGCTGTGACTCAATATTCCAAATGAAGTTTTAATTTTTAATTTGGTTGAAAACACGAGATGACAACATTCTAAACACGGAGTTATATTCATGAGGTGAACAACAGATTAATTGAATTACCTTGTGAACTAACTAAAAATTGATAACAGTGTGGGCACGCACTTTTGTCAGAGTATAAACAAACATTGAATTCCAGAAATTTACACTCTAAAGTGCGTTCTAGAAGGAATTGATTTGTAATCATGATTAAAATCTCATAATATCTCAGTGAGCGTAGGAATCAGAACATGAGCAAATCATTTATTGCAATATGAAAATTTAACAGCTGTCTAATTACTTTTTTGCAATGAGAATGATTGTAAACAATTAATTGAACAAGAAGGAAAGGGCTAATTTGCGATAGTTTTTTCTCCATCCTCTCTCAACGCATCGAACTTAATTTTTTTCCTCATTCAATTACCTCGACACTCCTCTTGTGAGAGATAAAACATAAAAGATGGTCGAGACGCCGGTGAAGCGAGATCCGAAGTGATCCGGAAGGCCAATCTGAGCCAATTGACTCTGTTGCAGTGGTGACAGCCTCTATTGAAACAGACGGGAGTAATTAGGTGTTCTAATTGGTGAGCATGACTGAGGGAGAATCGTTGTTGGCAATTACGCTACCTGACTGGTGACAGAAGAAAAGGAGTATCGCTTGGAGGAGTCCCTCCACTTCAAACCCCTTGTCATTTAATTCCATTTACATTCCCTCATTCTCCCTTCCATTTGGCGACTTCTGAATTCATTTCGACGGAATTTATTCGTGGAGATGAAGTACCACCCATTTTTCTTTTCCACTCCAAATTTTTTTGCGTTTGAATTCTTAGCCGAGGGGGCTCAGAATGAAAAATCGTGTCGTTAGAGTAATATTTTTCGTGGGAATTAATCAATTCTTTCATCTATTTTGTTAAAATTATTATTTTTGCTTCATTTGTTCAATCAATTTATTATTATCTTCTTGCTATTTAAAGAATGATTCCATTTCTAGCTATTTTTTTTCTATTAAAAAAGTACTCATTTGATAATAATGATAAATGCATTTAATTAGAAAATAATTTTCTTCCATAAAATGATCAGATATTTAAAAAACCACCAAGATATTTAATTTATGAAGCAGACAATTTCCCGAATTGAAAATTCAGGAAAATATAGGGGCGAATTATTTGGGCACCATTTTCGTTCAAAATTAATGAACTCTTATATGTGGTTCATTAATAAATGCTTCTACATTTTATTAATTACTCTTAGGATGAATTTATTTATCTGATAAGTGAACTCCCATTTGACATTAAAAAATTTAATCATCTCATTTAATGTGAATAAAAATGCAGACAAAAATGAAGTTTTGGTCATCATAATCTTTGGAACAATGATAAATCTTTTCGATTAAAAAGTTATTCTCCTCCATAAAAACATCAATGCCTTCAAGACATCCAGTTTACGAAGCAGATAATTTTCCCAAGTAAACTCTCATCTCCGTGAAATCTCCTCGAGAAGACCCCTGGACATTCTACTCGAGCCAATTGGCTACGTCCAGAGGGAAACCCAGTGCTTCTGAAAAGTACCCCAAGATCTCGTAGACGTCGACCTAATTACGAAATATTCACTGAGGACACATCAGAAAGTGGGAGTACAAGAAAGTGGATAGTGGAAAGCCCGGACTTTGGAAGGGGTTAGTAACTTGTTACGAGTTTCAGGGTTGAAACGCACACGTACTCTGCACCGCAGTGGTATCCACATCAGTTGGTCCTTTGGGAAAATTGTACTTTCTATACAGTCGTGTGGAGTTAAGAGGGAATGGACGAAACGAATTTGGAACTCCTCTGACAGGAGTTGAGATAAAGTTGACGCTCGGTTTCTCGGTTCGCGTCTCTCGAGGATTCATTTATACGGGAACTAACTCTTGGTGAGTTTTGGAACATGAGGAAAATGGGGAAAAATGAGTTTTCGGGGGATTATTTGTACGAGTGCAACTTCACAGTCGGTTACATTGTGATGTGGTGGAATATGTTGGAGAATTGTCGATAGGGTAATCCATTCGTAATATTCAGTAAAAATTATGGAATAGTTCGCGTAATCCGTAATGGGGAATCGTTTTCCGGCAATTTTTATAGGAATGAAAGAGAAGAAATCTGAAACGTTCAGTGAATTTTCAGGTTCATCACCGAACAAAGTACGAAATTGTCACGTAATTTTTTCCGAAGAAGTAAAATCTTACAGAAACTTGCCGACTTATTGTGCCTCCAAAATCAAAAATTCTTGAACGTTCAACAATTTTTATGAAGCTGGTGAGTTATTTCTACGTTCCGTTCCGGAAAATTTCTCCATCGTTGGGGAAAAATTACGGAACGACTTGTTGTTCCCACAGCGGTGACTCATCAGACGGGTGGTTCATTTTTACGGAACAAATCGTAGAATTTACGTGGCGATTCGTACAATTTCAGTTCCGAGCTCACACTTTTTATTGAATTTTACTTCGCTCGCGAATTACGTTTCGAAACGTAATTTTCACGTTTTTTTTCTGGTAATTTTTATTGAATTTTTCTCTCCGTGTAGGGTATTTTTTCTTGCGCCCATCTGAAGGTCATGAAAGCGAATGGAAATTAAATTTTATCGAACACGTTTAGGAAAACACGGGTTACCTCCCGCCCTACGAGATTAATTTTTTTTTTTTAAACTCAATAGAAAAACATTACAACTTATCGACGCCTTTTTAACCTCCTCCGGACTAAATATTTAAGACTCAGCAAAATTATCTAAAAATGAAGAATGTAAATTTTTTTTTCTAGCAGAATACGATGTACTTTTTTCTAATCAGAATAAACCGACAGGTTTGGATGTTATGAATAAAAAAAATCATAATTTAAAATCCTAAAAAAGTTTAATACCAAATCATAAAAACAAAATTATTCACGTATTAATAATATCACTCCTTTAGCGACGAAAAAAAAAGAATTAAAAAACAGTCCAACATATGAATGATTTTGTTATTGCAATTTGTCATAATAACAAAATCATTCGTACATCAATAATATCATTCCCTTATCGACGACAAAAAAAGAATTAGCGAACAATTTATTTGTGGTACCAAAACAAAAATAGATTGCCGAGCGTTCCTTTGAAATCTCGAAAGAAAGCTCGCAAAAGTAAAAATCCCCTCGGAAAAACATCCCGCGTACACTTCAGAGATTAAATTTGTCGAATGGAATCAGTGGCAATTGTGTAAAAAGCACACACACGTGGCGCTTGCTCCGCGAGTAAGAAAACCTTCGGAGACATTTGATCGGTCTGACTGCACGTGGATTATTACCACTGGTTTTCAACTTCGGGTGCTCTCAGCGCACGCCCTCCCAGCCCTTTTTTACTTCCATCGATTTACAGTTGCTGTGACAGGATTAATGGCACGGGATTTATTATCTCTGTCGTAAAATTGTTTATCACAATTTTTGTAGATATATTGTGACGTGGATTTAATGCCGTATTTGGAATGGAATGGGTGAAGCAAACTCATATTTTGTTGTAGTTTGGAGTGAGTCCGCGGGTATCTCAAGTCGAATGCAAAGCAAACGTAGAAAATCCTTCGAGTATTTATTTTTAGTTTTGTTATTTGTTTTTTTTAGATTGATTTCAGTCATTTTTTAATTAAAAGATTTTTCAAAACCACAAACACAATATAATAATAATAATAATAATAACTTAAGTATTCACTCGATGAAATTCGGAATCGTAATATTTGTCACCATTTAATTTCCAGTTTTGGTTTTTGTTCAGTGAAAATTTGAAAAAATGCATATTCACTGCCAAAGTCCCCTGAAAATTTAGACAAATCTGGAATTCAAGGAGAAATCATGAATTTTCAATTGAAAAATTGCCTGAAATTGTAGTGGAAATGTTACTATTCCTAGAACTTTCCAATTCTCTCCCCGGAAAATTCTGTGAAAAATTCCAAAGAGTGTATGCCAGAATAACCCCTGAAACTGCTTAAATCATAATTTTCCTCGGTCATAAAATCCCCGCGACTTTCATCTTTTCATGATGTAATGTACCCTGCGCATGTCCAGTGAATAAATAAAGCACCTCCACTTTGCCCGCAGCATCGTTCGCCTAGAAAAGCCATCGGATAACTTTTATTGTTCTCCTGCTTTACGATCCTCAAGATCATATACTCCCTATATCCTCATCTTCAACATCAACCCCATTTTTCGTCCTCTCCTTCTGCCCCGGTCGACTCTCCCGAGGTATTATTTAATACGTGAGGCGATGTGTTTACGATACGTTCCTCGGATTATATGACACATTATAACTCGGGGCTTTGGGGCGGGAGTTATCGTCGCTCACCCATTCTAGTCATCAACGTGTAACGGTAGTTTATAACGATCAGCGTTGAAACGAAATGCTTCTGTCATCTGAGACAAGGGAGTGTAATCTTCTCGGATCATTTAGTCCTACCTCGGAGTCACGGGAATCACCATCTATCTGGTGAGTTCTAAGCTCAGATTATGAGGAGAAAATGGGAGTTGAGTATATTTACATGCAAATAAACACACAACTAGGGGAGGGCGTGCCTGTACCACCCACCTAAGGGGAAATGCCAGTTTTATATTTTATATTTCAGTAGCGAAGCGGTAAACCGGGTTAAGTCGATTTTGACTTTTCGTCAGTTTTTGACGGATATCTCGGAACCTAAGAGAGATAGGGAAATTTTGCTCATAACCTTTTTTATAACACTTAATTGCATCTACAAAAAAGGTTATGACAAAAAATTTTCTATCTCTTTTAGATTCCGAGATATTCGTCAAAAACTGGCCAATAGTCAAAATCGACTTAACCCGGTTTACCGCTTCGCTACTGATTTCAACTTGAGTATAAAAAAAGTATTTGTGAGACTTCTTTAACTATTGAATTCGTTATTCTCGAAGTGTAAACGCCTAATTCTCCTTAGAATCCACAAAATTGATTGGAAATAAAAGAGAGACCCTATTGGGCGGTACTACCCGCCGTCGGGTAATACCGCTCGGCACGATTCCAATGCCGCTCATAGGGTTGTGCGTGTTTCGCTCGCGCCGCAACCTAACCTGTACTCGAGTGCTGTCGAGCAACTACGTGGCCGATCCTATGAGCGGTATTACCCGCTCCACTCGGCGTCAACAAAATTGTTGATAATTATTGACAGNTTCTCGAAGTGTAAACGCCTAATTCTCCTTAGAATCCACAAAATTGATTGGAAATAAAAGAGAGACCCTATTGGGCGGTACTACCCGCCATCGGTTAATACCGCTCGGCACGATTCCAATGCCGCTCATAGGGTTGTGCGTGTTTCGCTCGCGCCGCAACCTAACCTGTACTCGAGTGCTGTCGAGCAACTACGTGGCCGATCCTATGAGCGGTATTACCCGCTCCACTCGGCGTCAACAAAATTGTTGATAATTATTGACAGGAGTGGAGTTTTGAGTTCGAATTGGTCTCAAATTACGCGTGAAAGTACCACGAATTGAGTAACCACAGTTTAATATGAGAATTCAGCGTTTGAAACTATCAAAAACGTTAATTACAAGTCCACTAATTTTGCACTGTAAAGACCTCAAAACTTCGTTACGTGTTTTTTTATATTTAAAGAGGTAAATAAAGTGAAATTTTTCCGACAATCACATCCTATCATCAAATTCTTCATGATCAGGAACAGAAAGAAATTTTCAAGTTGATGGTTGTGGAGAAAATCGGGTGAGCGGTATTACCCGCTGAGCGGTACAGGCACACCCTCCCCTATCTGACGTAAACCACGTTGGGCGCCATGAATGATTTAAATTCAATAGAAGAAACACTCCTCAATAGTTTTCGCTGAAGTTTTGTGTACAACTCTTGGAAATTTTTCATCTGCTGAAGGTTCTATTGAAATTTTGAAGAATTTTGGGATCGAAAAGCCACAGATCGACGCAAACTGTAAATTTCATTTTTGTAATCCAATGAAAATTGATAAAAATCAGGGAAATTCAGGTGAATATATTGAATTTTCGAATAATTAAAAATTTGAACGTGATTTGATAAAAAAGTTGAAATTTTGGGTAGATTTGTTAAAAAATTTTATCAAGTGGCAGTTTTACTGAATTTCAATGAATTTTGAAATTTAAAATTCACAATTTGATGAATAAATCAAACGAGAACTTGCGACCGGCCATCGCCCGAGGGCCTTCAGCCCGTAATTTTCTTACTTTCCGGATAAAATAGAAAAAGTGAACCGAAGAGAAGACACGCGTACACTCTTCCACCGCAAAGTTTCCATCAGTGAAGTGTGTTTCAGACAGCTTTGTAATTGCGCGGTTATGGAATCTGAAATTTCATAATTTCTTTCCTGCGAAATGGAATTACATCCAACATTCTTGAAAATTATCAGTGAACTGTCCATGAAAGCTAAAAATTTCTAACAAAACAGTCGTAATACCCAGAAAAGCGACATTGTTTCTCGGTTTTACTCCATTTAAAGGGGATAAAATGACAAGATTTGAAATTTTAATTTCTGGAATTGTCCAACTTCCTCGAATTTTCATTCAAAACGTGAATATTCAACCTCAAATTGCGCTGAATATCTCATGAATTGAATATTTCCTTCTCATTCTTCCGCCCCCTCAAATGATCCTAAAGCTGTAACAAAGTTTCAATCTCCCAACTCACAATTTCCTTATTTTCCACATAAAATAGAGAAAAGTGTACCGAAGAGAAGACACGCGTACGCTCTTCCACCGCAAATTTTCATCAGTGAAGTGTGTTTCAGACAGCTTTGTAATTGCGCGGTTATGGAATCTGAAATTTCATAATTTCTGTCCTGCGAAATGGAATTACATCCAACATTCTTGAAAATTATCAGTGAACTGTCCATGAAAGCTAAAAATTTCTAACGAAACAGTCGTAATACCCAGAAAAGCGACATTGTTTCTCGATTTTACTCCATTTAAAGGGGATAAAATGACAAGATTTGAAATTTTAATTTCTGGAATTTTCCAACTCCCTCGAATTTTCATTCAAAACGTGAATATTCAACCTCAAATTGCGCTGAATATCTCATGAATTGAATATTTCCTTCTCATTCTTCCGCCCCCTCAAATGATCCTAAAGCTGTAACAAAGTTTCAATCTCCCAACTCACAATTTCCTTATTTTCCACATAAAATAGAGAAAAGTGTACCGAAGAGAAGACACGCGTACGCTCTTCCACCGCAAATTTTCATCAGTGAAGTGTGTTTCAGACAGCTTTGTAATTGCGCGGTTATGGAATCTGAAATTTCATAATTTCTTTCCTGCGAAATGGAATTACATCCAACATTCTTGAAAATTATCAGTGAACTGTCCATGAAAGCTAAAAATTTCTAACCAAACAGTTGTAATACCCAGAAAAGCGACATTGTTTCTCGGTTTTACTCCATTTAAAGGGGATAAAATGACAAGATTTGAAATTTTAATTTCTGCAATTGTCCAACTTCCTCGAATTTTCATTCAAAACGTGAATATTCAAAATTGCGCTGAATATCTCATGAATTGAATATTTCGTTCTCATTCTTCCGCCCCCTCAAATGATCCTAAAGCTGTAACAAAGTTTCAATCTCCCAACTCACAATTTCCTTATTTTCCACATAAAATAGAGAAAAGTGTACCGAAGAGAAGACACGCGTACGCTCTTCCATCCGGAAAGTTTCCATCCGTGAGGTGTGTTCCAGACAGGTTTGTAATTGCGCGTTTATATACGAAAGAGAACTAGAAGTTGGCAGGGTAGAAGAACAGGCGCCAGAGAACCGGAGGAGAAAAAAAAATAAACTCACACGAGAGACAGGGATCGGGATTGAGGAACGTGAAGGTGTACCTAATAATTTCTGGCACGTACACGTCCGAGACGTTCAGGATGAGATTTTCTCAAATAAATGAAATTATGAGGACGCCGCTGGTGGTACGTACAGTGTGTTATAACTCGTGAGCCCCGGGATTAACTGAAAGAGAGAGGAAAAAGTAGAGGTGAAGGGTGAAATGAGAGTTCCTCCACTGGGGAAAAAATAATTCACAAGTCTCAAACAATTATCTCTTTCCCTTGGTCGGGCTCCGCCGGATGATATTCCTCCGTCCTTCGATCGGGGGATAACCCCTGAGTGTGGTAAGACCGAGTGGAAGAACAACTCCCACGCGCCACACGCAGAGAATATAAAATGAAAAATTACTGTGTGAAGAGGACCATACCGGAAAAACTTTCAATTTTGATTTATTTTAATCGAACGTTTGCATAATATCTTTCGTCATTTTGACAGTCCCAAGAATCGATTAAGAATGAAATACGATTGGAGTTGTTATTTCAGTTAATAGGGACAACTGTCGACAGCAATGAACAATGACTTAACAAATATACTTGAATTGAGTATTATTTTATTCTCAATTGGGGGTATTTCAATTCGTATTTCAATTCGAAGATGATTCTTTTGTATCAGACCGGATTGTAGCAAGCCCTCCCAAGTGTAATATAAGGGTCAGGCACTAAGTGTCAGAATATAAGGGTCAAAAAGTGAAGGTTAAAAAATGAGGGTCAGAATATTAGGGTCAAAAAATTAGGGTCAGGATATAAAAGTAAAAAAAGTGGGTGTCAGGCAATGAGGGTCTAAATATAAGTCATATATTATGCTTGATCACCGTTTTTAGCCCTTATATGACCCTCATTGTCTGACACCCACTTTTTTTACTTTTATATCCTGACCCTAATTTTTTTATCCTAATATTCTGACCCGCTTTTTTTAACCCTAACATTCTGACCCTCATTCCTTCACCTTTACATTCAGGCCCTCAGTTTTTGACTCTAATATTCCGACCCTCATTTATTAACCTCCACTTTTTGACCCCCATATTCTCGCACTTAGTGTCTGACCCTTATATTACACTTGAGAGCGCTTGGTACAACCCGGGCTGATACGAAATAATCATCCTCGAATTGAAACACCCATCCCCCATTCGAGTATAAAATATACTTGAATCACGTATATTTTTTTTCCGTGTGTGTTCACCTTAGCAGGACGAGATTTTCTCATATAAAAAATTACAATGTTCCCACAGTAAAAGAAACATTTTATATTCTTTCCGTGCAGAAGCAGAAACAACAAAGTGAAAATAATCTCATGGAGGAAAATTCCTCCAATAAAAAGTAGATACTGTCCTCTTATTAAGCAGCGGATATCCCCAGACCCTCCGATAAATCCGCGATAATGGAAATGCAAGGGGATATTTCCCTTTGTATTATTAAGCTAACACACGTGACCCTGGTCATATGAAACACAAATAAATCGTGTAATTGGTATTTTCTTCGTAATATCTTTATTTCCATTTGTTCCCGCGTTCGTTGAATGCTGGTGTATTACGTTGCCATTGTTTTTCCCCGCGCACCCTCCGTGTATTTGTATGGCAATAAATCGGTGGCGAGTCAATGCAATGGGAGAGTACAATGGAAGAAGGGAATAGTGAGGCGTATGACGGTGATTAAATTTAACAGAGAAAAAAAGGTTTCCATTTTCAGAGACATGTCACTGATTTTTGGGAATTTATCCCCAATTATCGGGGATTCGATATTGTGAAAGTAATTGAGTGCACAATTCAGGAGTTCAATTATTTTGTCAGCAATTTTAGGGACTTTATCAGTAATTTTCAGTTACATCGTCAGTAATTTTGAAGAGAACGATGGAATTATTACTATTTTTGTTGGTCTCCAGTATTAACAATCAGTAAAAATCAATTAATTCAATATTGAAGAACATATTTACCTGAATTTTTTTCAATTCTATTATTTTTTATGAAATAATTTAATTAAAATTTGCAGTCCCCATCGATTTTTTCATGAACATGTGAAATTTTCAAGACTAAATTACTTGAAATTGCTGTGGAATAGTCACGTACAGGAATTTAGAAAAATTGAACCAAAAATTTTATCGATCCCTACCCAATTCTCATCAATTTTGTGTTTATGAACATAGAATAAGCGCACGGCTTGTCACATAAATTCGTCGGGGATTCTTATTTCCTCGTTCCCCCCAGTAGATTTACGGTTTTTGTGATAAAATGAGCAAGTCAAAAATGAAGACCCTGTGGTTTTCAATTACTAGAACATTCGAGTATTTTCCTGATTTTTTCTCATTTCTGTTAATTTTCATGACGTAATTTAGCTAAAATTTACAGTTTCCATCAATTTGTTCATAAAAATTTGAAATTTTTCAGACAAAATTCCTTGAAATTGTTGTGAAGCAGTCACGTAAGAGGAATTTAGAAACATTGAATCAAAAACTTCACCGTTTCCCACCAATTTTGTGTTTATGAACATTCAACATCGCATAAACCCACGTCTTTTCATATAAATTCTTATTTCCTCGTTCCCCCCAGTAGATTTACGGTTTTTGTGATAAAATGAGCAGGTCAAAAATGAAGACCCTGTGGTTTTCAATTACTAGAACATTCGAGTATTTTCCTGATTTTTTCTCATTTCTGTTAATTTTCATGACGTAATTTAGCTAAAATTTACAGTTTCCATCAATTTGTTCATAAAAATTTGAAATTTTTCA
>NW_021680415.1:1502244-1505295 GCF_001412515.2 Diachasma alloeum
TGTGAAGCAGTCACGTAAGAGGAATTTAGAAACATTGAATCAAAAACTTCACCGTTTCCCACCAATTTTGTGTTTATGAACATTCAACATCGCATAAACCCACGTCTTTTCATATAAATTCTTATTTCCTCGTTCCCCCCAGTAGATTTACGGTTTTTGTGATAAAATGAGCAGGTCAAAAATGAAGACCCTGTGGTTTTCAATTACTAGAACATTCGAGTATTTTCCTGATTTTTTCTCATTTCTGTTAATTTTCATGACGTAATTTAGCTAAAATTTACAGTTTCCATCAATTTGTTCATAAAAATTTGAAATTTTTTACACAAAATTCCTTGAAATTGTTGTGAAGCAGTCACGTAAGAGGAATTTAGAAACATTGAATCAAAAACTTCACCGTTTCCCACCAATTTTGTGTTTATGAACATTCAACATCGCATAAACCCACGTCTTTTCATATAAATTCGTCGGGAATTCTCCTTTCATAGTTCCCTCCAGTATGATAAAGATGTAGACAAGATTTATGGTTTTTGTGATGAAATGAGCAGGTGAAAAAATAAATGGAGAGCGGATGGGTGAGACGATGACGAGGGAGAGATCGTGTGTACGTGTAATACAGGGTAAAATGAAGACACGGTGGTTTGAGTTATTTACCGCGCGTGGCCCACGGGCGGGAATTTTTTTTATAACCTTGTTCTTTCGCTCAGCAGTCTCTACTCAGCCGGAGTAAAACGCACGTGGAATGGGTGCTAATCAAAATAACGTGATGTGTAGTTCTTCGCGGAAAAAAGAAACCAGGGGAGGAGGGTATATGGTTGATTGAGTTTTTTCATCTCGAGATGGTGGAACCGCCGCGGGCCATGCAATATCATCTGACTCAAACAATTTTATTATTTGTTGATGCTGCCAAGGAGGGGTGCCTCTCACATAAAGCTGAACGGGTGGGATTTTATTGCGAGGAATATAACCTTAGGTAAGAGAATCCATATTTCATTCACGCTGTTAAAATTTTTCTAAAGTGGCAATTTCATTGCAGTTTTAGGAAATTTCGTTTCAGTGAAAATTCACAATTTGATGGAAGAATCAAGGGGAACTGTAAATTTCAGTTCAATTATTCCCTGGAAATTAGTGGAAATCAGGGAAATTCAAGCAAAGATATTCCGGGATCGGCATCAATCATTATAATTTGTAATTCTTAATTCTTAATTGAAAAACAACTAGCCAAAATACATAAGATAGCAAAAATTTACAAATGTCTCATTGGACATATTACGAACATTATTTTGAAAAAAGCACAAGAATTATATTATTAATTTGATGTTGACTTTATATGATTAATATTAAGGGAAGTTGCACCTTGAAATAGTTAAGGTTCACTGATCCTCACGGGAATTTCAAGAATAATAAAAGAATTGATAATGTGGTATTGTCAATTGATTATTGAGTAAATAATTTTAAATTTCTTGAAAGGCTTTTCCGATTACCCAAACAATTGTTCATCTTCCGAACTCACTTATGGATTGATAAATTATGGATTGATGATTAATATAGTCATTTAAAAATTGTCGGGTGATATTAACGAATTGACTTATTCCAAATTTAACTTAATTTAAAATTCATGATTGCACCGATATCAAAATGTATTCTTAAATTTTCAATCAACTGAAAATTCATCGTAATTGGGCACTGAATATGTCGAGAAGTTCTCACATTCATGCTGTTAAAAAATTTGGAATTTTATTGAATTTTCAGTGAAATCTGGAATTTCATAATATTTTTCTCTCACATCGCATTCCACGTCAATTTCGAAATTTCGTCCGGGGAAGAGGTTTCCTAGAATCTCAAGTATTTATCTTTCTTTGTGATTATTTTCAAGTATTTATCATTTTCACGATTTTCATGTGCACTTCCAATATTTCGATATGTACTATATTCATAATGTAACGCGAAACTGCAGCGATAAACAAGAATTTGCTCGAATTCCATGAAGCGCAAACATTTGTACTGGACTTTTACACCACTGAAAATACTCTACCTCTCCCAATCAAATGTGTACGTCCGCGTGAAAAGGGCCCACTTTGTCGCATCTAGTTTCCGAGATATTCACGTTTTTCTCTCCACATCTCGCATTTAAACCAATGTTAAATTGTTTTTTTGACCGTTTATACTGACGTCAGTTTTCATTCTATCGGGTTGATTTTGGGCTCAAAATGTGAGAAATCTGATGGAGATTATCGGATTTGTGGACGCCCACAAATATGGTCTACACATTACAAAATTTTTCATTCAGCGTAGAAATTACCTCTGCAATTCCCCCACGATCAAAATTTTAATTTCCATCTAAAAATGAAGGATAACAACTCCTCACTGGCCTCCCCCCGCCTCTCAAAAACTCAAACAAAAGCACCCACCCCCCTCCAACCCCTAAAAAAGCACCGTACACTCGAGACAGGTTGATGGCCGTACGATGAGCCCGGTGAATTCACGCGAATGCAAGTGAGTCCACAATGTAGAAAATGTTGAATACATATAATGTAGATGGGTATACGTGCACTCGTGCAGGAATGAAGCATTGCCTCCATTTCCGCGAAGAGGTAGTGAGCGGAAGTCAGCCGTTTCTCAGGGCCCATCCTCATGGGCCAGTACACCCGGAGTACTTCTGCACTTTCCAGCATTGCTGATAAATCCTCCCCCCCTCTCCCTCCCCCTCCTCTACCCCCTCTTCGTGCTGTTGCATCCCGAGAGGAGATGTACAAAGTCAAAGCATCCGGTTGGCCGCCGGGGGGTGCCTATTTTCAAGTCTGAAATAGACTCAGAGAAAATTACGATTCAACAAATTTACACATGCACTACCCCCCCGCGTACACACACATGTGCACACGCGATATTATCCACTTGCCGTATTCTATTTTCCTATAGTTGGACCAATCTGCATGAGCATGTATGCACTGGGCTCTGTGTTGACACAGCATTATGAAACTACGAGTTATTCCACTTCCCATTGTGGAATAATTCATTCGACTCGAAAGGCTCGGCGGGAGGGGGAGGGGGGGG
>NW_021680415.1:1505612-1552521 GCF_001412515.2 Diachasma alloeum
CTCGGCGGGAGGGGGAGGGGGGGGGAGGGGTGGAAGTACTGAGGACAGACGCATTCTGTAATTAGTAATTAGCATCTCGGAAGGGTTATTGACACCGATCGCGGGAAACGTATTCCAGTTGAATAATATCGAATTATCAATTACGAAGGGGGGATTCGGATGGTTTCGACGTGACGTCGATCATGACTGGGGCTCCATCGATGAATTAATCAGTTTATCGGTGGGGAATTCCGGACGGATGTGGGGGGGCTCGGGGACTCAGACACTAGGCACTTTGCTCCGCGCTCTGCGCTGCGTGATAAATTTTCGAGAGGTGGCAGCTAGAGGAGGGGGTTAATGCACTTTGGTGTGGCTGCGGGGGATGATTGCGGGGTAGGGGACATGGAGAAAAATGGGTAATGAAAGTTGTGCCGACGGGGTGGGCGAGTAAAATGTAATGGAATGAGAACTGGTCTTTGTTGGTGGAGAAAAAAGATGATGGGGTTTTTGGGGATGTATTTCTGATTCTTATACTGAGAAAAAAGTTATGACGTTTAAAATATATGGGGAAAAAATATATTTGAGTCAAGTACATTTTACACTCAATTGGGGGATGGGGATTTAAATTCGAAGATGGTTCTTTTGTATCAGGCCGGGTTGTAGCGAGCCCTCTTAAGGGTAATATAAGGGTCAGGCACTAAGGGTCAGAATATAAAAGTAAAAAAAGTGGGTGTCAGGCAATGAGGGTCGAAATATAAGTCATATGTTATGCTTGATCACTCTTTTTAGCCCTTATATGACCCTCATTGCCTGACACCCACTTTTTTTACTTTTATATTCTGACCCTTTTTTTAACCCTAACATTCTGAGCCTCATTCCTTCACCTTTACATTCAGGCCCTCAGTTTTTGACTCTAATATTCCGACCCTCATTTTTTAACCTCCACTTTTTGATTCTTATATTCTCAGTTTAGTGTCTGACCCTTATATTACACTTGAGAGCGCTTGGCGCAACCCGGACGGATACGAAATAATCATCCTCAAATTGAAACACCCATCCCCCGTTTGAATATAAAATATACTTGAATCAATTCAAGTATTTTTTTTCGGCTATTTACTTGAGAGGAGTAATTTTTTAGAGATGGGTACGTGACGTAAAATAAGTGACGTGTTCATGAAAATCTAATTGACACATTTTTCACTTCATTTGAACTGAACATTTAAGGACACATTATAAGATTTACCAAAGAATAGATTGATACGGAGACAATTCATATATATTTTTGTAATCTTTTTTTTGTCAGAATAAACCATTTGGTTTGGATGCGTTAATAAAAAACATTCAAAGAATTCCGTCATGGAAAATTCAATATTTTATGGAAAAACGAATGAAAAATGGAAATTTCAGGTCCACGATTGCATGAAAATTAATAAAAATGATGAAAATTCAGGTAAATAAATTCTTAAATGTTCAAGTGACTGAACATTAAAAGGTCTTCATAGAACTAAATACACGAGTTGCTAAATTTCAAATAATAATATTGTTGAAAACCACAAAAAAAAATTTAAATAAAGATTTTTATTCGATTCAAATGCGGCATGTCTTGAGGTACCCTTGAAGAAAAAGTTAAATAATTTATTTTCTCCGGTTGAAGCTCGAGTTTCACCCTTTTATGAAAAATAGATGTTACATTCGACCTGGGGATTCATCCGCTTTTTATCCAGCGTCAGGTGGAATATAGTCCTGATCCTTGAAAGGCGGAGGCGAGTGAGTGGAAAGGCTCGTTGAGAGGTATAAAAAGGAAAAGGGGGGGAAAAAGAGATGTTGAGAGTGGTTTGTTATAGTCCTGTCTGAGTGTACCTCCGGCCAAGACCCTTTTTTCGCTGGGGAGGAGAGCTAATGGTTTACAAACATGCAGCATGACGTGTTTGGGGATGATCGGATGCAGGGCATGGGGGGATTTTCGGATTCAAGCGGGGGTGGAAGAGGAATTATTAATTGAGTCAATACTGGGTGGATTACATCCTTTTAGGAGCTCTGATACCAATGAAATTGCCGAATATATTCCGAGGGAATTTCATCGGATGATCCGCAATCAAATAATTCTTTCTCAACTGTTTTAATACTCAATTTTTTATTTTTTTGTAGATTTTTGATAGCTTATATTTGAATTCTGTGGTTTTTACTGGAAAGTATGGAAAAATAAAGTATTTTTTTTCATGAAATACAGAATATTGATTTCATGGGAATTCCGTTTGGTTTTTAGTTGTGGCTGAAATTTTTGGTAAACTTTTTGGAAATTTTTATCGCACCGTGGTTCCTTTGAAATTTCCAGGAATTTCATCATTAAAAATTCTATATTTCATGGAAAAATGAGTGGAAATTGAAAATTTGAGTTGAATTATTCCATGAAAATCAATAGAAATTAGTTTTGAATGCTCATTCAATTGAAAATTCAGCGTAATTTCCTAATTTTGCTCGTTTTTTACGTCACCTCAGTTCAAATTAGTCTTAACCTTTAGTAAATTTTTTTCTTAGTGATAGAAATGGATTTCGCTCCACAATTACACTCAAAATTTTTCATCTGAATTTTTCGTCCCAAATTCTGGAAATTTTTATCATGCATAATTTTCACTGAAATTTCAGGAAATATTGTCACTGAAAAATCACTTATTCCATTAATTTCCTGTTCGAATCAACTGAAAATCAATAAAATACTTGAATTTTCAGTGGATTTATTCCGTGAAAATTCCGAAAAATCAGGAAAAATCAGGGAAAATATGAAAATTCCTGTCCTCCTGTTTCTGAATATTCATGTTTCATTGAAAATCCAATCAACTTGTGTAATTTCCATCTCACCCCCACTGAAAATTCATGAATTTCCTTGAATCCTACCTAAAACTTGAAATTTTTTGAAATTGAAAAAACCCTAACCATTTTCCCCTAAACCTGATTCACTGTCACTCTCCTGCGAATTACCCTCACACTTTCCATGAAATTCCAGAAAAATTCTAACACTGTCCGTGCCTTGTTTGCTAATTTCTCCTACTTACTTTTCCATTCAACAACAATCCCCTACTCCCCTCCCCCGTCCAGCGCAATCCAATGCAAAAAGTTAAGCGAATTTGAAAACTGCAGTAAATGCAGGAGGTGTTGCGATGTAAATCCACCGCGTTGATGAAATTCCCCTCCCACACTCCCTTCAGCATTCATCCCGCCGGATAACATCCGAAGGCTCTCCAGGGACATAACCCAGGGGCCGAGAGAGCGAATAAAAAGTGCAACTTTTACGATAATTAAAAAGAATTATCGCGAACACGCGGGGGGTGAATGTACCTCGGCTCGCGCCAGCGCCACGCGAAACACGGATATAAAGGCCGAGACGGAGGATTGAATCCCAGTAGAATTGCCTCGCATTTTCCCCTGGAAGAGCGTTATTGTGTCGACGAATACGCACGCGAAATAACAACAGGGAAAAGTCGCGGCGTCACTGTTTTTCCATCATTCTGGGCGAAATGGGGGGCGGGAGGGGGGCGAGGGGTTGAGGAGCGGCTGGATTAACTGCACAAAAGAAAAGATTCCCCGAGGAGCAGCCGCAGCCACTGCAAGAAGGATTGTCCACGGCAAGGACGAGGGGAGGAAAAAAATGAGCTGAAAGAGGGGAAAAAAGAATATTCCGCTCAACTCGAAGTTTACCCATCTAGGGGGATGAAGGGAGGGACTAGCGACGCGTCGTCCCTCGTTTATCCGCCAAATTGCCCTTCTCACCCGCTGGGGCTCCTCGCGCCGCGATATGGCTCCTCAACTTACTCCTTCGCCCCGCATCCTTCTGGCTTCTCCGCTTGCTTTTTTTCGAACCCCTTCTATGCTCTGACGCGTTTACCCTCTCATTTGTCTCGACAAACTTTGGCGCTTTGGTGATGTAGGATGTTTGTTTGTTTTTTCGCTGAGTCATAATTTTTATGGCATTAAAGGGAAATATTCCCTTTCACCGGGGGGATCGGGTTTTTTGGGCTTTTTGCTGGGAATAAGGGGTGGAAATTTTTTGATGATCGTGGGGCTGGGAATATAAGGATATAAGAATAAATTTATTATCAATTTTTTAGTATTTCTGGGATAAAACAATCGATTTTTAACTGTTATTCATGAGAAAGTTTCGCGATTTTTTATTGCTGCATTTTTTTGTGAATGAAATCTTTTAATATTTCAATTTTTTTCAATATGCAAAGATTATTATATTATTTTTTTTAATTTTTATATTTTTATATTCATTTTTTGAAATATTTTAAGAAAATTGACAGAACTCAGGATACACTGTGGAAAAAATGATGAAATTTCAGATTCCAGTGAAAATTCCATGAAATTTCTAATGTATGAGAAGCAAAAGTAGTTGAATTTTTATTAAATGAAAATTCAATTTCAATAAAATAAAAATTAAATGATACATTTACGCGAATTTTCGTTATCCCTATTGATTTTCGCCGAATAATTGAACTGAAATGCCTTGAAATTTCAGTGCAACTGCGATGAAAATTTTCTAATTGATGAAATTTATAAATTCTAAATGATAAAATTTACCGGAAATTTCATCCAAAATAAATATTTTCTTAATTCAAGTCAAGACTTTCCAAGTTATACTCGAATTCTTCATTTCAACAGCGAAGAGAGCGAATGAATTAACCCGTAACTAAAGAATATTTGAATCAAATAAATCATTCCATTTCACCAAAAAATTAACAGAAAATCGAAACCATTCATTCAAAAAAATAAAAACATTTCCGTCGAAATGAATACATAACAACATTCAACATATTTAGTTTACCACCCAAAATACTGTTGAAATGAATGCAAAAATTTCGAGTAAAGAGTTTCATTTGAATTACATATCCGGAATTTCTCGGCGAATCCACATTAAAATGATTACACTTCCATTCCGCTGAATACTCATCCCATGAATCCCTTCCTGCCCGCTCTCCCATTCTCATTTTCCGTTGAGTATCTCTGAAATACGAATGGCCATACCAATGATTTTTACATAATAAGAATAAACGAGGCTAAAAGAACGATAGAATGCGAGAAGCGAGAATAAGGCGCGAAAGAATGATCGCACAAGCGAAAATGTGTGATATCTATTACAGCGCGAGGGAGTGGGAGGGCGGTACGTTTATGGAGCTATACTTCACGCAGAATTGAGCCTCGAACGTTCATTGTGTCGATCACAATGGACGGATTATAACGGCCATTGAACACTGACCGTTTCGCCTTGTATGGTCTCCCTCCCTCCCCGCCGCCGCCCCCCTACAGCTCTTCCACTCTCATCAACCCTCCCTCCGCCCCCTATGTACCGTCACCACCTCATAACCATCCCCATTTCACCTTTGGAATTGTGTCCCGCGTTTTTATTCCCCTCTGCACCAGAAAATATAAAAATGCAATTTTTTAATGAAAAAAAGTCCACTCCAAGTACATTTTTTCTTGGTTTGGGAGAATGAATGGATTTTTCGCTTGACGATACCGAAATAATTTGATGAGTTGATATTATCGAATTCACTTTTAATAAAAGTAGAAGATTACATCAATTCTTTTTTTCTGGGAGAGAATGAAAGCGTTATTGACTTAGTGACAATTAAACGTTAGAAATTATGATGGAAGGAGTCATGCAGTTGTCATCAGCGATTACATTTTATTAGTACAAAATTTCTCGACGAGAGGCCCCTGTCAGAGCGCAATTTTAAAAAAGTTTGGCTGAATTTGTCGGAAAAAGAGATTGAATTCGATTTAAGGGCAAAAAGTCAATGGAATTTAAAGTTTCTCTGAAAATTGCAGTAAAGTCTAAATTTTTTAGCGACAGGAAGACGGAAATTCTACAATTTAGATGAACTTTCAAGTGAATTCCTTTAAAATTCTCGGAATTCTGGGAATTTTTTCGAAATTTTCCACATTTTTCATCAATTCTTCCGGAATTAAACTGAAATTTATATTTTCCCGGATTTTTCCATGAAATTATTAATTTTCAATGAAAAATTTCCTTAAAATTTCAGTGGAAAATTTCAAACAATGTATGAAATATTTTCTGTTTCTCAATTTTCGAGCCATGAGTTTTTCGAAACAACTAGCGCCACTCCGTATTGATGCCCTTTCATTATGCCCTTTTTCCTATCAGATTCGATATTCATTTTTTCAATTAATAGTTTATAATCATTCTTATTGCAAAAAGCAATACAACCGATCAAAATCACGTATCCCAATTATTCATGTTTTAATCCCTATGCTCACTGAATAATATTTTAATCATAGTTACAATTCAGTTCCTCTAGAACGCACTTTAGAGTGTGAATTTCTGGAATTCAATGTTCGTTGATACTCTGGCAAAAGTGCGTGGCCACACTGTTATCAATTTTTAGTTAGTTCGCACAGTAATTCAATTAATTTGTTGTTCATCTCATCAATATAATCGCGTGCTTAGAATATTGTTATCTCGTGTTCTCAGCCAAATTAAAAATCAAAACTTCATTTGGAATCTTGAGTCACAGCTTCTTTTTATTCATATCAGAAATTTTGTATTTGGATATTAATATTATTCGTTCAAAGTGAAAAAATCGATCATCATTCTCACTTAACGTCAAAAATGTGAGATAATCACATAATTCTAGCTATTAATTCTAATCAACTTTGTTCGAAGAAAACCTTAGTAGACGCAATATTAAGAAAGTTGAATTATTCTATTTTCTTCTAACCTAAATGATTTGGACAATTATAATTATTTTACTCATGTTTCATACACTGATAGAATGATTCATTTATTCCAAACGAGATTCGTTAACTATTAACGAATGGTGGAGTTGAATATGACCAAATGAATATTCGTTAATAGTTAACGAATGGTTCACTTGAATGGCGAAAGTCAAGTCAAACAAGGCTCCTCAAATATACATTCGTTAACTATTAACGAATGAACATTTGGTGGGACCAAATAGACCCTAACCTCCAACCAAAATCCATTCGTTAACAGTAACTAATCCGTTCTAGCAGTGTAGAATAGCATTCAATTCTCTTTGGTTTGTTAGAGGATCTACATGAAAATTCGACGCAAGAGATATTGCCCATATTTTTTCTTAGAAAAGAGTAAAGCCGCACTTCTTGAAAAACTTTCTTCTTTCCAAGTGGGTTTACCATAACGTAATGTTATGACCCGTGAAATGTGAAGATTGAATTAGGCTCGGGGAGATTTAATGTTACGAGGAATTAATAAGGCATCTGTCTGATCTTGGCACACTTCAAACAAGTTACGACATCTCCCCGGTCCAGTCGGGGGTCTTCCCGTTGGCAAGAGCAGGAGCATTAAGACGTAATAGCGTATAGCAGCCTCTTTCCTGGCACCAGTTCAACCCCTTGTCCCCGGGGGGGCCAGCCAGGATCGTCCTGCGACCGATACCTCCGAATTGACTGCCTCCCGCCAATATTCACTGTCGCTTTAGTGCTCTTCAGCCTTTCGATGACAATTCCCCTTGAATATTCGATTATTCTGGGGCCTACTGCTGCATATTTCGCTTTTTTGAGTGACTGAGAAGTGGTTGACAATTTTCTGGGGTTGAAATGAAAATGGTAATGACCTCTGGAATGGGGGAAAGGAAAATTACTCTGTTGAAAATTTTTATCTGAATTTTCCGCACCAAATTCCGGAAATTTTTATCGTGTTCCGATTCCACTGAAATTTCAGAAAATCTTGTCATTGGAAATTCAGAATTTCGTGGAAAATCAAATAGATTTGTAAATTTCCGTTCCATTTTTTCCTCAACAAGGAATAGAAAACCAGAAAATTCTATATTCTATATTTATATTATTGAATTTTCAGAACGGTCACACTGAATGCGATTTAGGGAGAAAAATCATGTAATTTCAGATTTCACTCAAAATTCGAGGCAATTAGACACTGAATATTCATATTAGATTAGAAATCCAAATAAATTAAGGAATTCTCGTCTTTAAATCCCTTAAAATTCCCGAATGTTACTGAATTTTCAAAGAAACCTGAAATTTCATGATTTTTTTTCTCCTAAATCGCATTCAGTGTCACTGTCCTGAAAATTGGCAGCCAACTGTCCATTAAATTTAATTTTTTTTCTAACAGTGTAGGATCCCAATTACTTCAGAATTTTTTCAGCAGAAATTCATTCTACGGAATAAGAAACACTTGACGATCATTTGCAGTTCGTGATTTAATTCTCCACCTGATTAAAACACAATTTTCATCAATTCCAGAGAATAAATAGGTGGAACGACCCTTGAAACGGAATGAATACCATTAATCCACGGGTAGTATCTCAATTATTCAAATTATTTACTCGACACCGCTGGTGATCATAACTCAGTGGTTTATACATTAAACATTACGAGTTGAAAATCACCGAGCGATCGTGGAGTTCACCGGATGCGGTTGGTTACCACTACGAGTGCTTGGATTACCCATTTAATTGAATGTCACAATTGAATGTTTTTGAGAGTTAATCAAAGAGCCTCGCTACGGATAGAGGAGTTATAGAGGAACTCCGGAGATCGCGCATTTTCCCCTGATTCTGGTGAAACTCTAGATCGATGCAATTTAATTTTTTTCGGACCCTTTCTATGCTGCACTGTTAAAAAAATTTGGCTGAATTTTTCGAAAAAAGACCTTGAATTCGATTTAAGGGGATAAAGTCAATAGAGTTTGAAATTTCTTTGAAAATTCCAGTAAAGTCCTAGTCTTCAGCGGCATGAAGATGAAAATTCTACAATTTACATGAATTTTCAAGTGAAAATAAATTTTGACTGCCAAATTCCCTTGCATTTTCAGGGAAATCGTTCAATTCCTGGAAAAGAGGAATCGAATTCCCTGATTTTTTTAGAGGAATCTGGAATTCAAAGAGAGATTTCTCTGAATTTTCTTAATTTTCCATGGAATTCCCCGGAATATTAAAAATTAAATTTACAGTTGTCACGGATTTCTCCATGAAACTATGAATGTTGAGTGACAAAATTCCTTGAAATTTCGGTGGAAATATTACTTGTTAGAAATTTCCGATTGGAGTCTTGGAAATTTCGAATTATTAACATTTCCACTGAAATTTAAAGAAATTTTTCATCTAAAATTCATAATTTCATGAAAAAATCAGTGGGAACTAATAAAAAATGAGAAAACTTCACGGAAGTCTCTCCTTTAATTCCAGATTCCTCTGAATTCCCCGAAAATTCATGGGAATTTGGCTGTGAATATTTATTTTCCCTTGAAAAATTCCTGTAAATCGTAGAATTTCCGTCTTCCTGCCGCCAAAAACAGGGACTTTACTGGAATTTCCGGAGTACTTCGAAATCACTGCAACTCACGTCTAATGCATTCAGTGCAAATCGCAAGGGGAAGTACGACAAACGCAAAATGTCATTACGAAGGACTGTGTGCGGGGTAACGCGCTGGTGGTCGGATGGAGGAGCCAGCGCGTGTCACGTCAAATGAGCTTATCGTCTGAATTGGCTTATTTCATTGTGGCATGCCATTCGAGCTATTACACTATGCTCGGACAATTTTACACCCTGCAACGACTATTCCGGTGACGCTGGAGGTTTGAATGAATCCGCAAATGGGAATTTGAATTAAATGTGGGAAGGGAATCGTTTGTAAATTCATTTATTTATTATATTATTATGATAATAATCCGACAAAATTTTTAGTCTCCAAATCTTGATTTCCGGCATTTATTCTGTTCTTTCTATCAAAACACAGGGATAGAAATGTAATTTACGGGTATTCTTCCATTATTCAAAAAATATCGAGATTTTAAAACTTTCCGGAGACATTGCAAAATTATTTACATTTTTTCATTTCTTCTCGTTAAAATTAGATCATAAAAGTCCAAAATATTCACATTCTTGTAACAAAACGTAATTTGCGTTTAGATTTTTCTACGTGTAAATTACACAGGAATTTTTCGTGCACGGAGAGAAAAATTCAATAAAAAGTACTAGAAAAAAACGTAAAAATTATGTTTCGAAACGTAATCCGCAAGTGAAGTAAAATTCAATAAAAAGTGTGAGTCGGAACCGAAATTGTACGAATCGCCACGTAAATTCACCGATTTGTTCCGTAAAAATAAACCACCCGTCTGATGACTCACCGCTTGGGGACAACAAGTCGTTCCGTAATTTTTCCTCAACGATTGAGAAATTTTACGGAACGGAACGTAGAAATAGCTCACCAGCTTCATAGGAATTGTTGAACGTTCAAGAATTTTTCGTTTTGGAGGCATAACAAGTCGGCAAGTTTCTGTAAGATTTTACTTCTTCGGGAAAAATTACGTGACAATTTCGTACTTTGTTCTGTGATGAACCTGAAAATTCACTGAACGTTTCAGATTTCTTCTCTCTCAGTTCTATAAAAATTTCCGAAAAACGATTCCCTATTGCCGATTGCGTGAATTCTTCCGTAATTGTACTGAGTATTTGAGATTAGTTTTTTTCATTTTTCATAATCTCCATCCTGACATTTTTGCCGACGAAGAATGACGTGAAAAGATGAAAAATGAGATTAAAAGATCCGAAAACTTCGATCCTCCCTCTTTCATATACTCTTTCTCCCCTACCCCGGAATTTCTCCTGTGTCACGTATGTACTCTGAGAACATATATGTTTCCAAAGTCTCATGACGGAAAAAGTGTAAAAAGAGTACGTAAAAAGTGGAAAAGTTTGCTCACCCCTCACTCCATCGATCCAGATACGAGACGATGGAGTGAAAGGAACACGATGGAAAACAAACAAAATGTAACTGAAAGGTGTGAAAAATTGCCGCACACCGAGGGGAGAGTTACATCGACAAAAATCAAGAGACGAGGTACAAAACTGAGGATTTCCTCGCTTTGCTGATAAAAAAATGCAGCTGATCGAACCGTCGCGCGGGGCGATAAGAAAATGAGAAACGAAAGTGCATCCGAGAGTCACCAGGCATCATCAGTCTTCGGTTCGTATCTCTTGGTATTTGCAGTATTGTCTGGAATATCTAACAAAACTTTGCCAGCATCGAGGAGACAAATTTCCCAGGGGATACTTTGCAATTTAACCGTCTGGAGGATATGGAGGGAGTGTTACATCTTTCTGCCATGTCTGATGTCATGTTATCTACTGGCTGGGTAAATGTTTATCAATCAAGAGCATTCTCATTCCATGGAAAACATTGTGTTTGCCTACACTGTTGAATATTTTACGAACTTTTTATTACGTGATAGTCTCACTGAAATTTCAAGGACTTTAGTCATTGATAATTCTCTATTTGATTTTTAAAAATCGACGAAATCTTTAAATTTTTGTTTACCTAGTTAGAATTGAGTAGAATTGGGTGTTTCAATTTGAGAATTATTATTTCGTATCAGCCCGGGCTGTACCAAGCGCTCTCAAGTCTAATCTAAGGGTCAGATCCTAAGTGTGAGAATATAAGGGTCAAAAAGTGGAGGTTAAAAAATGAGGGTCGGAATGTTAGAGTCAAAAACTGAGGGCCTGAATGTAAAGGTGAAGGAGTGAGGGTCAGAATGTTAGGATAAAAAAATTAGGGTCAGAATATAAAAGTAAAAAAAGTGGATGTCAGGCAATGAGGGTCATATAAGGGTTAAAAACTGTGATCAAGCATAATATATGACTTATATTTAGACCCTCATTGCCTGACACCCACTTTTTTTACTTTCATATTCTGACCCTAATGTTTGGACCCTAATATTCTGACCCTCATTTTTTAACCTCCACTTTTTGACCCTTATATTCTGACACTTAGTGCCTGACCCTTATATTACATTTGAGAGGGCTTGCTACAACCCGGCCTGATACAACAGAATCATCTTCGAAATACCCATTCCCCAATTTAGTATAAAATATACTTGATTCAAGTCAATGATTCAACTCAATATACTTTTTTTTTTTTTTTTTTTATTAATGCATTAGAAATCCGTATAGGATTTATTAGCAACTCAATATACTTGAATCAACGAAATTTATTTATTGAGATTCTTTTCATCTGTTTCTGAATTTATTAAAATTTATTGAGTATTTTTTTCCATTCCCGGAGACAAAATACTCAATAAATAATTGAGTATAAAATATTCTTGGTGCAAGTCAATGAGTCAACTGAATATACTTGAATCAAGCATATTGTATACTCAATTATTTACTGAGTATTTTTTTTCCGTGAATTATTTCATGAAAAATGTCTCGCCTCGAAGATTTCGCAATAATCGACAATTTGTTGTTAAATTTGCTCCATCAAAATAATTGACAAACATTTATCGGAAATTTACCAAATAGTTATCGAAAGAAAATGAAAAATCTCTTCTGAATTTTAATTAATTAATTCATAAATTTCACCAACTAGGTGTTGAAATTCACCAAATAATTTTCTCCGAGCAAAATTCCCCATTCGTCTCGCACTTTTCCCCAACACAGGGTAAAAAACTACGGAAAATCGAGTTTGCTCCACGATTACTTGACTCGTTCGGTGATTTCCCTCCAACTTTTTCCCCCATGTACCGGATCGTTCTATCGTTTAAGCCCATAGGCCAACTCCCGCGATGTTCGATTAAACTCTCGCCTTCATAATGACGCTTTTAGCTCGATGTGTCGACTGGGGGATTTTAACGTCGTCCGCTGAACACAACATTATATTTACCCTATCCCTTCCTCCCTCTCCCCTCCAATTTTCAACAATAATAATTGAGTTTCAATTTCACCCCGACTAGAGTGCATAAAACACTCACCTCAGTCACTCAGTGAACCTAATCGAACAACAGTGAACCTAATCGGACTAATTTTTACGGTTAACCCAATTACCCGACTGATGAAAATCTGAAGGCGGGAGGATATGGTGTGTTTATCCGCTGGAGCGGGGGGTGACATCGACACGAGGACAATTTGTTGGTTTTTTCGAATCGACAGGGGGAGCGGCGAGGGTCGGGGCTGTTTCCACACGTGTCCCGAGCATTCCGGTGTAAAGGGAATTGGTTGTATAAATGGAGTAGACACGCGTGAGTTACGCGTGGGTCCCGCTGAATTAGCGTCACACGTGCGGCTCACCACGCGCTATCCCGTGAGAGGACTTTGGTGGATACATTGTTTCGTCTCTCTTTCGTGGTGTTTACGGCCGTTCGAACGCATGGTTCAGCCAATTGTTGGGGGGATTTCATTAGATGGGGGTCACGTCTTATGGGACGCGACAATTAATCGACTGGGGCTTTGTCTGCGGATTTGGGGTCTTGTTGCGATAAAAACGCGGCAAAATCGCCTCATTCTGGATTTTTAGTTCAATAATTTTTGGATGTAATTTCCGATGTAGTTGAGAATTTTATCAAGTGACAGTTCCACTGAAATTTCAAGGAATTTCATTGTTTGAAATTCACAATTTGGTGATAAATTGATGGGAATTATAAATTTGAGTGAAATTATTCCATGAAAATCTGAAGACGTGAGGGATTATATGATAATAACTCGATAAAAATTTTCATCGCCAATTTGAATTCTTTGCTTTCTTTATGTATTCTATGAAAATGTATAGAAAATGATAGGAATTCAATTTATGGGTATTGGTACATTATTCGAAAAAATATATCAATTTTAAAATTTTCCCTAGACATAAAAAAATTTAAAATCCTGTTTTCGTGTTGATCTCGTTTCTCTTCCTCTTTTCACTTTCTTCTCCACTTCTTTTCACTTTCTTCTAGATACTAGAAAGGAAATACATAGATTTTTCTTCATTATTAAAAAAGAAACGTTTTGAAATTTTCCAGATTGAAAAATCGATTTTTAAAATTTGTTTCTGATTTTCCTTCCCTACATTTCCGTACTTCCAGAAATTAAAAATGTTAATCTTTCTTCATTTTTTAAGAGCAAAATAATTTGAAAAATTTCGGAAAGACATAGAAAAATAAATTTTTTCATTTTATTGATACTGATTGATGATGATCGATTTCTCTTTGCAATTTCATTCTTCGGTTCCATCGATTGTCCCCACAATGATGAATAAATAATTGAAGAAAAAACCAATTCTCCTCCTCAGTCTCCCCAAATTTATTGACAACAATATTCTCGTCCCCTCCGTTTACCGTAAAAATGACGATAGCACACGGAGAGAAATTTTCTAGAAAAATTCTAGTACGAGTACTGGAAAAAATCACAATCCGCCGGCTGTGAAAAATTCTACTGCTGTTAAGGTAAAATTTCTTGGTAATTCTGGTAACATTTCGGGGGATTTCTGTGAAATTTTCACAAGAATACGGGGAAAAATTCACGGTTTCCGCAATAAAATTTCTAGTGCCGGCACTGGAATTTTTTCCTGGCCGTCACTTTGCGCCTCTTTTCCCGTACTAGCACTAGAATTTTTCTAAAAAATTTCTCTCCGTGCAGGCGATACGATCTTACAGACCCCCATATTATCAATAATGAAGACTAGTAATAGAGTTGATACAGACATTATGCAAGCACGAGACTCCGGCCCAAGCAGTATAATGCACTTAGCGTTATCTACCCTCTCCTTTGGCGATCCCACCGAGTCCCTGTGTCCCGTGTACACACACACAGCTGTCATTTACCACGGACCATTCTCAGCATTGCCCTGATGCAATCCCGTTGTTAAACTCACCTCGAGTCCCCCTTTAAAGCGTCCCACCATTTCTGGTTGGTCACCCGTACACAGAGCCGGTGGAGTCCATCGAAACACCCCGACCGTGATAACAACGTAACATACTGACTCTGACTCTCATCGCTGTGTAGATACAGCCTCGATATGTCCTCGGGGAGGCCGACGTTACCGAGACGTCTCTCAAATGGCAAACGAGATGAAACAGTCGTATCCGGTTATGGGCTCTGTCTTTGGCTTCAAACAATGAAACTGATAGTGCATTTATGGAGTTGAGGGGTGAAGAGCAGTGGTGAGGTCACGGTTTGGGATGTCACTAGAGTTTCAAAGAATTTTGTTTTTGAAAATTCGTAATTTAGTCATGATGATTTAGTGAGGAAGTCAATCACAGCAAAAACGAATGTCTGAATTTTGTACATCTTTTGCAGACATTTTTCAGACTGAAAAACGTCTGAATAAAATGAAAATGTGTCTGAATTGCAGATGAATAGGTGCGTAAGCGGATTGATTCATGTTTGGAATTCAGACAAATTTTTTATTTTATTCTGACGTTTTAGTGCTTGAAAAATGGCTACAAAAGGTGTGTAAAAATCAGACATTAATTTTTTCTATGATGGAACCTAGAATTCCAGTTCAATTATTCCATGAAAATTGAAGACAAATTGGGAAGTCAAAAAATTCAGGAATAGTATATTTCAGCACATGTGGGGCAATATCGTCTTTAACGTGTGTGGGGTTTACAGCATGAGCCGAAGGCGAGTGATGTAACCACACTCGTTAAAAACGAAATTTCCCAACAAGTACTGAACAAAATTTTATGTCACGAAGCCTGAAATAGCTATTGAATTGATAGCTATTTAACAAAAAATAGTATTTAAAAAAATAACGATCACGTAATCAATCACTTTATTCGCTTCAAAAATTGACTAATTGGGAAACATTTCCACTCAAATCACTCCCTTCTCACCAGTTAATCCAATAAAAAATTTCGCTGTCCGCCTCCAACTCCAAATATTTTAATCAAATTTCCCCCGCATAATTTCATCATTCGTTTTTCCCAGAATGTAACAAAAACATGGGTTTGATGAAGCGAACGGGCAACAAACAATGGGAAACCCCGAAAAAAAATGATAGCAAGTGTAGGCCGAGCAGTAAAAATTGTGAAATAGATCGAATGGCACAGATTGTATTTGTCAGTTGAATGGTGCGAGTGGCTGGTCGACGTTTAAATCGTTGGGATTATGCCTCCGGGGGGGAGGAGGGGAATAGATGGCGTATCCACACGAAAACCCGTATGTTCGTTAACGACCCATCGAACCAATTATCGCAGTTGGCTCTCTCCCTCCCTGCTACAGGTCCTCCGGTTGGAAAAAATCAACAGAAAAAAAAATATCAGCCATGCGAAAACGAAACGGATTGCCCCAATATCCAAAAGTCCTCGAATAAAAACCGTCGGTCGGTGGCACTATACGGCTATGGGTTTTATAACATTTTTTTGCCGTCATTATATCGGCAGAGTCGCGAATTCATTCCGAATTTTCTATCTCCTCTCGGTAATTGAATCAAGAGTTCCATCGAAGCGTATTGACTTAATTTCCCAGCGTTTGAAGAGCTTTGATTGATAATCTCGACGACTTTTGCGTTGAGAGTTTCGGCCGCATTCCATTCGTGAATTCATTTCGATAGATGAGTTAATTGGGGGAATAGGGGACGCTCGTGGGGATTGATTTATTTTATTGGAGTAATTCAATCAATTGGTCAGTGCGCGGTGAAAAAAGTTGGACAAAAATTTATTTAGAAAATCGCCGTGGGTTTTGCTGTCCGAAAGACAATTGGAGTGAAATTGCAATTCAGTACACAATATTTTTAATGCTTAATCGTGAAAATGATTTTGCAAAATAATTAATTGAGCGTCATCAATTCAGTAGCAAAGTGGTAAAACGGTTTGAGTCGACTTATCTCCCAGTTGAGTTTTTGAATACTTCCGAATCTAAAGAAGATAGTGAAATTTTCATCATTACATTTGTTGTAGCCCTTAATCGGCTCTACAAAAAAGGTTATGATAAAAATTTTTCTATCTTCCTTAGATTCCGAGATATTCATTGAAAACTGGTCAATAGTCAAAACTGACTTGTACCGTTTTACCACTTCGCTACTGAATTAATTTCAGCGGATGAAAATTTAAAATGGATTGCGCTCCAGTAATTTTTCCCCAACTTTCTCCCAAATCTCGCCGACAACTGCAGAATATCTCACCGAATTATCCCTCTAATTTATCAAATAATGCGTCAAGATGAAATGACGATTATCGTCACAGAGGCATTACACCACATAACCCAATTAACCCGTAGCAGTTGTGTCAACCCTTATCTCCCTGCCCATTAGCGTCAACGGTTTCTCACGGTGGAGACAAGCGGCACAAAGATATAATGCAGACAAGTACTTCCGTGTGTCTCGCACGAAAATTGTTAACAGTCCCGTCGATCCGCTCCACCGCACCAGCGTCTTAAACATAAACGTTTTAGCTCCAGTCGTTGTAACGCGTTTCCTTCGACAGCGTCGGCGTTAATGTGGTGTTGACACAAGAACCCGGAGAGAGGGCATATGTGGGCTTTGCAGGGGAATATGATACATTGCGCTAATTTAATTCGCGACGAGGCAGCAGATCATTTGATTTTGATTAAAAAAGTGTAGGCTTTAATCAAATCAAAACGGTGTTTGGTTTTAGAGAGGGGTAGAAGGAAAATTCTGGCCGTCTACGTATTTTGTATTGAATTGGAATGAATTTCTGGAATTATATCTATACGCCTTATTCATCAGGGTGGATTAATAAAAATGATGCTAAACAGAATTCTCAAACACGGATAAACAGCATTATTAGAGAAAAATGAAATTTCAGGGACAGTTGATTAGCCATTTTTAGGACTATTGAGATTCAATTTAATTTGGGGGTAAAATAAATTATGAAATTTCAGACTAGTAAAAATTCTATGAAATTACAAATTTTTGAGCAGCAGAAATACAAGCATTTGTCAATTTACTGTATTTTCCAATGAAAACATCAGTATTTGGTACCAAATTATAATGAATTTTCGACTGATTGAAATTCTAAGAGAATATTTTCCCCAACTTTTCATCGTGTCCGTTTATTTTCATAGAATAATTGAACTGAATTTACAGTTTTCTGATTTTTTCATAGAATTTCGAATTTTCAAAGACGAAAGATTTTGCAATTCCAGTTGAACTATAATTTGATAAAAATGTTCAGAAAGTGCATTGTTGGGAAAAAATTGAAATGTCATGGACAGTTGACTAGTAATTTTCAGAAATGACATTTAATTCACTTTAGGGGAAAAAAATCATGAAAGTTCAGATTTCACTAGGATTTAATAAAATTCCAAATTTTTAATCATTTTAAGAATTTTCAGTCAAAACTTTAATATTCGGTACCAAATTATATATTCAATTGAAAATTGTATTGAAATTTTCAAGAATATATTTACCTGATTTTTCATGATTTCCATTCATTCTCATAGAATAATTGACCTGAAATTTACAGTTTCCTTTGATTTTCCCATGTAACTTCAAATCTTCAAAGACGAAAGAATGAAGAAAGAATTGAACTTGACACAAACGTCATAAAACCGCCAAAAGTGCCTCAATTTCAAACCCACGTTTTTCTAATATATAATGTGCTAAAAAATTCAGAGAAGTATATCCAAAATTCAGTCGAAAAAATCGCGATCAGTGGCCAACGAAAAAACTCTCACTCACGTCATAATCCTCAAATCATAAACCTGAAGAATCCAAAAAAGCGCAGACATGATCATCCCTAAACCCCATAAAGACCATTTACACCGAGTTCACAAGCCGACTCATGAAGCTTGACCATCCACCGAGTGTTCCCCGCATTATTTATTTGTTTTGTTGCTCTGTGAACATGAAATTGTGATAAACCGCGAAGAAAGATAGCGTCAGCGTCGTCTCGTGGTTTGGAATGAAGAGTAATTGTTGTTGTCCGAATGGATAAGAAAGAAAAAGTACCGGCGATAGTGGCACTTCCAGGGGACAACTATATCTCCATTCCCGCGTGTGGGGGTGACCGGAGAAATTCATAGCCCAGGAGGGGGGGAGCCTCGAGCCTCATGTCCAGGGGCTGATGGGGGACGTCGAATGATGTTGAGACGGCCTCAACATGAAGTGGATTGAGCTTACTTTCCTCAACGGGTAGGTGGCAATTTGCCGATCCCCAGGGGAGTCTTTTCTCCCGTCCCTTTATCCAAACATAACCGCCAGGCGTGACCGTACACCCCGTTGCTCGTCCCTTGAACAACCTTTCGATGTATATAACATCGTGATTGCACCGTTCGATCACCCTTCCAGAACATCGACTGGTCGGCATTCAACAGCGATTTCTATTTTTCTTAGATTGACTGCGGCTGACGTGAACACTGCACGGAGGGAAAGCTTGAATAACAATTATGTTGAAAATTGCGGAAAATTTTACTGTAGAACACCCAGAAAAATGTTTTTTTTTAAATTAGATAAAAATATTTATTTGAAATGTTTTACTTATTTCGAGAAATTTTTATTACAAATGAATAGACTTGTTTGTGTCAAGTACCAGGATTTACTTATATTAAAAAAACAATTTGTTTATTCTAAATAATTTTTTTATTAAATTTGGAAAAACGATTTATTTAATTCAATGGAAAAATTATTTGATTCAAATAGAGAAATTATCTTAATATAAGACAGGTGTCTATTTGGAATAAATAAATAATTTTTTATTAATTGTATTAAAGCATTTTATCAATTGTAAAAAAACATTTATTTAATATAGACAATAAACAAAATTTTGAATAAAATTTGTTATTTAATTCGAAAATAACTTTATTTAAATAAATAAACTTATTTAGTTGATTCAAATGGCTCATTGTTCTGGATGAGTTAATGGTAGATAAAAATTGGAATTCAATTTTATTTTTATTTTCGTAAAAGTGTCATTTTATAAAATTAGAAATTCGGATTGTCTGATACATCCTGACGACAATAAATGATTTTCATTTGAAATAGTTTAATCTTGTCCCTACAGAATCACTCATTATTCAAATGAAAAATTGATTTGGATCAAATCAAAAATTATTAATAGTAAAAAGCCATTTATTTATTACAAACAAAATTTTTCTCAAAAATTTTTATTCAATTTGCAAAAAAATTTGGTATTTTATTTGGTACTATTTAAATAAACTCATTGGGTTGTTCCAAATAAATTATTTTTCTGCGTGAATCAATGGCGGAGAAAAATTGGAATTCAATGAAAAATTTCATTTTAATTTCCCTAAAAATACAATTTTATAAAATTATAAATTCAAATTGCCCGATACATCCAGGCGGCAGTAAATGATTCTCACCTGACATAATTTACTCTAGTCCCCCAGAACCTCTCACTACCCCACCGATTCTTACCCTCCTACCGCACCATAAACAATAGAATCTATCACAAATCCCCCTTCACCCCCGAAATCAATTGACTCACCGTATTATTTCCACACTCGGCTGCCTGTTCAGCCTCGTTAAAGGTCATAACCAGAGAAATTCTGGCTCAGTCCTCTCGAGTGCACCGCCGTTCTCCTCGAGAGCATCCCAACTCTGAGAGCACCCGAGAGAAGCCCCATCCTCTCCACCCGCACATACTGCGCGGTTTACGTTTATTGACTTAATTCCCCAGCACCAAGAGATGCGAGATTCACCACTGTCGTTGACTAAGCCGAGGCGCGCAGACATGGCAATGAGGAATTGGGTGAGACAGCCCGGAGGATAGCGAGATGCGGAAATTATGGAGCTTTCATATTCCACAACAGTACGGTTTTGTGTTGAAAAGGGCCTTCATCAAGTACCCATTCTCGAAATCTAATTATGACTCTCGGTTCATCCCACCGCTCTTTTACCAACATTTCACCCAGTATAATTCACGTACCCTCACTCCCCAGTTTCCATACATTACCCCCCCCCCTCCCCCCTGCGTCATCATCTTATTAAGCCAAGTATTTTCCTCAGTTAATATTCACGTCTTCACGGTTTTTTTCCCTTGTCGGCATGCTTGGGTTTACGGAAATTAAGTAATGGATGGAGCACCAATTTATAGTTTCCCTGAAATATATTAAATTTTACGGGAGTTTATAATTACCCTGAGATATACTTGAAGAACTCAAAGTTTACGAACGAGTTTCAGTCAACTTTTAAGGTCCAACATCGGGGGAGGGGGTCTGAGAAAATTACCGTAGAAGAAAAATGGAGAAATTGAGGAGATTTTGCCCCCGCCATTACACTTCCTCCTGTCTATTTTGCATTATTTTTTTATGATGAAAAGGTAATGGAGTTGTCTCGGTGGAAGGAAAATAGAGGAGCAAGGAACTGGGCAGACAAGGTGTTTTATGATTTTTTTCTCCCCTTTTTTGTTTGCAGGCGACTACCCCCAGACGATGTCTGGAGGCCCATTGAGGGTACTTCCAGAGCCACTGGAGCGCAAGCTGATGCCCTTCCATCGATCAGAGCTAGTCGAAGTTTATGAAAAAACGGGGATGGAGGGACGGCGATCCCCGAAGTGGGTAATGACGATTAACTGGAGGAGGAGGTGGTAGGTTCTTGGGATGAACATTTGTAGAGTGACTTCTGGGGATTTTAGTTCTTATGTGGAGCTCTCGTGCAATTTTTTTCGCATGTGAGAGAAGCGTGGGCGTTTTATTTGGGGTTTTATGCAGTGAAATAAATAGTTTTTCACATGTGAAACATGTTTGGTCAGTTGAAACTTTTTCATTACCATAAATATTGGGCTAGTAGGGGGCTCGCTCCGCTCGCCAACCCCCATATGACCCTCATCAACCTTATTCTGACCCTTGTGACCCTTAATCAGACCCTCGTGATCCTGGTTTTGACCCTTATTTACCCCTCGTGGCCCTTAATCTGACCCATATGACCTTTATGCTGACCCTTATTCTAATCTTATTCTTGATCTGAAACCTGTGACCCTCAATCCAACCCTCGTCACCGTTATTCTGACCCTCATGACCTTTATTCTGACTATATTATGATCGGTGTGATCCTTATTCTGACCAACATGACCCTTATTCTGACCCTTATGACCCGTATTATGACTGTTCTGACCCTTATTCTGCTTTTATGACCCGTATTTATGACTATTGTAACCCTTATTCTGCCCTTATGACTCTTATTATGACTGTTGTGACCCTTATTCTGATCTTCATGGCCCTTATTCTGATCTTCATGACCCTTATTCTGATTGTCGTGACCCTTATTCTAACCCTTGTGACCTTTATTCTGACTCTTGTGACCTTTATTCCAACCCTTGTGACCCTTATCAATGAAATCTTAATTCCGAGCTCCAATTTTTTATCACCAGAAGTCGATTTGGACTTCTCAAATATAGAGAGATGAATTTGAAAGAGTTGAAAAAAAATTTGAGGATAATTTTTAACAAATTTTGAAGCTCGAGTGGCATTTAGGAATGGTAATCTGATTTGTCATTTACTCAAGTTCGCAGAGATAAAAGTCAAGAGTACGAAAAAACGGTGATGGAGGGATTGCCATTCTAGAAGTAGATAATGGCGATTAACTTGACGACGATCTGATAGTTTTTTTAGATAAAAATTTCCTGAAGAACTTCTTACGCATTTTAGTCTTTATGTGAAGCTCCCAAATGTGATTTTTTTCTCAGATGTGAAAGATGGGGGGATAGTGGATGTTCTTTTATCCACGTGAATTTGAATAAATTATAAAACAGGTTACCATTTGTTTCTTCATAATTCTGAATGAATAATGAGGAATAGTGTCACGAAAAACCCTGATTTTCTTTTATAAAAATTTCCTGAGGCATTCTGATCGAAGGAAGAATCAATAAAAATTTCGTCAAAGTGAATAGGAAATTTTCAAATAACTGACTGCACCTAATGACAAAGAGATGATAGAGAAATGGCGACTTCCAAAATAAATAATGAGGATGAACTTCACGAAAACCTGACAGTTTTATTAGATAAAAATGTCCCGAGGAACTTCTTACGCATTTTTAGTCTCTCTGTGGAGCTCCCACGTGACTTTTTTCTCAGACATAAAAGATGGGGGGATAGTGGATGTTCTGTTATCACCTAGCCATTCTCGCAGCCTTTTACGAACCCCATATCCCAAGTGTACACCTACGGTTCCTCGAAAACACGGATTTTCGCTCAAAGTAGAATACTCTAGGAAAATGGATGGCTGCAGAGAGGGAAAAAAAATCACATCAGCCCTTGCGACTCTATTTTTCTCTCCTTTGCTGCGTGGTCGCGCCATCTGTCTCGGAAAATATTCCGTGAGAGGATGAAGTGCTTGAGTTTCATTCAATGAGCGTCGAGAAATGCGTCCCGACGTTTTTCAGAACGAATGAAATTTTAAGCAAAGTTGATAAGGGCTCCGAGAGCTCAGACATTCAATTTCAACTGATGGCGGGAGGTGGGAGTTGCGGGGGAAGTTTATTACGTTTCGGATAAATAAATAGCGAGGGGCCGGGCGAAATCACTCGAGTGTGGACAGCCATTCACGTTGTAAAAGCTGATTTCGCCTTGTGGCAATCAAACGTCGACGTCTATCACTGCGCGAAGTTAACCAATAAAGGTTATGGTCAAATTCCAGTGATCCGTTTGGTTGAGCCACTGTCTGCTCAACTCCACTTGGACATTCATTCGATGCAGCCGATAACCACACACATTGCTCAAACATGTCACTTTGGATGGACGAATTTTAATTCAGAGTGAAGTTTATAGATGTGAAGCATTTGGAATTCCAGTGGGGGGGGATTGAACTTCGGAGAGTCAATGTGGGAATGTTCGAAATGGGTGAATGAATTCAAACTATTTGAACGTAAATGAAGGGAGTTGGGGTGGGATTGAACTAATATTGAATTTGATAAGAGGAAGTGGAAGGAGGTGAAGGGAATTGGTGGCGGAGTTGAAGGTTGCATGGGGTTCGTTTCTTTTGGAATAAATGGAAATGAAAGTTGATGGCTTGGTCGGTTGATGATACTTCCAGGTGAATATCCCGGGTGAAATACTGCGGTGAAGTAAGAGTAGGAAATATTGATTAAATTTGACTTATTCTTTAATATTTATCAAATTTGAATTCAAATGATGAATTAAATATCTTCAATTGCCATGAATACTCAGCGAGGAATTGTTTATTTCAGGTAAATAAACTTTAATTGAATCAAATGATTTTTATTTAAATTAATTCAGTATTTTTTTGATCTATTTCTTATTTCATTTTATTTATTATTTTTTGAAATTAGTCGAACGTAAATGAAGGGAGTTGGGGTGGGATTGAACTACTATTGAATTTGATAAGAGGAAGTCGAAGGAGACGAAGGCAATTGTTGGTGGAGTTGAAAATTGAAAGGGGTTCATTTAATTTGAAATAAAAATGGAAATGAAATGTTTTGGTCGCTTGATATGGATTTTTATTCAACAAAGTTGAGTTGAAGTTTCGTGACAAACTGATTGTCATGAAACCATTTCTCTTGATGACAATTCATCAAATTTCAAAGATTTACTAAATCTGAATACAAACAATGAATTAAATATCTTCAATTACAACAACTACATCCAGGCGAACTGTTTATTTCAGATAAATAAACCTATTTGAATCCAACCATTTTTTTGCCTTTAAGGATGTTCTACACCCTTTCTGCCAAAATTCACGTTTTTTTAATTTTTCTGGCAAACTTATGATGGAATTGACGTGAAAAAATATAACGTTTTTGCGTTTTGTCATTATTTAATGACTGACGAAATTTTAAGGTGGTGCGAACATTTTCCTGCGTTTTCTCTAAACTTTTAAAAAGAATCACAAAACTGTAGAAAAAACGCATGAAAATTATCGCACCACTACGCAACTTCGTGAGCCATTAAAGAATGACAAACCACAAAATCGTTATATTTTTTCACGTCACTCCCATCGATAATTTGCCAGAAAAATGAAAACAACGTCAATTTTGGCTAAAAGGGTGTCGAACATCCTTAATTTTCATTGTGAGTCAGATTAACGGCATTATTCTCTGAGCCCCAAATGTTATAGTTTCAGTGAAAAAATAACTCAGATTTCTGAAAATCAGTGACATGTCTCTAAAAATGAGAACTTTTTGTTTTCCTGAACCAGGTTATGCCCAATTCCGTGGAAATTTCCCCCTCTTCTCAATAACCACCACTTCACTCGCAACTTCATTCAATTTCTCGGCTGTCACTGGGCAAAATTCACCTGATTCTCTCTCCCCTCCCTAAATTGCAACAATGGAATCAATACCGCCTCCGCCGTTGACCGGACACAAAGCCGCGTAACCGTAGACAATCCCCAGTCTCCTGACACCAATCGCCAGTGGTGGAGAAGTTTACGAGATTAATGTCAATGAATCACCCTGAGAGTGAACATTTCCAACTGCTATACACCGACAACCATTCCCGGTATGTCCCCCCGCCCTCCGAAATTTGTCGTCCAACAGTGAGTGGCACATTTTGGTGTCACCCTGGAACATGCGGTCTAGCTTTTGCCCATTTCATCGGCCATAGCTATGCACCCAAAAAGCTGAAAGCCTTTCCACTCGGCTGAATAACTAACGGCTGTGAGATGATGGCCGAAGATTGCCGGAGACGATTCAATTAGAATGAATATCGCGTTGCCTCATCGACCGGCTAATGGTCTTTCCAATGGTGAAATCGAAAAACCAATTTATATCCAGTGGAATTTCCATCGCTTCAATTTTTTTTCAATTCCATCTGTCCTGTTATCTTTGCTATTCCAGGGGTTCCAGTTTCAATGGGCATAATTAGACATTCGACGCCTTCCAATCAGGGAGTCAATTGGAAAATACTGGAATTCCTGGAAGGAAGTGCGAGGCGATTGAACGTATTGAGTTATTCTTTCATTTTCCGATGGAATGACGCGAATTGTTTAGAGTAAAGAGAAAAATAATGTTTGAAATTTACAATATCCAAACATTAACAATATTGTTCTTATTTCTGTGGTGTTAGTTAAATCTAGAAAAGTCGGGGAATTGTTCGCATTTTTGGTTTCCAGAGCCTTATTGAAGCTTAAATTATTTCATCAACGTCGTAATTATTTCTACAATATCCCCTGACCTTTCTTAAATTAATTAAAAATACTGGTCTTGAGTGGAGAAATTTTTGCATGTCGAACGGAATAGAGACGCTTATTATTTTAGTGTAAATTCAATCTTGTACGTCGATCAACATGAAGTCATGCTGAAGTATTACGTAATACTTGGTTAATTGAAATTCAAAATCAACTTCAGAATATCCACCATACGTGTAATTTAATCATTGAAGTCCTATCAATGTTCAACAGTTTAATTTACATTTCAATTTGTTTTTTAATTTGCTTTTTGTTTCATCAAATTTGATGAATATGAAAATTACGTTTGTTAAATTAAAATTTCTTAGTTTGTGTACTAAGCGGTGATAAATTATGAAATTTCTCAAACTTATTTGAATTTGCAATAAAAATTTGCTTTTCAAGTATCGAGTTATGCTGAATTTGTAATGAGGAAAAAATTCAGGAATATCTTCACCCGAATTCCCTTGATTTCTATTAATTTTCATGGAATAACTGAACTGAAAGTTGTAATTTTCATTGATTTTTAATCAAATTCTGAATTTTCACTCTCCAAAATTTACTCTAAAATGCCCTAAAATTTCAGGTGAACTCTTACTTGACAAAAATTTTATAATTCAAATTCAACTAATTAATCTCGATCTAACTGAAAATTTAGGAACAATTCAACTGAAATTCCCAATTTCCATAAATTTTCCCATCAAACTATCAATTTCTAATGACGAAATTTTCTAAAATTCTCCGAGAATGGTCACTTGATAAAAATTTCCCAGAAGTGCACCGCATATTTCAGTCAAAAATTTTTGACAATAACTTCGAAGACTTCCCAGACAGAATTTCCCAAAATTTTATTCCTTCATACCAATTTTTTTCAATTCACCATTCAAATATCATAAATGTTCCACAGAACTACCAGCAGTTCCCTTCCCCTCACCCAAATGCAGATGAATCTCCCTCGTTTGGAAAAAGGTGAGTGGAAGAGAGATACGGAGTGAAAGAGGTTTTGGAAGAAGTCGTCCACGAGGAAAAGCCGAGTAGCTACTGCTGTAGCTACGTCAGCGCCTCGTGCTTCTGACGAATTTAACCGCACAGCCACCAGAGCGTGCAGAAGGTATCGCCGGGTGTGAGTGAGAGGAAGATAGCCAGGAGACACTGGTTTGCCAGTCGCCTCCACCCACCCGGCCTGGGCTTTTCCCACCCCGTGAATCTGCATACAGCGCACACTCAGCCACTATGTCACCCAATTTCTCACCCAGGCACATACAGAGGGGGAAATAAAATACATGCATGTATAAACTATAGTTGGGGTGAATTTCATTGTGGGGAACAATGTTTGCGTGGAGATGCAGACCTTCACAACTGGGGTGGCTGCGATATAGTTTCATAAAGTTGGAGTCAGTTTGTGGTTAATTGAGTGTAGTATTCAATATTGGTGATACAGCATCATCGGGATATCGACCTCGGGATTAAATAGTTTGGCCCCAACTACTCTGTCAATATTTTGGCTGCACAATAGCATGGAAATGTTCATTGTTCAGCGAGCCACGAGGAGAACTCAATTTTCAGTGCAATTAGTTGATAATTGGTTTAATTGGATATTGTCATTTCGGCGAGTGATTATTTCCTGATTTTCGGATTTTTTGGGAGGGATTCCTACAGGAAATGATGGCCATGAGAATTTTTCGACTGCACTGAGTGAAAAATATCTTGACGTGGAAACTATTCTCAATGGATTAATTGGAAATTAATTGACTCAAGGAATTATTTTTATGTCACGGCTACGAAAAGTGCGACTTATTGCTTTGCTTTGCGTGCAATAAGTTGCGTATTATGACCTTATGCATTAAGCAATTACGCGATGCGATAAGTAACGCCTAGGGCGATAAACAGGCGCCACCAGCGCCACTGGTCTCATGAATAGAAAACGTCGCGAGCACTACGCCCTGACGAGAGCTACAATGTGCAATGGCGTTCAGACCCGTTGACGTTGTCGCTGGTTACCAAAGAGTATTTTTTGTTAATATAAAAGAGTATCTTTCGTTAAAATAAAGTGTATTACGTTCAACAAATTGAAAGAAGTATTATATGAAAGTTGTGGAAGACAGTTTTTTATCGTTCAAATAAAGTGAATTGTGTTAAAAATGAGATGATTGTATTTCAAAAATAATCTTTTCTCTTTGGAATAGTTGGGCTTTCCTTCAATCAAAAATTATCAATAAATTGTAGAAGAGAGATCTTTTCCATTCAAATCAAATTGATTGTGGAGTTTGCATATGATTATGGGGTTTGAAAAATTATTATTTTTCATTCAGTGATAATTTGGCTTTCTTCAGTGGGGGGGCTTGGCCCCCTTGGACCCCCGCCTTTGCCCCCACCCCGCCCCGCCCTGAACGTTGTCGCAGTTTTGGCTTTAGCCTCGACATAAAATAGCATGTGATGACTCGTGTGTATGTTGCGCTTGCCGTCACACTCGTCATAATCTACCACTTGTCGCCCTTATATCACAATGTACTATCATACTCTGTTATACTCCAATGCTTGTTCAGCTTCGTCACACATCTCCCAGAAAAATCCATGACAATCACATATTAAAATTGCAATATTTCCAAATTCTTCAAAGGTCTTTTAAGGTCCGGTTTGCTTCAATGCAGCAATCGGTGGAATTGGCTGTAGATGTTCTTGATAGAGAGTACTCAATAAATTCCCGAGCACTCCAGTTATATGAAGTCGTGACACGAAAATATACGACATTGCAAATACTGATAACTATTATCGCAATAGTACCCCGGATCGAATGAATAATAGTCGTAACGATACATCATAACTCCCCTCGCACTGCTGTGACAATGAGGGTGTTTTCTTGAGCTGCAATATTCAATGATATTGGCTCGTTACACCGAGGTGAGCCCATTCAGTTTAACCCTGCGGTGGTGTATGGCAGGTAACGTATGAATATTCGAAACTAACCGCAGATGAGCTTGTCTTGCTGTGGCTACAAACTGGACGACATTTCGTGTCGACTGGTATGAGTTGCGGTTTCCTGGATGTGAAATTTCGAAATATCTCGCATATGTCGCATTTTCAAGTGGCTTACACGGTGTGAACGCCATTCACTGCGTTATGAAAATTGAGGTGGAGAATTCACTCATTTTCGAGGGATAATCGGGGCAATTAAAGGGGAGGTTGAATATTAATTGGGGATCAATTTGTTGCTGTGGACGCATTATGGAGAATTGGTGAATAGATTACCCATTAACATCACTGGGAAGTACTCATGGGAATAAGTTATTCTTCAATGAAGAATTAATTCAAGTGAATAGGAAATTTTATCTACGAATTGAAGCAGTTTTTCAATGCTCATTTCATTGATAGAATATTTTTAAAAGCGATTGTTTTTTCTATCGAGTGACTTCGAAATTGTACATTGATAATACACATAAATGTCAGAAATTGGTAACAAATAAAGGAAAATTAATTCAGCTGTAAATATTATGATTTTCATTGGAAAATTTAATTTTTATTAAAACAGCAAATACTGAATTGTAGTCTATAAATTGGAAAATAAATTAATTGTTTTTCTGAATTGTCAGGTCAGTCAAATCTCCCGATCTGACAATTGAGCTCATTCAGGAAAATTTACAAGATAATTGCTTATTTATTATTAATTTAGAAGAAATTGAAGGATTCATTCTTAATTTTCTGATTAATATCTTGGTTTAATTCCAGATTTATACAATATTCAATTGGATTTATTATTTGAATTTAGTTTGATTTCGTCACATTAATAGTTTGGAATACAATGACGCGGAATAACTGTTTGATATAAATTTGAGTTGAATTGAGGTTGATTCACTTGAGTATTTACCGAGACCGAGCAATTAATTTAAATTTTGGATAGATTGAATGTTTTGATGCGTCCACACTGACGGCTGAACGTGAAGTGTCCTTTTCCCTTTGCGCATTGCTACGTCAGCCTTCAGGTAGAAGGATCCGGGTGTAAGGGTTTCATTGCAGCAGCATTTTCAAGTTTTCTGTTTTTAGCTGTAGTTTCCATGAACAGAATGTTACGCTACAGTTTTTCTCTTGGGTTGGAAACAGTAAATACTCAAGTGTAACATTTTGTGTCGATATTTGGTAGCTTTAGAACGAGAGATCCATGATATTTGCTGGAAATTAACAACTTAGAACGTTTTGTGAACCCTTCCAAGATAATTACCGCACTTATTTCACGCCAAACTGCACTTCTACCCAAAGCGTGACGAAAAAATGAATAAAACGAAGAGAAAAATAACCGAATCATCACTTCATACCTCCCACAAAGAACAGAACAATGTTCCAAATGAATAGTATTCATGGCAGGTGAGAGGATGACCAGAGGTAGTACGAGAAAAAAAACGAATAATACTCAATTGAGAGTTGGACGAAAAAAATAAAACGAATCAAGAGCTTCAACGGAAAATGGAATGACAGGAGAGACAGCCCATGGCTGTGGGGACTCTGTTCACGTTTACTGTCCCTCTTTCAACTTGAGTTAGTTGACGCTTGAATTTTCTTTTTACTCCAACTCTTTTTACACATGCCACGCTATCCGCATTCAGATGTCCCCTGGAGCTGACCATCCTTGACGGTGAATACAGCCACAAGAGCCCCGGCCCGTGTCACCTCACGTTTTATACGCGCACTGTGGAATATGCCCGGGCTAACAAAGTGCATTCAGTGAATTTTAAACGCGTTTATGTGACCTCAAAATGTCGCCGTATGCCGTGTCCTTTGAGTGCACCCTCTGTACTGCACTCGTAATTAAAATGTTTTTTATGGATCATTGAAGTCATACTAACGCTGGTACTTGGAGAATTCAATGTTATTTCATTATTGGGATATGATCTGTTGAAGTTATTTGGATGAACCAGATTTTCAGAGGGAAAGTGCAGAAATTATCAGTCGATTTATTCACGCTCTTTCGTTGATCGCGAGTCATTTGAGAGAATTTAACTTCATAAGAGAAATACATTCGATTCATTTGATGTCTATTGGGATAATTTTCGGTAGCGATCGGTATCAATTATTCATTTTAGTAATATTTGGGAAATCTGAAATTTATAGAATGATTCATAGTTTAAATTTTCAATTGAATATGAACTAAATAATTTAAATATTGTATTGTAAACTGACAATTGGACAAATAATTAAACATATGTGATTGTAAATTAACTATTCGACAAATATTTTTAAATTTCTTGAAAGGAATTTTCGATTAGCCAAATAATCGTCAATATCCCGAACTCAATTGGTGATTGATAAATTACTTTGGAATTTGGATATTTATGTGATGATTAATTTAATAATTTAAAATTGATTATTGTGCCGATGTCTGCTTTTCCGGATTTATTAAATAATATGAAAATGTGCAGACTGTCGGTGACTGAATGTTTGGTGTTAATTCACTTTTAGTTGCATGATGATTCAATCGAGTTGGCCGAGGTCATTATTGGGAGTAGAACCTGTTGAAGCCGTAGAAATTATCATGAGTTATTTGAGAGGATTCCATTTCCCTCGAAATACAATCGAATTATTCGATATCGCCATTGCGATATTCTTCTGAAATTATTTATTAATATAAAAATGTGGAAACTATCGGTAAATGAATTTACAATATTAATTGACTTTTACTTTCGTAATTATATATTTATTCAACGTTCACGTGCATTCGGAGATGAAAAGACAATTTTGGATTCAACGGGGATGATCAATGGGATTTCGACGTCTTTTGATTATATCTGCAGCCGAAATCCTCTCATAAACAACAAAAATGTTTCTTCAATTATTTTCTCTCATTCGTTTCACAATGAAAATATAGAAATTGTCAGTGCATGAAGAAATAATTAAATAAATAAATAAATTCGCACTCATTTGTGCAGTAATCACAACAATAAGGAGAATCCTAAATTGTTTAAAATGTATTCAGGAATTCGGAGAGCCATTATTCGGAGAATTAGAGAACATTTTTGCTGAATCGTTTCATAATTGAAATAATGACCTCGCCATCCAACGAATACACGATATTCAGTATTTAGTCCACTTTTGTTACCACGATTAATGATTCGAGAGGATTTTCTCACCCCACTTCAACGTGTATTAAACCTGTTCATTCCATTCGTTCGAAAATCACCACAATAACTAAAATATTCGAGTTTTCCAGCTGTATTCGCGGGATTAGAAGATTGAATTATGTATGCAGCAGGAATAATTCACGTATGGCTGAGCCTCTCTGATTCCTCCCGCCTCCCAATGGGGAATTAAAACACTCTCACATTGTAATATTTTTGTTCCAATTATTCGTTATTGCATTGTGCTGCTAGTCTCAGCGAAAAACCAGCACACTGATAGAATGATTCATTTATTCCAAACGAGATTCGTTAACTGGTAACGAATGGTAGAGTTGAATATGACCAAATGCATATTCTTTAATAGTTAATGAATGGTTCACTTGAATGGCGAAAGTCGAGTCGAACAAGGCTCCTCAAATATACATTTGTTAACTATTAACGAATGAACATTTGGTGATACCGAATAGACCCTAACCTCCAACCAAAATCCTATCGTTAACAATAACTAATCCGTTCTATCAGTGCAGTCTCCTCGGGTCTTCCTTTCTCAGAAATAGCGGAGTGAAGAGACTTTGAGGCAGAGGCGGGAACACTCGAGTGGCCATAGGCTCTAACGAAGTAGAAGCAATTGATTTAGTTGGTAAAGGAGGCTCCAACGACACTCGTGAAGTACCTCCATTAAAGTTGATCTAATGGAGCACACAGACCGGATATCGATGTCTTCGTAAATTATCTCCAGCCAGCACTATCCATTTTCCTCGGTCATCGAAAATGGACGCAACTTCTGACTGAAAAGCTTTATGATTGATCCTCTTCTCGTGAACAGCGAGAAAAATCGCGAGGAAATCAGAGAGAAGAAAAAGTTTTGATTTTTGAGTAGATGTTTGTAATTTTCCAATTTTTAAATTTTGAATAATTGAAAAAGTGGTGAATATTTTTGGTGCTCATTTTTTATTTCATCGTTTTTATTAAATCGCTTGAAGTGTTCAACAACAATTGAGTAATTCGAATATTTAATTTAGTCTGGTAGTGAAAAGCATTATTCGCAGCGAAAAATCACGAGAGGAAATCACAGAGAAGAAGAAGTTTTGATTTTTGGGCAGAACTCCAATATGAAATGCAATTCATTTGCATCTACTCTCCTAAATATCGTCACATATTATGCAGAAAGTCCAATATTTTTATAAGTTGCAATATTGAAATTTTCACTAGAATAGAAAAAAAATCAGAACTGTATTTGTTTGTATTCGCAACGCAATTCGCATGAATTTTCCATGAGAACTCCCTCCCGCAAACCAAGGAAATTCGATCGACTTCATAATTACTCCCGCTAACTTTCATTACTTCGAATAAACCCGAGAAGAGTCTTCCCGAGGAACAAGACCGCGTAAAGAAACTAAAAAACCAGCGCCAAGTCCACTCCGCCTGCTGCGTGCACCGGATACTTCCATAACTAGTACCGCGGCACAAGAATCCTCACACCTCCCAGACAACCGAATCACCCCATTGAATACAAATAGTTCGCCGCCATTCTACGTCACCCCACCCTCTCGTCCGTCCACTGGATCCGACTTACTACTCTCGCGGGCGAGTATCGGGCCACCAACAAGTCAGTTGAATGCACCGAACTCATGGATAATCCCGCAGAAGCCCCTCGAAATCCTCTCTCGCGAAGTGAGCGGTGAAGTAGAGTGAAAAACAACTAAAAAATCGAGGATAAAAGGAATAAAATCCGAAGGTTGGATCGAGCGTGTGTTGAATTGATTAAGGAAAACACGAGACAGTGCGCACGAGACTCAAACGAGACTTCACTTTGAAGGGATCGTCTCGCTCTAAAACAAGATGGAAAGTGACGAGACAAATTATCCCCAAGTCATGACCAGAGACGACGATGGTATGCCTTTTGAGACTGAGACAGTCGCAAAAATTTCCATGTTTTTTTAGAGCGAGACTAGTGACGCCGAGAGACATTCCGCGAGACATCACGAGACAATACTTTGGAGAGTGTCTCAGTCTCAGTGAAATGCGCAGTATCGACCCCTCTTGTGATGACTCCGAGTCAATTTCAGTAATGCCGCAAGACACTTCATGAGACATTATGAGACAAAACTTTGGAGAGATGATCTCGGTCTCAATGAACCCGGAAATCTTTGCTCTCGTCTGACCGAGATGAGGTAAATTGACCCGGAGACATCACGAGAGGAGTCGATACTGTCTATTTCGACACTGAGATGAGAGCAAAGATTCTCATGTTCATTGAGACCGAATCATCTCTTCAAAGTTTTGTCTCGTAAAGTGCGAGACGATATCTCCACGAGACATCACAAGACAATACTTTGGAGGGAGTGTCTCAGCCTCAGTGAAATGCGCAGTATCGACTCCTCTTGTGATGACTCCGAGTCAATTTCAGTGATGCCGCGAGACATTTCACGAGACATTATGAGACAAACCTTTGGACAGATGATCTCGGTCTCAATGAACCCGGAAATCTTTCCTCTCGTCTGTCTCAAAACGCAATATCGACTTCTTCCGTAATGACTCCGAGTCAATTTATTTCTTATATGTAAAGTACCGAGACGAGACAAACCGAGACAAAAACCGAGACTTAAAAAACCCGAAAAACTTGAGACCGAGAGGAGGTAAATTAACCCGGAGACATCACGAGAGGAGTAGATACTGTCTATTTCGACACTGAGACAAGAGCAAAGATTCTCATGTTCATTGATACTGAATTATCTCTCCAAAGTGCGAGACGATCTCTCCAAAATGAAGTCTCGTTTGGGTCTCACACGAGATGTAAAAGGGATGAAGCCGACTCACCCTTGGACGAGTAGGCATTCGAAAAGCCGAGCGACAGCAACAGGATGACGGCTGTAAGTTCTAATGTACGTGTGACACTTCGATTGCAACAAGATGTTAATGAACTCGTGCACTTGCGATAATCACCACTGTTATCACTGTCACCACAAACACAATAGCCACCACTGTCGGCAATGAGTCTCGACGTCGAGTCAATCTCGATTGTACTGAACATCTCCATGTCGATGAGTTAACGATTAATCCCAGATGTTTAATCCTTGGAGATAAATCGAGGGAGAATGTCAACGTGATTCCATGGCTGATTGATCATCGAGTGGGCTCACAGTGGCTGACACTAATTGACGTTAACTGAACCGAACAAAACAAAGAACACGAGGGTGGTGAGGGAGTTGACGCGCGCGTTACTTGAAAGTCGGTGCCGAGGGTCTCGGAATACCAAGTGAAATAGCGGAGGGGTAGTTTTCGGCGGGTGCCCGGGGTGGGCGGATCCCTTCGGCGCGCGATGGAGCCCGCAGGGGTTGCGCGGTACCCCGAGTGGACAGGGCGAGGGGAGCCAAGCTTTACGCTGGATGATGGCGAGAAGCGTGGAAAATATCCTCGTGTGTGCTGCCGCGTCGAGACGCCTGGCGCTACTGAGCCGGTTCGAGGAAAATTCAACGGTTTCAGCGCTGAGGCGACGGGGGTTGTATTCAATGGTGCTGGTGCGCGGTGTTATAGCTCGGAGGGGGAAGGGAGGGGGGAGGGGTTGGCGAGGGCTCTTGTGTTTTCGATGAGGGACGCGAGGGAATTTTCCTTTCTTCGGGGTTAATTATTTGGGGGCTCGATGGGAAGTCGATGGTACGGGGAATATCAGGAGATTTTTGGGGTAATCACGGCAACATTCTCAAGGAATATGGGGATTTAACCCCTGAGGATCTAGCTTTTAGGGAGATGTCCGCAATTATTAGCTTTTTAGGGATACTTGGGCTATACGGAGAAAAAAATTGAATTAAAATTACCAGAAAAAAACGTAAAATTACTTTGGAAACGTAATCCGCGAGCGAAGGAAAATTCAATAAAAAGTGTGAGTCGGAAATTAAATTGTATGAATCACCATGCACACTGAGAGAAAAATCTGAAGTTCGATTTACAATAAGAAAATAGTTGAGGCATTTTAGTGAACGATACAATTTTTTTTGTATGCGGCACATAACATTATTGTAACTTCACAAGCGTAATTTTTGCAAATCAAAATGCAGTTCAACTAACCAAAGTTCAAAAGTAACCACGACAAATCTATCGTGAGTATAACTATAAAATAGTTGCAATGAGTACATTCCATTGTAGTAATTCCTTCTCCGGCTATAGTTACCGTAATCCATGAAAAATTGTTGAGGACTTTTTGACTATAATTCGATGGTGATGGAATATAGTCAGAAGAATTATATTTTTCTCTCAGTGTACATTTTATGATTTGTTTCGTAAAAATTAACCATCCGTCTGATGACTCACCACTGTGGGGACAACAAGTTCCGTAATTTTCCCCCAACGACTGAGAAATTTTACGAAACGTAACGTAGAAATAACTCACCAGCTTCATAAAAATTGTTGAACGTTCAAGAATTTTTGATTTTGGAGGCATAATAAGTCGGCAAGTTTTTGTAAGATTTTACTTCTTCGGGAAAAATTACGTGACAATTTCATACTTTGTTCGGTGATGAACCTGAAAATTCACTGAACGTTTCAGATTTCTTCGCTTCCATTCCTATAAAAATTTCCGGAAAACGATTTCCCGTTGCGGATTACGCGAATTGTTCCATAATTTTTACTGAATATTTTCCTCCGTGTAACTAAATTTCTCGGTGGGACTGGAGGACCTTTTCCTTTCTCCAGGGTTGATTATTTGAAAGTTCGATGCAAAAAAATTCGGCTGAAATTTTCAAAAGACTTCTCACAAATTTCTATTCCACTATAGTTCCACTCAAATTTCGACGGATCCAATAATTGGAAATATCAAATTTTAGGGTAAAATTTCCATGTCGTCACAAGTGTCATTTTTTTACTGAACAAACTATAAGATATCCTCAACAAAAAGTATCTTTTATCAAAAAAAATTTCGCTCCACAATGACATTTCGTGTCGCCAAATTTGCAAAAAATTTCTACGTGCGAGAGACTTGAGTTCACTTTCACATACGTCACTGCAATTTTTGTCTGGATTCATGGAGAAAAATTCACATATTTATTTCTTCCTGCACATGATTCAATTTCCACAACAATTGTGCTCGGATCCGTGCAAAATTACACTCCACTTCCTCTCTTATCGCATATATTGCTAAAAAAAATTTGAAGTTCGAGTAACAGCTGCATGTGACTTTTCAATGCGTGGGTTTTATAGTTCAATAACAGCTTGAATTTTCAAACTCACTGGGAAAATTGGGCATCACATCCAATTGAATTTTCAACTGATTGAGGATGAAAATTGAGAATTTTTATTATCACAGAGTAGAAAATTCCAGAAATTAATTAATTTGTCACTATCGACTCACATGGCAACGTCACAAAAATTGGTCGTTGTTAAAAATTTTCACAATTTTTTACTTTAAATTGTTGCTAATTACTTTGTTTAACTGTGTACATCTCTCTAGGTGAATTATTTCGCGACTTTTTTCGGGATTGTGGATGGATGGAATTCTGCATTGGACACCAGTGCACGTTACATTTGATCATTTCGTTGATTAAATTGGGAATTAGTTTGGTATGTGGACTGAAATGTCCGATCAATCATTTTGCAATCAAATATTTCATGTGCAATATTAATATATCCATTCAGTGCTTTGGGTGCGGTGTCACTATTTCGACATGATTAATTAGACTTTATTAAATTACGAAGGATGAATCGTGGTATTTGGTCATTTATTTTACTTTGTTGTCAGTAATTTCATGAGTTATTAGTAATTAATCTAGCGTGATTGATTCATCCTTTCCTGTACGTATTTTTATTTAATTGCAATTATTCATTATTTGATGAGAAATTTCATGTGGCAATTTAATTATTACTTTTGTTTCTTTCAATGGAAACAATTCCGTTTTAGTGTCTCCAGTCATTTTCTGATTTCTTGACCGAAAGAAACTTTCAGCCTGGAAATCAGTGACATTTTCCTTGAAATTATTCACAATGTCATTCCAAATTGATAATAATGTTACGAGGAATAGGTAAAAAAAACTAAATTTCAGAATTTACTAAAAAAAATCGAAATTGCTAAAGTAGTTTTGAACATATTTGCGGAAAACGATTTAAAAACGAATCGAATTTGTCTATAAAACTATTATCGATCGATCGAACTGCAATTGTGCGCAGAGTTAGTCCTCATTAAGACATATAATCTGATAAAATTTCAGATTTTTTGGAATTACTTTATCCAGTTAATTACTTAATTTTTTTTTTAATTGACCACCGGGAAAGTGGCAGTGAACATGTTCATATTCTACATAATTTCTAATCAAACTTAGAGAATGTCAAAATTTGACGATTACAATGCTTTCACTCGGAAACAAAAAAGTTATGTCAAGTATAAAATATGATATTTTTTCGTAAATTACCTATGAGTAAATCGTAAAATACGTTTCTATCAAAATCGTAAATTACGCTTAACAAATCGTAATTTAGTTTCTGGTTTTTCTATGTACACGGAGAGAAATTTTTTAGAAAAATTCTAGTGCTTTCCCGGGAAAGAGGCGCAAAATGACGGCCAGGAAAAAATTCCAGTGCCGGCACTAGAAATTTTATTGGGGAAAACGTGAATTTTTCCCCGTATTTGTGAAAGTTTCACAGAAATCCCCAGAAATTTGCCAGAAATACCAAGAAATTTTACCTTGTGATTGTGATTTTTTCTAGGACTCGTACTAGAATTTCTCTAGAAAATTTCTGTCCGTATACGTAACTTAAAAAAATTTGACGATAAAAAACTTCGTCTCCTGACTATGTCAATCACCATAATCATCATTATGCTCCCAACGATCCCCCCATTCTTCTAAATAATAATAAATTCATTCATCCAAGTCTGCTCAAATTGTATTATAACAACAACCCTCATAACTCGACGAATCTCCTTAATGGCCCATAAACTCTCATACCCAGACGATAAGAATAATTTGACAAAGGTCAGCCCTAGACTCCCCAGTCTCGCCGCCCAACTGTTAATAAATTTCGTTTGTACGTTGCTGTTGTTAAAGGACTGAAGGACTTTTAACCTCAAACAAGTACAAGAGGGAGAGGGGTCGAGAGTGCTGGGAGAGGCCACGGCACTCGACCCACGGTGATACTAACCGAGTTTCGGTGGGGCGTATATAGTGATAGATAAAAGGGGAAATATAACGAGAGAAAGAGAGAGAGAGAGAGAAGGAAGTACGCAGAGAGTTGGCTGCGGCGGTCTCAAATTCCCGGGGGTTTACCACGTGCCGGGCTAGTTCCTCGTGCGCTGCGGGTATTCTCCCCGTTTTCATGACACCTGATATCGAAATAACCTCTTGACACTCGCTAAAAGACAGCGCGAGAATTTTAAACTACGGAAGACGAGAGTTAATTACACTACTGGGTTTTTTAAATTTAATTTCTTCATGCGGTTTTTGTTAAAAATCATTTCTTTTTTTCCATTTTTTATTTCATTATTTTTTTGTGGGTCTATATGGAGAAAAAAAGGTTTCATTTTCAGGGACAAGTCACTGATTTTTGAGAATTTATCCGCAATTATTAGGGATTCGCGATTGGGAAATCCAGTGAGTGGAAATTTCTCCCTGAAGTTTAATGATTTCGGCACCAAATTTCAGTGATACAAATCACCGATGATCAGGCTCATACTGTGTATGTTCCTTGTGACCCTGAAAATGGAAAGTATTTTATTTTTAAATTTCAAGGAATTTCTTTCATTGAAAATTTACAATTTGATGAAAGAGTTTATAAACCCTGTAAATTCTAGTTTATGAAAATTAATCAAATTGGAGTCAATGTATTCTTGAATTGTTGATTAATTCCGAATTTAATGTCATTTGTTATCGAATTAAGATTTAACAACAAATTACATTAAATCCTGAATTAAGTTATTTTGATTGAAAATTTTTGTAAATTCTGAAATTATCGTCTTTCATTAATTTTTTTATGTTTGTATAAAGAGAAGAAAAAATTGTAGGCACTCGCTATTGAAAAATTTATTGAGTGCAAATGTCTGAAGTTCAATGATTGCAGCACCAAATTTCAGTGATGAAAATCACTGATAGTCAGGCTCATCCTATGTTCCTCATGTCCCTGACAATGAAAAGTAATTTTGTCTCTGTATATTTTACGTATTTTAATTTCAATTCATGACAGTAATTTCTTTTATTGAAAATTTACAATTTGACGAAAGAGTTTATAAAAACAGTAAATTTTAGATTACGAAAATTAATGAAATTGAGGTAAATATATTCTTGAATTCTGAATTAATTGTGAATTTCACGTGAAATTTCAAATTCGATGATAATTCACCCCTCAATCGACTCAATTCATTTCCAACAATGTATTCAAACAAATTAATGGGCTCGAATAATCAATGAATACGTGAAACAGCCGATGCATTTGATGAGAACTTCTACAAAAATCCCCCAATCTTTTTTTTTACTTGCCATAAATGCCCTGTCATAAAATGAAATTAAAATCCCACATCTTTACCAATTAAAAATGGAAATCTTCGCTGAATTTCAGAAAACAACAATATTTTTCGCCAACAAAAACATTAAAATCGCTCATCAATCAATTAAAACTGAATATTTTCAGTTCTCCTCGAAACTCGAGTTAAAATTTTTCATCGGTGTACAAACGAGTTCAATTAGCACCAAAAATATTTACCAGCTGTTCACTCACGAAGAATTAAAGTTACCAGCCTCACCTAAATGTTCACTCTCACGTGATGAAATGAAAAGTCATTAAACGTTCGTCATCGCCATAATTAATAATTCCCATTTCGTTCATTTCGGGTGGGTTTAATTGGCCGACTAATGACTCCAACAATTTTCACTTTCAATTATTTTTCGCCCCGACCCGTGTTCTGTGAAATTTCAACGGTGTAACAGACGTCACGGGAGGACAATCCCATTATTTATTTTTCCGGTACAAAAGCCGTTGAATTGAGTTTTAAACTTGTTTTTCTGAATCATACGGCGGATATTGCGATCACGGGTTTACACGGCCAGTTTATCCACCGGATAGCGTTCACTTCCGACGATTTATTTCCGACGTTGCGGATGATGATAGGGCGCGATCATGATCCGGGTGAGATGCTGGGGTTGTGGAGGATGAAGACCCGGATGAAAGACGATGGCGCATGCACACAATCATCCGAGTGAAGAGGACGTGAGAGGGTAAAAAAGGAAGAGGTGAAGTGAAGGAAAAAATGGAGAGGGTGACGATGAGACTCTTGAGGAGGAAAGGACAGTTGAAGGAGGGGAGTACACAGAGGTGAAAAAATATGAGCACCTGGATGAGAAGCACTGACAGAATGAGTAACGCTTGGGTGAAGAGGAACTCGTTTGCCTCTGCAGAGGCCGAGAGCTGAGGGACAAACACATAACCGGAGACAAAAGTTGGCGAGAAATAGGCAAACAAATGAAGTAATCGCAGAGCGAATCATTCTCATTGCAAAAAGCAAGATGTCCCAATTTATCAACTGTTGAATTTTCATATTAGGGGAGGATGGGGCAAAACGGTCCCCCTTCAATCGTCAATATTTTCCGATTCAATAATCCGATTGGGAAGAGTTAGAGCTCGTTTTGAAGAATGAAAAATTATCTTCAAAATGAAGTTGAAACTGGGAATTTTCACAATGTCATTCACAAGTTATTGACAATTGAAGGGGGGCCGTTTTGCCCCACCCTCCCCTACAATAAATAATTTGCTCGTGTTCCAATTCCTACGCTCGCTGAATGAGATTTTAATCATAATTACAATTCAATTCCTTCTAGAACACACTTTAGAGTGTGAATTTCTGCAATTCAATGTTTGTTGATACTCTGGCAAAAGTGCGTGCCCACAATGTTATCAATTTTGAGTTAGTTCACACGGTAATTCAATTAATCTGTTGTTCATCTCATCAATATAATTCCGTGCTTAGAATATTGTCATCTCGTGTTTTCAGCCAAATTAAAAATTAAAACTTCATTTGGAATATTGAGTCACAGCTTCTTTTTGTTCATATCAGAAATTTTGTATTTGGATATTAATATTATTTGTTCAAAGTGAAAAAATCAATCATCATTTTCACTATATTGCATTCAGATTCTCCTATCCTTAACGTCAAAAATGTCAGATAATCTCATAATTCTAGCTATTGATTCTTATCAACTTTGTTCGAAGAAAATCTTAGTAAACGCAATATTAAGAAAGTTGAAGTATTCTATTTTCTTCTGAGCTAAATTATTTGGCAATTATGATTCGTTTATTCATGTTTCATAGAATGGTATTCAATTCCATTTTGTTTGTTAGGCGGGCTTCATGAAAATTCGACGCAAGACGATTGAACTTATGAAAATCGCCTTACTTTCTTCATTCGGTCGAGGTATTGCCAATGTTTTTTTTTAGAAAGGAAAAGGGAGTGGTAGGTGGGGTAAAATTGTTCGGGAAATCACCCCATTTCATCAAGTCAAACATCTCAAGAGAAAGAAGAAAAATCCAAAGCTCATAATTCTGGAGTATCTCCCCTTCCGCAGTATCTTGCTCGGCTTTTTCTAAATAATCGGCATCAGCGTATATTTTCCAACGAACAAACAATTCATTCATGACATTCGAGGGCCCTCTCGTTCCTGTTTTTACGGACACTGAGCCCCAACCAATACCGGGAGCATACACGTGATTTTATGATTACTCGTTGAACAACGGGGCTCGATCGTGTTTTATATGGCAATGAAAATAGAATAGCAGTGCAGTCGAAACGTCAAAGGGTTGTTTCAGCCGGTTTTGTTGATGATGACGTAACTGAGTTTTTTGACTGATGAAAAATTGTTGGTATTCGGGGTTTTTTTACGCTTGTCTGAATAACTGGCGGGGAGCGATTATACAGGTAGCAGGAATCGATATTTCGCATGGGGAGAAATAAAAGCAGCAGTTCACAGTGTCACCAGAATTGTGTGAAATTTTTGCAATATTTTTGACAATGCTCAGGTGAAATTCGCGGGGGATTTCTTGGAAATTTTTATCGACTGCAGTACTTCTGGAATTTTAAGAAATGACGTAATAGGGAATTGAAAATGTGCTGGAAAAATCAATACAAAATTTAAGTCTTAGGTCAATTATTCCATGAAAATTAATTGAAATCAGGAAAATTCAGGTGAGAATATATTCTTAGTTTTTTAATTGATTGAGCGTTTGGCCTAATTTTTGTATTGAATATTCATGTTTTGATTAAAAATTGAAATACGTTCGGAAATTTTTGTCTCTTTGCTGCTCAAAAATTTGGAATTTCTTACAGTTAAAAATTTTGTACTGAAATTACTGGCGGAGTTCTTGGAAATTTTTACCAAATACGATTAAAAATTTAGAATTCAATGCAAAAAATCAATGGAAATTGCAGATTTCAATTTAATTATTTCATAAAAATAAATCGGAATCAAAAAAATTCAAAATTTCACGACTTTTCCCTCTCAAGTAAACTTCAATGTCACTCTCCCAAAAATTACTATCCCGAATTCCCCATAAACTTTCAAATCTTTTCGGACAGTGAATGATTGATATTGTTCAATTCCTAAAAAATAATTCTTCAACCCCGAAAAAATTTCTCTACCAGAACCGGGAATTTCCCCAGCTTCTCACCCCTTCCACGTCCCCCCCTCTCCCAAGAACTTACTCATTCCCTCGGGAAAACATCCTCATGATATTTTTTATTCGCAACTATGCAAAGTTGTCCACCCGAATGATTTGTTTTAATAGAAACCAATCCATCACTTCACTATCGGAATTATAATGTCAAGATCACAGGGATAGTGGAGGAAGGTTAATATCCGTGGATTTTGCGAGACCTAGAGCGTCGAGGAGGGAGCGGGAGGGAGAGGAAGAGGCGCTTGGAGGAAGTTGGGTGTGTGTGACTGAAGTTAACAACTTCATGATTTTTCACTCTCAAATAAACTTCAATTTCCTCCTTCAAGTCCCTCTCCTAAAAATTACTATTCCAAACTCCCCATAAACTTTCAAATCTCTTCTGACAGTGAATGATTGATATTGTTCAATTCCTAAAAAATAATTCTTCAACCCCGAAAAAATTTCTCTACCAGAACCGGGAATTTCCCCAGCTTCTCACCCCTTCCACGTCCCCCCCTCTCCCAAGAACTTACTCATTCCCTCGGGAAAACATCCTCATGATATTTTTTATTCGCAACTATGCAAAGTTGTCCACCCGAATGATTTGTTTTAATAGAAACCAATCCATCACTTCACTATCGGAATTATAATGTCAAGATCACAGGGATAGTGGAGGAAGGTTAATATCCGTGGATTTTGCGAGACCTAGTGTGGCGAGGGGGAAGAGGCGCTTGGAGGAAGTTGGTTGTATGTGACTGAAATTAACAATTTCATGATTTTTCACTTTCAAATAAACTTCAATTTCTCCTAAAAATTACTATCCCAAACTCCCCATAAACTTTCAAATCTCTTCTGGCAGTGAATGGTTGATATTTTTCAATTCCTAAAAAATAATTCTTCAACCCCGAAAAAATTTCTCTACCAGAACCGGGAATTTCCCCAGCTTCTCACCCCTTCCACGTCCCCCCCTCTCCCAAGAACTTACTCATTCCCTCGGGAAAACATCCTCATGATATTTTTTATTCGCAACTATGCAAAGTTGTCCACCCGAATGATTTGTTTTAATAGAAACCAATCCATCACTTCACTATCGGAATTATAATGTCAAGATCACAGGGATAGTGGAGGAAGGTTAATATCCGTGGATTTTGCGAGACCTAGAGCGTCGAGGAGGGAGCGGGAGGGAGAGGAAGAGGCGCTTGGAGGAAGTTGGTTGTATGGATCATCCAAGTTTCTCTGAGTTAACGTTCTTATATATTGTTGGTAAGATGAGAAATGTATCGAGGGCGATAAGGGTGAGTTGGGGGGTGCACAGAGACGCGTATGCGCAGTGAAGAGCCGGTGGTTACGTTGTCGGAGTCCCAAGAGACGTCTCCCATTTCGTAGGTACTGCCAAGTGTGTTCCTTCCCTGTACAACACAAAGGCTCATGCAGATTACCGGTGGCGTCTTATCCCTCGTCTTTAGACTGAGTGCAGGTTTACATTATGATATCAGGGCCTGCAAATTTGTAATAAAACTGCGCAGTGATGTTCATGCTCTGGTTTTAGCATTCAGATGTAGATGTTAACGAGGCTTCTCAAGTGTTAATGTCATTCGTTAGGTATCAACGAATGGTGTTGATACACTGGGAGAATAAATTAGTTCTGAAGAAACACTATGGGTTCCCCTGGAGAGACCTTCCGTCGTGTTGAATCAATTTAATTGTGAAGAAAAAAGAAAGTTTCCAGCAAACATGATAATTTTCGTTGTTGTAGTTGCTCTCGTGAGACATTTATATCGCTTTCGGGTAAATGCATTCGTTCTGCAGAGAATTATGCGAGGTTTTGGAGAATGATGATAAACAATTAATTGAACAAAGGAATGGTGAATGTGGCGTTAGTAAATATTAAACATCACAAGGTGGAGTTTTGGGGCTCTTGACAGGTACAATTAAAATTAAATCGCTAGACCCGTAGATAAAGTTTTTTATAGGTTTAATCTTCAAATTAACATAAAAGAACTGATATTACAGGATTTCTGGGACTTTTCTTCGCGATTTGAACCCAATAGGAACGTTTCGCTTGACTCGGATAATAGATATTCGAGAATTTCATCACCCGAAGGAAAAATTTAGCTTATCACCCTCACGGAAAAAAAATTTATGCAAATAATTATACGTGACATATATGTGATGTATTCCATTTTTCGCCGAAATACATGTGCGTATAATTGACATACACGGAGAGAAATTTTCTAGAAAAATTCTAGGACGAGTACTGGAAAAAATCGCAATCCACCGGCTGTGAAAAATTCTGGTGCTGTTAAGGTAAAATTTCTTGGTATTTCTGTGAAATTTTCACAGAAATATGGGGAAAAATTCACGATTTCTCCAATAAAATTTCTAGTGCCGGCACTGGAATTTTTTCCTGGCCGTTACTTTGCGCCTCTTTTCCCGTGCTAACAATGGAATTTTTCTAAAAAATTTCTCTCCGTGTATATTTCACATATATTCCGTTTTCCGTACGGGCACTTTCGTTGTTTTATTAATTTACACAAATAACATATTAACTATTCAAAGACGACTCCACAATAATTTTTCATACTTTGAGTAAAGGTTTAAGCTACAAAACTGACACTTCCCTTTAACCTCCCCTGCACCGCTGTTGGGGATCGGTTATCCGGGCAACTGAGGGGCGGAAAGTGGGGATGACGGCGAGGGTGGAGGCAGAGTAGCGATTGGAAAAAGTCGGTGAGATTTATGGGTGCAATAAAAGTGCTGGAAAAAAATACAGTACAGAAAGTGAGAGGGTAAAAAGTGAGAGGACATAAACACAGAGATCCCGAAAAAAATCATCGGTTGAGAATGATTCGTGAAAAAAATTTCACCCAAGAATTCTCTGATATGAACAATAAACGTTAAAAAACCGTCATTCACGTGTCCATTTATGTGTCAACGTAACTCGAGAGTATTCTTGCCCAGCGGTGCCCGAGTGGAGACTGGAGCCGAGCGAAGAAAATGGTGAATAAAAATACGAGGGGAAAAGTTTGAAAAATTTATTCGTTGGCCCCTCGTGTATGACACTCGAGGCAGAATTCCCCCCGGGGGATCCCCTGACGCATTTCACGAGCCTCGTGACACAATACGCAATGAATTCGCCGGAGAAATAAACAAATATAACTCATGATATATTCAGAGTGGTGCAATTAACACGCGATGATGCTTCTTTTCCTCCAACTTTTGTGTACACGATACCCGGGGGGTGAATAAATACGGGAGAGGGGTGAGAGAGCGTGGGGTGGGGAATTTGATACACCGGGAGGAAAGTTTATGGAAAAGTTGAGGAATAAAAGTTGGAAGTTGAATTTTTACTGCTGAGGAAGAAAAACTGCGACAAAGTGGGGGG
>NW_021680415.1:1552536-1560580 GCF_001412515.2 Diachasma alloeum
GGGGGGGGGGGGGAGAGGATGTCTCGTCGAGGGACTACAAGTGTCGGAACATCGGGGAGTCGCGTGTGTAATGGAGTGACGATGAAGAAGGTGAGAATGCTTTTCATGCTGTGCAATGTAGCTTTTTTGAGGGTCCACTCATGCCGGAGACGGGAAACAGCGCTTGGGAGGTGAATGGAAATACTAATGGAGAGGTGAAGAGGAAGGAGTGAGCAAATTAGGAATGTGGTGGTATATGGAAACAACAGTAGACATTCTACACCTAGAAAAATATTATAAATTTATTAAAATATTGCTGTTGTTTATGTGAATGAGATAAATCCTCTGTTAGAATCGAATGAACGATCTATTTTATTTAAATGAAGTTTTTTTGAGTCAAATTAAATATTTTTGTGAGTTTAGGGTGTCAAATTGAGACGTTTGTGGCTTTAGGATATCCAAGAACTTTCACAATTTTTTCGCAATAAAATGGTTCTCTAATTTTGCACGATAACATCAGATTTTATTTTATTATTATTTTATTTATTTTTATTTTATTATTTTTTAAATTATTATTTTATTATTTTATTATTTAAATTTACAGGTCTGAATTTAAATTTCGATTCTGAAACGTTAGAAAACATTTTTAAAAACTGAAAAAAATTGGAAAGTTTACTTTTCGGGAAGATTGATGAAGTAATTAAAAACTTTCAATTTTTTGAAATTTCCAAATTTATAATGACTTATCTATTTTTCCAAATGCTTCATTTATTTCTTCTCAATGGTCCATCATGTTGCGTAAAAAGAGCCAATCACTTTTTCCACTAATATTTTGGTTGTGTTAAAAATACCAAACATGAACCAAAATTTCAAGAAAGTTAGGAAAATAACACTAAAAAAATTTGTGATAAAAAATACAGATGAGAAGAATTTGTCCTCAGAATAATATTTGAGGCTTCTAAGCAGTTCTGGTCTTGCAATGATTCTATGCTTGACTTAATTTAACATTTCCATAACTTGACGAGGTTAATGTATTATGACTAGTGACTGAATAGTCCTCAAGTGTCTTGAATGGAAACAGAAAAAATTTCTTAAATTTGGTGACTTATATTTAGGCGAAAAAACGTCTTGTTTTAAGACACATTTGTATATCATATATCTTAAATTAAGACGTCTTGACTAGACTATTTTTCACAGGACCAAACCAAATAGTATTTCATATTCTCCCCTTTCAAAGTTCTACACGAAAAAAAATATACTTGAATGAGTATAAAATATATTTGACTCAAGTATATTTTATACTCAATTCAAGTATATTTTTTTCCGTGTAATCTCCCTTCTCTCAAAATACCCGCAATATTAACTAAAATACTATTAAAAATTACTGCGCAAATATCTTATTTCACGAGATCTCCGCGTCATGGAAAATCCCTTTTGCAACACTGAAAATGAGCGCACGAAGAGAGCAACTAAAGACATCTCGCATTCCCTTTGTTTGAGGCATTTCTGACTGCATTTCAATTAATTTATATTCATTCTTTACATTTACTCGTGAGAAAAAAATGTAGACACTCTGTGAGTACGCTCGCAAGTTCTCTCTCAGGATTTTCCACTGTGTTTATTTCCAAGCTTGTGGAGAAGACCGTTGGGTATCGTTTTATTCTGCCATCCAGACCACCACTGCCTCGTCCATCCCCTTGGTTCTTTCATGTGGTCTATCTTTACCCTTTTTTTTATCTCCTCTGCTCTTGTTCCAGTCTCTTCTTTTTTTATTCTCGTTTTGTTCTTCTCGCCGCGGCCAGAACGTGTCTTCTGCTACCTGGGCACTAATAAAACACCTAGGCTCCTTTGGTCTATTCAATATTACGACTCCCTATCGACCCCTTTGAGGTCACAGGAATTCTTTTTTATCTCCTTCACTCGTGGGGAGAGTGTAAAAAAATAATGGGTAATTGAAATCAGCGCGAATCAAATTGCATTTCGCCGAGACATTTTCCTATGAAAATGTAATTAAAGAAAAAAAATTAAATAGTTAATTTTTCATTTATTCATTTATTTATTTATTAAATTAAATGAATGAATAAATAAATAAATAAATAAATAATAATGATAAATATTTATTTAGTAATTTGTTAAATTAAGTAAATTAAATACTGAGAAAATTAAATAGCAAGAGTCTGAATATGGAGCCATCTGGTCAGAATGTCGCATTGTTAGAATAAAATTGAAATTTCGAATTACTCGCACAAAAACCTAAACGTAAATTACGTTAGCAAATCGTTAATTATTTTACAAAATTTGACGATTTGTTAAACGTGATTTACGTTTAGGTTTTTCTGTGATGAAAAACCTAAACCTTTTCTCCGCATTCATCGCTTGATAGTTTTCCAAAATTTTCAACAATGTGATAAAGATTCCTCCGAAAACAGAAATGGCACACTAGGATATCTCAACGAAAATGCACGAATAAACGTCGCGATGATCATGAGATTTTCCATCCATACCCCCCGGAATATTGAAATAGACGTACATTTCAAATATCATCGATGCCGAGTAAAATATCAAGAGCCCAGAAGTTGTACGTGAATGGAAAAAAAAATTGAGAACGTGAGAATGCTGAAAATTCCAATCCCAGTGGAGGTGAGATTCCGGTGATCATATTTCTCGGTGGAAAATACTGTCGAGAGGCGGATATATCTTGTCGAAAAAATCGTGGAATGGAATAAAAATCAGATGGGAAGCGAAAAGATCGTAAGAATTTAGTTGAAAAAAAAAAATGTGAAACCAGGGAAAGCAATTTCCCAGCGCAAAAATAAGACAACAATCTCCCTGTACTCTCCGGTACGGCGGAAATGGACAGTTTTCTTGGATGCTGGAAGGGAAAATAAATAGGAAACTGAAGATGATGAAAATAAGAGAGTAGGTGAATGTTGTTTGGTATCTCAGTACTTGTGAAAAATCGCGAGGAGTTACGGGAAAGACAAAATTCTCACGGCGGCCTTTCAACGCCATTGGATTTCATGCCAACGTCAACGGCACTTCGTCCCTCCGGGGAAAAGTTTGCTTTCAGTAGTGCCGTGACGTCACGTCCGCAGGAAATCTCGGGGAAAAGTCTAGACACACCACGTTAACTTCAATTTCGTACGTTTTAATTTTTTTCCTCCATCCCCGAGAGGGCGAGATCACGTTCGAGTTATTATGCTGCTTCAATGAATTTTCATTTGCACGATTATTCAGCTTTGAACTGTTAAAAATTTTGGGTGAAATTTCCGGTACACTTCTGGGAAGTTTTCATCACTGAGGTTTTAATAAAAAAAAATAACTTGGATTGTTGTTCGACATTCATTCAGCCGAACCTTCACAGGTGTGAGCATCCACATCTCCTTACGGCGTCCTGCAAGTTCCTCTCTTAAGTGATTATCTTCCATAGAATTTTAATTTTTTTTATGTGAACTCCTATACCTATATATTTTGACCCTCATGACCCTTGCTTAGTTCTTTATTCTGACCCTTATTTTGATCCCCATGACCCTTATTTAGACCCTTGTGACCCTTAATCTGATCTTTGTGACCTTTATTCAGACCCTCATATAACCCTCGTGCCCCTTATTTAGATCCTTGTGACCCTTAATCTGATCCTCGTGACCTTTATTCAGACACTCATATAACCCTCGTGACCCTTATTCTGACCCTTGTGAGCCTTAGTCACAAGGGTTAATAAACGCTTGTGAATAAGGGTCACAAGGGTTTATTGGTTAGGGAATTAAGGGTTTCTGACCTTAATTCTGAAGTCTTAATTCCAAGTACGAAATTTTCATCACCAAAAGTCGATTTAGATTTTCACAATGTAGACAGATATCGAAAGGATGACATGTAAAAGGAAAAGCTATAAAAAATTGCGCCGCATTACAAACTCTATTATCCACAGATTGATTTCGAGTGGATTATGAGCGCCGTCCGCTCACAAGTAACTCTAACTTTTCCTTGTACCTATCTTCACTACAACAAGCTAATTACGATTTGTTCAGTTGAACGTAATTGTGATGTTAGAAGAGCCTTTCACCCCACTATCATCATCCTCAAACTTGAAATGAACCCGACTCTCTCGACTTCTCGCAATAAAATTTCCAGTTGCCCCATGAAATAACTCTAACCCCCGAAGAAAAATTTCGGGAGCCGTTGGAATATCTGAGATGAGCCCCGAGGAGTAAAAGAACAACTTCAGGAACAGTTGAAGAGGATTGTGGATGTTTCAGCTTGAGTGAAGCACCTTCTCCGCCCGGGGTTGGCCCCCGTATCGTTGGTAATTCAATTTTTAGTATCCGGAGCGCTGGGGGAAGAGCGGAGCCAGCGATTATCACTGATCCGCCTACTATAGCGGAACCCTTCCAGCACCATCAGCCGCATACTCGAACCCTCTGTTTTTAATTGGAAATCGTTAAGAGTGGAGAGTCTTCAACGATAATGGATACATCACAGGGAATAATCGTGTCGTTATAGCCAAGGTATTGATGACGAGGAATTTAGGGGAGATTTTTTCAAGTTGATCAGTTTCGATTAAATAAATCAGAAATGCTTGAGTTCCAATTTAGTCAGTATATTTTTGGTAATAATTTAGCAGTTTGCTTCCGAATGGAATTTCTATGAAGATGTATTTTTAATTGAATTCAATTTTTTTCAACAACTGATGACGCAATTAACCTCATGATTAGACTCGGTCAAGATGGCATTGTGAAGAATAGTTTAAATCACAATAGGATTCATTTGAGTAATTATTTTTTCATTTTACTTACATAATTCTGAGCATCCTTTCTAAAAAAACATGAGCGGACATCTTGAACGAATGAAGAAATTAAGGCGGTCTTCATGAATACAATCGTCTTGCGTCGCATTTTCATGAAGCCCGCCTAACAAACAAGAGAAAATTGGATGCCATTCTATGAAACATGAATAAACGAATCATAATTGTTCAAATAATTTAGGTCAGGGGAAAATAGAATAATTCTATTTTTTTAATATTGCGTTTACTAAGGTTTTCTTCGAACAAAGTTGATTCGAAAAAAGTTGACACATTTTTGACGTTAAGGATAGGAGAATCTGAATGCAATGTAGTGAAAATGATGATCGATTTTTTTACTTTGAACAAATAATATTAATATCCAATAATATTAAATACAAAATTTCTGATATGAACAAAAAGAAGCTGTGACTCAATATTCCAAATGAAGTTTTAATTTTTAATTTGGTTGAAAACACGAGATGACAATATTCTAAGCGCGGAATTATATTGATGAGATGAGCAACAGATTGATTGAATTACCGTGTGAACTAACAAAAAATTGGCTTCAGAAACCAAATGCCGACAAAAGATAAGATTAATGCCAAAAAGTCAAGATTAAAGTTAAGATTTATGCCAAATGCGGTCTAGTATTGTTGGCTTTTTGAATTGGCTTAACAAAAAGTACAGTGTGGGCACGTACTTTTACCAGAGTATCAACAGACATTGAATTCCAGAAATTCACGCTCTAAAGTGTGTTCTAGAAGGAATTGAATTGTAATTATGATTAAAATCTTATTCAGTGGGCGTATGAATTAACACATGAGCAAATCATTTATTGTACCATGAGAATTTAACAGCTGATAAATTGAGACATGTGATTTTCATCAATCGTATTGCTTTCTGCAATGAGAATTATTATAAACAATTAATTGAAAAGGGGCATAATGAAACAAAAATGAAATGGCACAGAGTCAAACATATCTGTTTACGCATAACCATGCGAACAAAATCTCTTTTGAAAAATTCAGAGTACTTGGAGTGCTAAAATTCGTTTCCATTTCAGAATGCTCAAGCGTTCTCGCTGCATTATTACCCCACCTCTGTTCAGATCCCGGGTAACACAGGTAGAAGAGGGCCCACTACAATTTCCAGAGACACAGCGAGCCGACACCTACGACTACTCCACCAGCTTTTGGGATTTGTGTTACTCAGTTTTGGGCATGCAACATCCCTTGATACAACACCGGGATCCTTCAGTGAGAATTATTTCATACGGCTCCCCTTCCCCCTTCGGCGAGAGGCATCAGGCTACATCATGCCTTTCCAACTACCATCTACCGTATTCAGCATTGTGTAATAACGGGTTAGAATACACGTCAAGTTTGTTTCACACTGTAAACTTGGAGTGGATAATCAGAGTACGTTTTGATGCTCCTCTCTGTTTGTACCTCAGAAGCTTGGGAGTATCGAAATTTTCCGGGGTTTTGATGTCGATCGTAATTTAATTCTCAAAGGACGCTGTGTTTCTCTGATTTCAGGGGACAAGCTTGCATTCTGCTGGCGTGATGAAGGCGACAAACAGCTGGTTTTGTTACGAGGGTGCGGGATCTATTGGAATCAGAAATGAGCGACACTGAGAGAAATGTTTAGTAAAAATTACGGAACTCACCATTCACTCACCGATTGCGGAATCGACTCAGAAAATTTAAATGACGGTATCGTAATTTTTCACAGGAGATTCAGATAAAAATTACGAAACGCTCCGGAACAATTCCGTGACAGTTCCGTAAAATTTCCTACAACCACATTTCGCTCCGGAATTGCGGATAGATACGTAATTTTTAGTGAATATTTCTCTCCGTGGATTGGATTCCGACGATATTAAAAAGGATTACCTACTTATATTGAACGAAGTTAACTATACTTATCGAAATTTGAAATATTATAAAATTTAATAACTTAATTGTTTCGATTAATGGTGAATAAAATATTTGGTAATATTGAAATGTAAATTTTTCATTAACAAGTTAATTCTAAATTTTAGGTACTTGATTATCGATTATCCAAATAATCGTCAATCTTTTTACCTAAATTATTGGTTAATAAATAATTCAAAATTTGAATGTACAAATCGATGGTTAATTTAATATTTAAAATTTGTTCAAGATTTATGTTAACAATTGATAACTTTATAATTTAACGGTAATTATAATTGATGAATATGGCTATCTCTGATTCGATTTAGGGGGAATAATCGTGAAGTTAGATATTTCACCGAGAATTTTTTTCCTCCGCGGTTCGCCGAATCAGAGCGCAGTAGTCGAGGTCACGTGACACCTTCACCCCGGTTTTATTTAGATAATTCACTATATTACTAGTGAATTATCGAAATGATAATTCCATAGTTGCCTGTCAAATGTTCCCTCTGATTTAAAATGTCACTTGAAATCATTTTAAATGCGTCGATTTGGCTAAAATTCTTTACGGGAAATCGATAACCAGGTTAACCATTTTTTTTACTTCTGTGAGATGTTCAGATTTTTTAAATTCATCTGATATTTCCCTCAAGGCTCCTTTCGCAGAACCGAACGTGTCAAGTTCTGCCGACTAAAAATTAATTTTTCCCAAAAAAAATTGAAAAATGTTTTCAACAATTGAAAAAAAATTTGGAAAAGTTGAAAGGTGTTGACTTTTTCAAACAATAAATTTTTTTCTCCTTCAAAACTTCACCTTTCAATTTTTTTAAGAGGAATATTGCCACTTGATTTGATAGAGATTATCATAGAAAATATTTTGACGTCAAAAAATTCAGTTTATCGCTTACTTTTACTCACGGAATTCTCACCATTTAGAGATTTAGAAACAATTTTTTTTTGAAATTACCGTATCGCAATAACCACTTGGCCGATTGAGCTAAAGTTTCACCCAGAAATGTTCCAATAGAAAGAATATCAATTATGAACCAAAATTTCCGACTTTTAGCTTCAACTTTACTCCTCTCCCTGTGAAGTTCTACAAAAAAATTCCGAAAAATCCGCCCGTACATGCGAACACCCCCACCCATTTTCTAAAAACACATCTTCGCATGGCGTCACAAACCTCCCACTCAGAAGTAAAACCACAAAATGTTCAAATAAACAATGCCCTTTTATTCAAACGCGTCCTCTCTGGGAGCTACCGAAATACAACAGGAACCCGGGCGGAGCCTGAAAATATCGCTGAAAAAATCACCATCCTGACACTTCCCCCTTTCTCCCCGTCCTTATCCTCTCCCCCCCCCCCCCC
>NW_021680415.1:1560680-1652213 GCF_001412515.2 Diachasma alloeum
CCCCCCCCCCGCAGCCTTTATTTCATCTTAAATATTCACCTCACGCCCGAGCAATGCCTCATCTCTGACTCCCCGTAAGACTGGGTATGCTATCGTCTCCTTGGTACACCTCTTCCATTCTCCCTATATTCCTTGGGTAAAACGACGACGCTTCGTCACACAACCGAAGTCATTCTCGTTGTTAACCATCCAACGTCAACATGAAAGACTCTCACACAGTCGTTATAATGCCCCTGGGTTTCATATTCCGCGCTGTAAATGGAGAATTTTTCATCCTGATTGGATTTTTTTTACCCGTCATTTTACACACTGACAACATAATTATTCACGTATAAAAATGTTGGAGTAATGCATTGAACGGAGTTGCAGACAAACCCGTTGTTTAATTATCGCCTTTCACTCCGCGGTATTATTAAACTTTTTAATTATGAAATTGGATAAAACTGCACTTGTTTCGATTTTCCCGGCAGAACGAGAAATAATGGAAATGATGAAACAAAAAATTCCCGGGGGTTGCGTGCGCCATAAGGAATGATTAATCAAACTGAAATGAATAACTTACCCATAAATTTGCAGGAATCGCCGTCCAGCCACTTGGGAAATCCAACCACTCACTCTCTCTCGTCTGCACTCTACAGCCCCAATTCCACGCTACGGCCCTATCAATTGACACTGCAGTTCAATGGAACCCCCCGAGCGCTGCAACAATTCCGTTTTAACCATTCAAATGAATTTAATTCACATTTGTCTTATTCAGACAACTTTTATTACAGAGTTTTCGCGATTCCTTTGGGTTCGGTAATTAATTTAGAGGTTGCGGGGAGAATTAATTGATTTTGCTTTTGTTAATTATTCTCGTGGAATTATTGATTCGAAATGAGACAGGGGTTTGCTGACAAATAACCAAATATACAGCAGAGGAAACAAGTGGGAAATTCAGTGGTGCCGCTCATCCCACGGAAAAATCATAAAGGTTATTTATATGTGAAATATATACGGAATAGATGAATATTATATTGAAAATATATGACATTTTCCGACTATATATTGCTGGGGCATATATTTTATTTGTATAATAAAAGATAGAGCAAAAATACAGGTAAAAAAAATTTTTTCCGTCCCGGCGGGCGCAAAGTTACATTTCCCTCCCGCGAAGCGGGAGGGAACTCTGACTTTGCGCCTCCGCCGAGACGGAAAATCGCGTTCTAACCACGGGACGTAAAATAAAGGACCCTCAGCCGCGTGCTTACCAACCTCGCCTTCGGCTCGGCTGGTAATTGCACTGGCGGTTGAGGATCCTTTATTTTCCCTCCCTAGGTTAGAAATATACTATTGAACATGAAATCTCCAAAAAAACAAACAACTCCTACTGGGGTATGTTTCTAAGGTCTCCTTCAATCCGTCAAAAAATCCCCAACCCCCTGGGTACGTACTTGAGGGTGGTACAAGGGTGAAAAATTTTTCTTTTTCGATTTTTACGAAATACGAGAGCAATTTCTTCTTACGTCTCGTCTCGTCTCGTTTCATCTCATCTCATCTCATCTCGTCTCGTCTTATCTCGTCTCATCTCGTCTCGTCTCGTCTCGTCTCGTCTTGTCTCATCTCGTCTCNTCTCGTCTCGTCTCGTCTCGTCTCGTCTCGTCTCGTCTCGTCTCGTCTCGTCTCGTTTCGTCTCGTCTCATCATGTCTCATCTCGTCTCGTCTCGTCTCGTCTCATCATGTCTCCTCTGATCTCGTCTCGTCTCGTCTCATCATGTCTCTCGTCTCGTTTGTCTCGTCTCGTTTCGTTTCTCTCGTCTCGTCTCATTTCTCTCGCGTCTCGCGGCATCACTAGGGACAGTATACTCATTTTTGCTAATGAATTAGCCATATGCTAGTATGGCAGTAGCGCACCCGTTCTTGGCGACGGGACGCAACTGCGTCCCTCGACTCCTCTCATTCCCGCGAATATTATTTCCAACGCAAAATAATTCCCAATATTTTTCCCGTGACCTCATTAACGCTCCACTAATTATCCCCCCAATGGTACTCACTAAGTGAGCAATTACTCGAATTGTAAAACCATATACTCCACTCGAATAACACCTTGCGTGCAGCAAGCGGGTAATGAACCTCGTTTGAGAAATAAAATCAACGTATCAGAATTCGTAAACACAGCGATTAAACCGTCAAATGTCAACACGGAAAAATTCCCGGAGTACTTCAAGACTTGAAAAGCCCACGATTTTCTCGCAATGGGGTTTCCTGCCGGGCGCTGTCGAGGGACGAGGAACGGCGAGCGAGGGAAATGCATAAGAGGGAGGCGAGAAAAAAAATTTTGTCAAATCGATAGCGCTAACGAGTGCGAGGGTTAAGGGAGGATTTCCGCCGGCTTTGAAGGAGTTCCGTGACCCGAGTGGAACGGGAATGAGGAAGAATGGTGAAAAAGCAGCGCGAGCCGACTTGGGAGCATTAAGTTTTTCGCAATCCCTCATCCGTGACATTTTTCAACATATCTGGGAGGGGATTTTTCCGGAGAGCGACGTTAGGGGCGATTTCCGTGGGTCGATGTAAACATCTTACTGACAAATCCCGTTGATCAGTACACGAAGGGCTCGTGACGAGATCTGGAAGATAAATCGAATTTTTCTTTTTGGTGACTAATGAGGGTTGCCATGACAATTGGAGTGGTTTGATGAGGCGAGGGGAATTGATCCCGGGAGATTCTATAGGGATGATTGACATGACGTCTTTCATCGAAATTCGCACAATGGTGCGGGATAAAGAGTCTCTCAATTTTCTTGATGAGAACGTGTTTATGTTTAATTGAAGAATCCGCTGAGAGAGCTGCACACGCCAGAGATTTCCCTGTAAGACTTGACACTCGCGTTTGGTTACAACGAAGCTGTCGGGAAATAACTGATGATTTTGGAGCTCTTGGGGTGAAAAAATTAATTTTCTGAAACTTATTACTCGGAGAAAAATTGGCGACTGGACCGCTCCGCTGCGCGCAGCGTGCTTCAGGCTGGACTTCTGCACGGTGTCACATAAAATATTATAGATCACCCGGGCATAAACTTCGTTTTCAACGAATGTGAGTACAGACCTCGCCTTCGGCTCGACGCTGGTCGCATGAATAGAGAACGTCGCGAGCACTACGCCCTGACGAGAGCTGCAATGTGCAATGGCGTTCAGTCCCGTTGACGTTGTCGTTGGTTACCAAAGAGTATTTTTTGTTAATATAAAAGAGTATCTTTTGTTAAAATAAAGTTTATTACGTTCAACAAATTGAAAGAAGTATTATATGATAGTTGTGGAAGACAGTTTTTTATCGTTCAAATAAAGTGAATTGTGTTAAAAATGAGATGATTGTATTTCAAAAATAATCTTTTCTCTTTGGAATAGTTGGGCTTTTCTTCAATCAAAAATTATCAATAAATTGTAGAAGAGAGTTCTTTTCCATTCAAATAAAATTGATTATGGAGTTTGAATATGATTATGGGGTTTGAAAAATTATTATTTTTCATTCTGTGATAATTTGGCTTTTCTTCAGTGGGGGGCCTCGCCCTAAACGTTGTCGCGCTTTTGACTTTACCCTCGACATAGAATAGCATGATATTCGTATTCACGGCGTACTATTTTTTAACACTACACGTTGTTTAATCCACTCCCCCCCAAGTAATTTCCCAAACCAAAAATGCCTGAACTTCGTTGATTTCCACATCGCCCTCCCGTCACACCGAAAGAAGTGGTTCCGTGCAACCCTGCAATTTCCCCAGTTAATGTCCTCACCAATCGCTCCGACTAAGAGGTACCGAGCGAGACAGAACTACCACGAAAATACGAGGTGACGCGCGTTCGTGCGTCGAGCCAATTATTCGCAGATTAATAGGGCGGCCCCGAGACTACCGCCGATTTCGATTGACCATAAACGCCGGGACTATTTGCCGTGTACAGCGTCACCCTACACCAAACCCTTCACCCTTCCACCCGCCCTCTGCCCTCCCGCCGCCGCCGCCGCTACCACCACCTCCACCCACTCAGAGCCCTTCCCACTTTCCAGTTGCTCCCTTTATACCCATTAATTCCCATGGCATGATTACGCACGATTGAAACGCTCAATCCGTTGCACAATCCAACAGCTAGGTGGTGGGTACCATGGCACCCATCACCTTCTACATTTGCGTTTGGTACATTGTGCATATATGCCTACTGGGGTAGGCACACAATCCAGTGAAAATGGTATTCAAATCTTCTGTATGTGTGAATGTGTCGTACCACGTTGGAAGAGTCTTTTGGGCGGGGGTGCCGGTGAGAGGGAGGCACACGCCCGGTGGAATTGTAAATACGGATTTCCAGGTACACGATGAAAATTCACGCCGAGTTTCACACTTAAGAATTTCCACAGAATTTAAGCCGCTGAACTGTTTTCAGGCTTCTGTTAATTACACTGGTTTTTTGGAGCGGTAAAGCATTTCGGAGGCGGGGAGTAAGGATTTTCAGCGTTATGGAGAGGGAATTAGGGGGATTTTTCGAGGTGACAGTGTCTCTTCAGTATGGTATTGTATGGTATTGTGCGCCGTTATGGGATTGGGGAAATTGAAAAATTGTATTTGATGAGTACTTGCGAAGAGAGAACTGTGGAGGGGATATTTTTCCTGACGGGGTGGTGGAAGGGCAGCGAGATACACGAGAGGTTCTTTAGAGAAATTTGAGTGCTGATAAGGTAAAATTTTGTCGGGAATGAAGGCAAATCGAGTAGAAGAATCGTCAGTCTTCAAGTATTTAGTGTTTTTATGATTTTTTTTTATGCATTTCCGATGGTTCGATAGGAAATATATTTATGATGTACAACGCGGAATGGTGGTGATGAATGATAATTCATTCGAGTTTCGTGAAGCGCAAACATTCTGAGATTTAAGCCATTGAAAATAACAAAAAATTCATTTTTCCGATCGCTTTTGTAATATCCGTTGTGACGGTTTTGGGCCATTGAAAATAATTTTCTTCTTTCAAGTAAATGGGATCTACATATTAGAAAATATTTCTCTCAGTGTGAGAAGAATTAAAAATGTGGGATAGAAGATCGATTCCTCTCATGTATTTTGGAAATTTAATTTCTTGTGACATTCTCATTTTTTTTATTTCATGAAAATTGCGTAAAGAAAGATAACTTTCATGGTATTTCCAGGTAAACGAATTGTTGAAGTAATTACCTGCAAATTATTGATGAAAAAATCGTGATCTTGACACAATTAATTCTAGAAACGATCTCCAAAAAGGTATTCTAAAAATTTTGTCTAAAAAGTAGAATTCCTGAAAAATTGCTCCTCCATTTTCATTAATTCACTAGTTAAATGCTAAACGGAGATAAGTCGACTTATCTCCCAGTTGAGTTTTTGAGGAATATTTCCGAATCTAAGTGAGATAGCGAAATTTTCGTAATTACATTTGTTGTAGCACTCAATCGGCGCCACAAAAAAGGTTATAAAAAAAATTTTGCTATCTCCCTTAGATTCCGAGATGTTGATTAAAAACTGGTCAATAGTCAAAATTGACTTACCTCCTTTTACCACTTTGCTACTGAATTATTGTCTTAGAAACCGGAAAAGTACGCCACACTACTCCTAATCTGATAAGAAAAAAAATTAGTAACATTCATGATTTATTTAATCAATTTCATTTATCTGTTCAACTGAGTTTTAACAAAATTCGTTGCAAGTTCAGCCAGACATTTGCACTGTCAGTCCATTCATCGCTTTCACCGGATGAAGACAGATTCAACAGAATGTTCCCCTCCCACCATTAATGGACCTCCCAATTATCAAAGAGTAATGTAACCCCGAGAATAAACAAAAATTTAATTACAATCGAGGGACTAAAAATGAGTTTTGCCGGAGGGCTGTCGGAAAAGTGAAGCCAAGGGATTATTCACCATAAAGCCCAGTGGATAAAACACGAGTCTGTTGGGCAGTGTTGGGTCACAGTCGGGGTTAATTGTATGGAGCTTGGGGTTGTTGCACAGGAGGCGGTCAGCGTATGTAAATACGTGCCGTACGTCGTAGAAGCTTCGGGTGTTCAGGGCGAACGCCACAGAAGAGGCAGAGGAGCGAAATGGTACAGACGAGCGCCGGGCGAGGGGGGCGGGGGGGTGAAGGGGGAGAAAATGGCAACAGGGGGGATGGGATGAAGGAAAACGTAGTACACGACCACATTTCTAACGGATGCATCAGGACACCCCGAGCGTTGGTGGGAATAATCACGTACGTGGCTTTGCTCTCTGGGCCAACTTCTATCCTATGACTATATTGCCACTGCATACACAGGGTAACAACGCTGGGTAACAAAAGCTGGAAGGTATGGAACAACGATAACCGTGTTGTGCGGGGAGGGCTTGACTTCATCTACGACCTCTGTTGTTATGCGCAGTGTACGATGTCTGTGTCCACGCCCTCTAAATGCTAATAACAAAAAAATAGAGGACTGATTATTCTCACTGCGTACCAATGCTTGTAATGAAGGAGATTCATCTGGGGATTGGATCGGGGAGATAAAAAGTGAATTCACGACAGTTTTGAGACGCGTACTGCTGTGGTACACTGTTGAAAATTTTCCTCTCAATTTTCCGTGACAAATCCTGGAAATTTTTATTGTTTAATTTCCACTGAAATTTTCGGGAAATATTGTCATTGAAAAATTCAATATTCCATTGATTTTCTGTTCGAATGATCTGAAAATCAATAAAATAGTTGATTTTTCAGTTGAACGATTCCGCGAAAATGTAGAAAAATCAGGAAAATTCAGGAAAAAATTGAAAATTCAATCAAGTTGTGAAATTTTCATCTTATTCTACCTAAAACTTGAAATTTCTTAACCATTTTTCCCTTAAATCCGATTCAATGTCACTCTCATTAGAATTACTATCACCTTTTTCATGAAATATCAAAAAATTTCTAACAATGTAGAACGGGGAGACAATTTGGATAAAAATTACCTGGATAATTGTGGCAAATTTTAATGTACAAAGGGTAATCGTGGGGCGAAATGTAATTCACTGCAAAAATACTTGTAAAAATACTTGTTTGGTAAAAAATTATTCTTCGTTACAGAAAAACTATACGAATTATTGGGATCCCCCTTCGATTAATGTGAAAAATAAAATGAAAAAATGGGAAATAAAAATTATTTCATCCAGTGGGGGGGGGGGGGAGGTTATATTTTCTATATTTTTCATCTTCTATTAATTGACAACGTATGAATTTCTTGAAGAAATTCCTGAAGTTTGGAGGAAACAATGCAATAAGTTTTTGGATAGATAAAAATATAAATATTGCCCTCAAGTGAAGTGACAAAAGGAAGATTTATTGTTTTTATTCATTGTTATGAATAGGAGAATATTAGATATGAATACAAGTGGTTGGAGAAATAAAAATAATTCAGTAGGAATTAAAAAGAAAAATCAAGAAAAAATCGAATACAAGCGTCATCAATTATTTTCTTCATTCAATGTTCATAAATACAAATAATTCATAGCGTTGTCATCACAACATTAAGAATTACAACTGATGATTGCGGAGTAGGCGTCACCTAGTGTTAATCATCATATTCTTGATCTCCCCTTCGTTTGAAAACGAGAAAAGAAAATTATTTTTGACACGAAATTTCAATTTTTTTGTAACAATGAACAGTTTGGGCCAGACATGATGTTCCCCTCACCTATTTCATCACTCACCTGCTCAATTGTACGTGTATTCTCCCCCATCCCACGTTCATCACCACAAAATAGTGATCATTATTAGAATATATGCTCCGAGATGGGAAGATCAAAACCCCGGGAATTCCTCCGCAAGATAAATTCCCAGCAGGGACAATATTTTGCGGGCTCACTGAGGCAAAACACGGCATGCTCATACCTTGATATCAGTTATTTCGGTGAAACACAAATGCCACACCCTGCACTCTCCTCGTTTACTCCCGTACAGCACGATCATCGTAAATCTCATGACTTTGTGCTCACGTAGTCTTCACCGAAGAGTGCTAAAACTCCCGATGCTAGGCGTTATCCCTTTTTACGAGTGCGTTACGGGGGAAACTTATTTTAACGGTTTTCACACAAGGCCCGACGTTAGCTACACCATTATCTGCATCGTTACCTCAGCGTGTGTATAATCAAACTCCTGTCTGGGGTTATCGCTGCTCCACGTTCTTCCCCTATTTTTTGCTTTCGAGGAGAAATATTGGAATCGTTCGATTTCCACATCTAATTTTTCGTGGAAATAGTCTGAAATTTAGTTGCAAACTTCATAGAAAATCCCATGCAATTCCGAATTTTTTGCAACAAGAAGACGAGCATTCCTCAGGTTCAAGAACGTGTTTACCAGAACTTTCCTAATTTTTATTAATTTTTATGGAATAATTCAGTAGCGAAGTGGTAAAACGGTTCAAGTCGATTTTGACTGTTGGCCAGTTTTTAGTGAATGTCTCGGAATCTAAGGGAGATATCTAAATTTTTGTCATGACCTTTTTTATAGCACTCAATTCGCTCTAGAAAAAAGGTTATTACGAGAATTCCATTATCTCCTTTGGGTTCGGAGATATTCTTCAAAAACTCAACTAAGAGACGAGGCGACTTGAACCGTTTTACCACTTCGCTACTGAATTGAACTAATACTCAGTTTCCGCTGAATTTTTTCTCTGGATTATAACTGGATGAAAATTTCCAAGTACACGCAAAAAAAATTCTTGACATTAAAGAAGGGAATTTTAGTCGCGTTCCACAATTTTGTGACGTCATAGGAAATGATTGGATGGGATTCGCATCAGGTAAGAGGGGACTGGGATTCCTATTTACTAAAGATGAAAGAAACGTGAAGTTGTTTTATATCGAAATATCTCGAAACTGCCTGACCGCTAATCCTCAATTCTGGTTGGTCAATGGGTCTCGTGAAGTAGGCGCTGAAAAAAATCCCCGGTATTTTCAAATTCTTCAAAAAAAACATAGTATTTCTAAATTTTTTTAACTCACAAATTATTCTTCACTTCCCAAATTTTAATTTTTTCATATTTATCACACGCCAAAATGATCAATTCTTGCTTCTCAGATTTTCATACATAAATTCTAAACTCTACAAAATTCACGAAAATTCTTCGGTTTCCCAAATAATTGGAGAAAAATCTGTGATCTACGGTTATCTGGAAAACTGTGAAATTTTCCGAAGAATTCAAGAAATTTTTTCAGTTTTCTAGGAAATCAATTCATAACCCTCCCCTGATTTTTCAACAATTACAGATTTTAATCAGATTATTTTAAAAAGTAAAAAAAAAGAATTAATCGAAGATTAAAAATGATTCATTGATGCTTAACTCTTCATTCTCTTCATTCTCTTAATTCTCTTTCAGTCATTATCAATATTTATAAAACATCTATGAGTATATGAAGTTTAATAAATTCGATTTCTTCATTTTCACAACAAAAAGATAAGCGCGCGCACAGATCTAGTATTCTCAATATGAATGACCAGAAAATTTTTATTGAAAAAAAAAAAATTGTTCAGACCGGGCTAGGAGCTATATAATATAATCCAGAGAAAAAATTCAGCACATTCATTCAATTCGGAAAAAATTCGGAATATATTCGAAATGAACACGAAGAATAGATAACTATCACCAAGAAAAGATTTTTAAGGCATGTATTATTGGTCAAATACCAACATTGGTATATTTTTTAGTTCGTCGCCAATATTTTGTACCTTTGCAAATAAAAAAAGCCAGTGGAATTCATGTGAAATTACCAGCATTACGAGAACCATTGGAGAACCGTACAATAAGTGACTCTCGTACGTTCTGTGAACAGAATTACATCGAGTCCGACCCTATCATTTCCACGTGTCGAGAGCATCCGCTGCAGATAAACGAAAGTGGAAAAAAACAACGGGGGTAAAATATCTGTCAATAATTTGTGGATGTCCCGATGTTTTTAGGAGTAACTAAAACTAGGAAGTTCACTTGATATTCTGTTTACAAGAAATCTTCGGAATAGAGGAATTAAATTGTGAATCAAAAAATTATAGAGGAAAATAATTGTTATGACGTTGAAACATTCAAAAAAATTTTTTTTATATTCATTTGTGACATAAGTGACAATAAAAATTTGGTAATATTGAGCAAAGTGAAGAATATTAATAGAAAAAAAAAAATTTGCAACCATTTATGGGATAATCAACAGAATTCGTTATGTTTCAATGCCAAATTTCTTGAAATTTCAATGAAAATCCTTTTTGAGCCGCGAAAAAACAAGAATTTCTCACCTTATTTCAATTTCCATTTAAAACATGAACATTCAGTACAAAATTACGTTAAATTTTCAATTAATTAAATACTTAATATTACTCTGTTCATTCTCGCAGAATAATTAATTTAAAATTCACCTTTTTCATAAATTTTTCCATCAAAATATAAATTTTCAATGACAAAATTTCCTCGAAATTTCAGTGAAACTCTTATTTGCTGAAAATTTCCAATAAGTGTACCGAATATGATAAATAAAATTAAAAATAATTCGAAAATACCTTAAAGAATGTAAACTAAAGATATAAAACGCAAAGAAGAGCCTAACTGTAACACGTGCACCAATTTGAAGAATGTAAAACAGCATCGACAGTGTAAATAATCTACAATAACAATTCCATCATCGTAAATAACAATAAAAAAATAGTACTCAAAATTTCCGGCAAAAATCTCCGACAGCGAAGCAAAAACCTAGTCAATTTGCAAAATCTATCTTGAAACATCAGAGAATCCTCTGAATTTCCGGTCATTGGTTCAAGCTCCTCGTCGGTGATTCCGTCACGCTCGGTTACCTTAATTGAAATTCATTACGCAATATAGTATCCGGGGAAGGTGAATTCCTTTCAGAGGTTATTGGAGACTGGTCTCCGGGTTTTGCAGTTCAAGTTACGTATATCTATAGACGTTCGGGTTAAAAGGGAGAAATGCCAATAGAACGGGGTTGCGGAGGGAGAAGAGGGACTACCGCGAATCCACAGGGGGAGAGACGAGAGACGGAGGTACTGAGGGCACTCGTCTCTCAGTCAAGGAGAGTGAGGAGTAAAATGCCGGTTTTGGTCGTGAATAATTCCTCAATTAGAGTGGGGAATTACGATCGGCGTCTAGTATACGAGGGGGTGGGGGAGGGGGCAACGGCAAAAGAGGGACCTCTGGAGGAAACTTATGCTCTGACTTTCGTGTGCTTGATTACCATTGGCTATTTCATTATGCAACGAGTGAAAAAGCATTCAGCGTCTTTCCACCGCATGCAACTATTCTTGGATCAGCAAACTTTGGGCTCATCTGCATTCTTCAAAATTTTATTGAAATTTACAGATGTTGCTGGGAGATTAAAATAACTCGGGGGGAGGGAGATTTTAATTCGTTTGAGGCAGTTTTCAGTGAGGGGCTGCCGGAAATTTCTATGTAAATTGGTGATCATTATTATGAGGGGGAGAAAAGTCTTCAATTTTGTAAGGGACGTCGCCTCTGATAGCCAAATCGTATGGCGAGATGAGTCAAGGCCTCTTGTTTTAAATTTGTATTCAAGAGGTGTTGGGAATATTTTGAAGAAGGAATTGGGGAAATTGCCAAATGAATTCTAAGCCAGTTCTAGGATTGAATTAAGCTACATCACTGTTGCATCGCGTTGACAATACTCCTGAGTTACAAATAATTTCACTGAAGTTATTCTCAAGTGTGAATTGTTTGTTTAGATGAGGTACTTTAGGTAATTTGACTTAGCTGGTTGTTTAATGATGATATTTAGATGTTCACAATGAGTCGATGTTTAATTAATTATTGGTTTACATTTATGGATCGCAGTTTAAGAGTTCAATGGAATAAGTTTTAAATTTTCAGGAATGATCAAACAATGATAGATTGATATAATTTGTTATTTTACCTTCAATGTTGATATTTGAAACTAATTAGGTTATTAATAATGAATTGGAATTGAAATTATTTAACAACTGTTGATTGTGTTGATTGTTCATGGAAAGAGATATGATTTGATTTTGAAAGGGATTTGAATTGATTTAAATTCACGACAACTAATATTATTTTAATCACTTGAATATTCCACGAGATAGAATTAATTAAAATATTATAAACGGATGAGATTGAATTTGAATATTGGATGGTGGACACAGTCAATGTGTTTTGACGGACTGCTGAAGCAGAACTGTTCTCTAAATTTTCTCAGACGTGCTACGGCACGTCATTCTCTCTGCGTGTGTTTTAGTACAAAGGGCCTCATTGTTACCACATCTCGGGTATTTGCTATAGTTTCGGAGTGAAAAACTGAAGGAAGTAGTTACAGTCAATGAGGGATTCAAAACCTCAGGAAATATTCAAGTGTTACACTTAATCTAACCCTCGTGGCCCTCATTTGGACCCTCATGACCCTTGTGACCTTTAATTTCGGAGTCTGAATTTCGAGTACCAAATTTTTACTACCAGCAGTCGATTTGAATTTTTATAATATGGAAAGACAAAGTAGCTTTAAAAATATGATCAAATATTTTCCTGATCTCAATGAATTTGCGAAAGTTTAAACAATTTAAATTATTTAGTTACAAACAACGATTGTTTTTAACTAAACACAATAACAAACACAAAACTATATTCAAGTGATATTTAAAAAATAATAATGCCATATAGAAATAATGCATTATTATTTTTAAAAAAAAGGCGTAATTTTTTTTAATAATAACGTATTGTTTAAAATAATTCTGCAATTGTATTGACAAATTTAATAATTGCAAATGGTTGTACCACACTCTAGAAAATACTTGGATATCCCTAACTAACCGAGCATGGCCATTCACCGCTCATAAATTGACCCGATCTGCTCCACTTTCCCCCATTACTCCGCTCCCCAAAAAAAGCGCCCGTATATTTAATCACACATACCCCTAACAAATTTCAATTAATAATGAAAACTGACGCCATCCATAATTACCCAAAAAAACTACTAATTCTCCCCCATTTCATTAAATTTTAACAACGAAAATTCCCACGCTCCTCTGATTATAATTATTACCCTCAAAACTCGTGGGGCATCAGTTCGTCGTTCATTCTGCCAGCAGTGAATAAAATGCGTGGATGAACTGCGCCATGTTATTCAGCAAGCAAGTTGCGAGATTACGTGCCACCGGTAACTGGTCCCTTCGTCTTTCTGACGTTCCAACTTTGCGATTAAAATTCTCGAGAGTTGGCGACGAGTTAATCGAATATTCAGGGCTGGATCGGGGTAGCAAATGACGGTGGATGCATAAAAGCGGAGGAAAATTTCCTACCGGTTGATTCTTGACGGATATTTTTTATTAACAAGTTGAAAAGTTCCTCCAGAAATGAGTGTGATGTCTAGATTGGATAAATCAAATTTAAAAAAAATATTCTCTTCAGATTCATAGTTCTGGAGTTTTTCTAGGCACGCGCGAGTTTATTTTTATGTGAGAATCATAATGTCTCTCGCCTGTAAAAGGTAGTGCCAAAGCCCAGCAGCGACACTACTTCCAGTTGTGCTTTTTGATCAGCAATGACTCACTCCTGTGATCTCAGTTCTCTAATCCAATTTTTATTTCAAAAACGTAAGTCAAATAATTAATATATTAAAATAAAATTTAAAAACCGTTTAAAAACTGTTTGCATGGTCATAGAATCCTCATTATTAAAAAATTCTATTAAGATTAATTAAAAATTATAAAACTCTCAAATTAAACCAGCAGCGCAGTGGTAAAAGGAGAAAAGTCAATTTTGACTATTGACCAGTTTTCATTCAATATTTCGGAATCTAAGAAAGATAGCGGAATTTTTGTTATAACCTTTTTTGTGGAGCCGATTGACTGCTGCAACAAATGAGATTACAAAAATTTTGCTATCTCCCTTAGATTCCGAGATATTGATTGAAAACTGGTCAATAGTCAAAATTGACTTATCTCCTGTTACCACTTCGCTACTGAAATTAAAATTGAATAAAAGAAGAAAGTAGAAGGAAATACCAAGAACATCGTATTCACTGTAACTTGAAAATATCTTGTTATCATAACTGACCTACGAGCAGACGACACGCATCGAATAAAGAAGATGTATTGAAATGTTTAAAAGACTCTTTAAATTTCATTGGATTAATAAATTGGCAAATAACTTCCTTTTCTGAAATTTATTGGAATCAGCCTAATAGCCATCTGCTTCTATTCTCAACAAATTAAATCAGCAGAAGGCATCATTATTTCAAAATTCTATAAAAATCAATTAAAAATTATAAAACTCAAATTAAATTAAAGTCGGATAAAAGAAGAAAGGTGAAGGAAATACCAAGAACATCGTATTCACTGTAACTTGAAAATATCTTGTTACCATAACTGACCTACGAGCAGACGACACGCATCGAATAAAGAAGATGTATTGAAATGTTTAAAAGACTCTTTAAATAACATTGGATTAATAAATTGGCAAATAACTTCATTTTCTGACATTTACTGGAATCGGCCGAGTATCCATCCAGTTCTATTCTCAACAAATTAAATCAGCAGAAGGCATCAGCATACATTAAGGATGTCCGACACCCTTTTAGCCAAAATTGACGTTGTTTTCATTTTTCTGGCAAATTATCGATGGGAGTGACGTGAAAAAATATAACGATTTTGTGGTTTGTCATTCTTTAATGGCTCACGAAGTTGCGTAGTGGTGCGATAATTTTCATGCGTTTTTTCTACAGTTTTGTGATTCTTTCTAAAAGTTTAGAGAAAACGCAGGAAAATGTTCGCACCACCTTAAAATTTCGTCAGTCATTAAATAATGACAAAACGCAAAAACGTTATATTTTTTCACGTCAATTCCATCATAAGTTTGCCAGAAAAATTTAAAAAACGTGAATTTTGGCAGAAAGGGTGTAGAACATCCTTAAGGACATTTCACTTTGGTCTCGGTCCTTGGAGTAAAATGCATTTTTTTTGCTTTGACCCGAAATAGAGACTATCAGTAAGTATTGTGTTTGGACGTAACATGAGTTTATTCTCCTGTCGGAGGAAATTTCTATCCCCCGGATTTTATTTTTCATTTGCCTCTACATTTTTAATGAGCGGAACAGAGGGAATAGGTAGTCGTTATACAACTCTTGACCCGGATAGTTACGTATCTCTGTACACACTCAATTGGAGACATCTCCGAGGGTATTTGCTCGATTGTACAATGTCGTTACTGAGATCCATTGGAGCGGAGTTGTTGGAGATCGGTGGGTGTTACATGCGGGCTCCTTCAACTTTTTCCCACCGACTTTCTTGTAAGTAGTTTTGTAAGAGGGCTGAATGTGATGACTGAAGCATCTGACGGAGATAAGTCCCGGTGGAGTGACAGGTACCTTCACACTTTTACTGTTTTTTTTTCTATTGCTACGGGAGAGGTAAAAGGAGGAAAGTTTAGAATGAGGTAGCCAACTCACTTCAATTAATACGAAAAAATTGCGCAGACCAATCTAGCGCACTGATAGAACGGATTAGTTATTGTTAACGAATGGATTTTGGTTGGAGGTTAGAGTCTATTCGGTCCCACCAAATGTTCATTCGTTAATAGTTAACGAATGTACATTTGAGGAGCCTTGTTTGACTTGACTTTCGCCATTCAAGTGAACTATTCGTTAACTATTACTGAATATTCATTTGGTCATATTCAACTCTACCATTCGTTAATAGTTAACGAATCTCGTTTGGAATAAATGAATCATTCTATCAGTGCGGATGCGATGAAAAATTCTATTGGGTTTCTATTGAATATTTTTCCTAGTTGTTGGACGATTCTATTGGGAAAATCCAGAGTTTATCTGCGCGTTTTTTTCATAAAAATGTTCAATGGCAAACATTCTTTTGAAGAAATCAATAGAATTTTGTTTTTCTGTGCAATTTTTTAATGAAGCATTTTCTATAAAAATTTCTGCTTGTTATTGATGAGAGATGAACATGCAGATTTCAATGAAAAATGTAATAATTGAGAACATTGAATAGAAAGATAAAATTCTATTTTTTTTTCTGTAAAATAGATTCTATATCAAATTTAAACAACAATTGTCACTAAAAATTGGTGAAAAAATCACTGAATTTCAGAATGTTGTCCTTGTTGAATTCTACAATCGTAAATTCGCAAAAACTTGCGAGACTAGTAGTGAAAATTCATCATTCGTCCCGCACTTTTTCCTTAATTTACATTCAAAAAGCTCTAGAATTGAATTTCAATCCACGATTACTTAATTTATTTGGTATTTCTCCCAAATTTCTTCGTGATCATATTCCCATTATCTCTTGAATATAAATTTGGATCTGGGATTTATTTTTCTAGAAGAGGAACTACCACCGATACCTTCACACTTTTATTGTTTTTTCTATTCAATTCTCAGGAGAAAAGAAGAAAATTTTAAAGTAATAGTTCCGTTTCAAAATAAAATATTTCTTAATTTTCATCAAAATTCATTAATTCATTAATTATTGCAAATGTCATATGGGGATTGGCGAGCGGAGCAACCAGGGGGCGTGTCCCCCTACTGTGTAAATAAAAACCTGAAAGTTTAAAATAAAAATCAAAGAAAATAATTTTCTAAAAAAAAAGTAATTCCTTTGCAAAATATAAATTGCATAAAGCTGACGATCTATCTCTCCCCTCAAATCTTCCCCACCCAATTTCATTGTTAAATTTACGACGCAAAATTTCCAAACGATTACCCCTAATCAGAAAATGAAAAAAAAAATTATCTGAAAATAATTTCTACCCCCGCGAATCTGCATTTCAAATATCACTGCTTCTTTCATCATCCAGTTATCTGAAATTTCGAGCTCATTAAACATAAAACATAATTATAATGAGACTTTCCAGCAGCGAGCGCGTAATTAGTCCAGTGGAAAATGTGCGAGTTTGGTCAGACGAAAGTTGTCATGGTACATTTTCATTGAGTTATGTATTCCAGGGCGAACGTATCCTCTTACACCAGCCATTATACCCTCCCGCGCTGACAATAACTTCAGTCTCACGTAGTGTAATAAACTCCGTGCCCCTCAAAACTGCCCCACCACCCCCACGAGTGTCGTATCCTCGGGATCGTTAGGGTCATTCTCTGTCATTATCATCAGACCCTCCTGTTTTTCACAATTCTCCTGCTCGAACTACTGGACAAATTAAAGCCAAGGAAAACCGTATTACTGTGTCCCCGGGACACAGAAGTTCGTTAACTTCGTTCTGTCCTTTGCTCCAAGTTTTTTTTTCTGTTCCTTTAGTTTTCCTCCCGTTCTCTCGATTTCACGTCGTATACCTGTCGTACTCACGTGATATTTAGTTCCAATTACATGGATTTCGTTTGGCTAGAACGAGAATGAGTCATAAAGCTGAACACAATTGTTCCGTTTTGAAATTAAATATTGACTAATTTCCCAAAAATTTATGAATCATTCGAAATTACTACTTAAATTGTTCAATTTATAACAATTTCATAGGTCTGTTAACTCGGCTTGTGAATTCCACTCCAGATTGTAACACCTGAATATTTCCCGAGGTTTTAAATCCCTCATTGCCGTAGCACGTCGGAGAAAATGTAGAGAACAGTTCTGCTTCGGCAGAACCAATATTCAAATTCAATCTTATCCGTTTATAATATTCTAATTAATTCTATCTCGTGGAATATTCAAGTGATTTAAATAATATTAATTGTCGTGAATTTAAATCAATTCAAATCCCTTTCACAATCAACAGTTGTTGAATGATTTTAATTCCAATTCGTTATTAATAACCTAATTAGCTTCAAATATCAACATTGAAGATGAAATAACAAATTATATCAATCTGTCATTGTTTGATCATTCCTGAAAATTTAAAACTTAATCCATTGAACTCTTAAACTGCGATCCATAAATGTAAACCACTAGTTAATTAAACATCGACTCATTGTGAATATCCAAAAATTATCATTAAGCAACCAATCAAATCAAATTACCAAAATTATCACCTTTATTAAACAAAAAAATTGATCGCAAATCGCGAATCATCAATCGTCAATTAATAACTGAAAAGAAAAATACCACAATTCCTCGTCTCTTCATGAATAATTATCCATCCCCAATTGAGAACCCGAAGCTGATGCACTGCAATGCCCCACCATCGAATCCCCAAAGGGAATGAAAAAAGTTGAAATAAGATTGCACGAACATTCTGATGCACGTCAAAGGGCTTGACCTTTACATTTCAATTCTTATTGCGCGTCATGTAAAGTTCATTCATGGGTAAAAGGTGCCCTTTGAGCTTGGAGAAGCGCTGGGGTCCGATCGGATTCAAATTGAAAAAGCCCGTGGACGTTCAAAGGGTTAGACCGGAATACAAAGGTGAATCCTCGATATCTTTTTACAATGGAGAAAGCAGTGGGAGGGGCAGGACAGAATGAGAACGGCATCCTTTGCACTGTTGGAATGCGACAATGATGTATCGATGTATCAAGATTGAAGGAAAAGGAATCGAACTTGAATTGCGGATGTGTTTGTGGTTATCAGCGACTTGAGTTTTCGAAACGAACAGACCTAATGATGAAAATTCACTGTCTCCGCGATTTTACTGTGGTGCACAAGCAATTTTGCGGACATGGAAACATAAGTTAGACAAAAATTACCTAGAAAATCACCTCAAATTTTAGTGTACATTGTTAAAAAAATTTGGGCGAGCGTGAATTCAACTTAAGGGGAAAAAGTCGACGGAATTTCGAGTTGATTTGAAAATTCAAGTAAAGCCACAATTTTTCAGCGACAAGAAGACGGAAATTCCGCAATTTACGTGAATTTTCAAGTGAACATTAATATTCACTGCCAAATTCCCTTGAATTTTCAGGAGATTCCTTCAAAATTTCTGGAATTCTAAAACTTTTGAAACAATTCTCTAAAGATTCAGAGGAATCTGGAATTCATGGAGAGATTTCTCTGAATTTTCCTGATTTTTCACTATTTTTTCCGGAATAATTGAATTGAAATTTACAGTTCCCACAGTTTTTTCCATAAAATTATGATTTTTTAACGGCGAAATTCCTTGAAAATTCAGTATATTTCGCCGGGAATGACCATTTGCCCCCACTTTGGAGTGCGAGAATGGGAATTTTTTCCATACTTTTCTCTCTTTGCACGCGGTATTTGAAAATACCTGAAAAAAAAAGTGAAGTAAAGTGAAGTAAAATAACTGAAGTGGAGTAAAAAAATTGAAATATAGTTATTGCCGCGGTATTATGTTTCCTCCAATATGTATTGATGAATTCCCAAGGCCATTCGATCCTCACTGACGCCCGATTTCGCTGGCTTTTCTCTCTGATACCTCTTTTATTTCATCCACTAGGTACCAAGAAAATTCGTGGGTCACGTATTCGTTCATGCGCGTAGTGAGAATGCCACTGGAATATTGAGGGGTCAACCGATGTGGTACACACTTGGGAATTTGAGTTCCACACGTACTCACATTTTTTTTTCAGCGTCACACTGCGGTTTATGATATTTTCAAATTTTCAGAAGATTCTCATTTATTCTGGGAATATTTTTTAGGGCCAGTATGGAAGGAATAAAGTCTAAATTATCCCCAAAGATGCAGATTCTCACACTGAGAGAAAAATATAATTCTTCTGACTATATTTCATCACCATCGAATTATAGTCAAAAAGTCCTCAACAATTTTTCATGGGTTACGGTAACTATGGCCGGAGAAGTAATTACTACAATGGAATGTAGTCATTGCAACTATTTTATAGTTCTCCTCACGATAGATTTGTCGTGGTTACTTTTGAACTTTGGTTAGTTTAACTGCATTTTGATTTGCAAAAATTACGCTTGCGAAGTTACTATAATGTTATATGCCACATACAAAAAAAAATCGTATCGTTCACCAAAATGCCTCAACTATTTTCTTATTGTAAATCGAACTTCAAACGTTTCTCTCAGTGTAGGTAATTGGATTTGATTGGTTGCTGAATGATAATTTTTGGATGTTCACAATGAGTCGAAGTTTAATTAATTAGTGGTTTACATTTATGGATCGCAGTTTAAGAGTTCAATAGATTAAGTTTTAAACTTTCAGGAATGATCAAACAATGACAGATTGATATAATTTGTTATTTCATCTTCAATGTTGATATTTGAAGCTAATTAGGTTATTAATAACGAATTGGAATTGAAATCATTTAACAACTGTTGATTGTGTTGATTGTTCATTGAAAGAGATATGATTTGATTTTGAAAGGGATTTGAATTGATTTAAATTCACGACAATTAATATTATTTAAATCACTTGAATATTCCACGAGATAGAATTAATTAGAATATTATAAACGGATAAGATTGAATTTGAATATTGGATGGTGGACACATTCAATGTGTTTTGACGGACTGCTGAAGCAGAACTGTTCTCTAAATTTTCTCAGACGTGCTACAGCACGTCACTCTCTCTGCATGTGTTTTAGTACAAAGGACCTCTTTGTTACCACATCTCGGGTATTTGCTATAGTTTCGGAGTAAGAAACTGAAGGAAGCTACAGTCAACGAGGGATTTAAACCCTCAGGGAATATTCAAGTGTTATAAATTGAACAATTTAAATAGTAATTTCGAGCAATAATTAATAAATTTTTGGAAAAATTGATACATGTTTCATCGTTGCTTCTTTTTTTATTTAATTTCTGTTCCTCATCATTTCGTGTATCGCGAGACGCACGTACCCGGCGAAATTGCACTGCACCTATACGAATATCGATTGCAAGAACTCACCGTGATTCGTTGGACGGATAGTTTCCGCTCTATTAAGCTCCAGGCGTTTGTGTCTTCCGGGCGGAGGGGCTGTATGGTATCTCGACCGGACGTCCGGGAACAATCACCGGTGGTAGTATTTTTTGAAACGTCTTGGGGTGCTCAAAATGCCTGAGGAGAAACGAAAAATTGGTTGAGGTGTTTCTTCTAAAAAATCGAAGTAAGTAAAATAAATCAAAAAATTCAGGGGAGACTTATCTGAGTAATCTGCATCATTGATAATTTTTCACGAAAAACCAAGAGCGGAATTGCTTCCGTCACAGCAAAATATAATTACATATTTCTGCTAATAAATTAGCAATTTGCGTCTCAGTAGAATTTCTACGAAGATGTTTTTTAAATGAAATTCACTGATTCATTCCGTTTGAAAATAAAATAACGAGATTTGTATGTTATTGTCATCCCTTCAGCTGCATTCAACAAATCAGTTTTGTAGTATTAGATAATTTTATTTATCACTGCACTTCATCAAAAAATCAGTTGACTTTAATTCAAAAGAGAGCCGGACGGAAATTCACTGGGAATTTGTCTCTGGGAATGCACGTGAAACGTTGGAACTTAGTGCCAGCATTAAAACCACGGAATGGACTTAACGACTCGTGGCGTGTCGGTAGCTGGCGGTTACCTAACCAAGCCTTCAGCGACTGCAGCCCTTATTTCATTTTGCATCCCATTCTCTTAGGCCACTTTGTCCCTCCAACGTTTATTCAACGAGTAGAAGGACTTGGCGCCCGTCAAACTGTAAATTGAGGGCAGTGGAGGCCTCGATGGAGCGGAAATGACAGGCTCAAACGGGGGAGGCTGCATTATACATTTTCCAATTAATTCTTGGTACACTTGCCGGCTAATTACTGGAGATACTCGATTATTGGGAAATTAATTTTTTGCACTTGAGCTGTTTTCCGCGGAAAGTCAAAATAAAGAAGTAAAATGAAAAATTCAAAATTGGCCTCAAAAAATAATGAACTATTGAAAAAAAATTATGTGTGGCATGAAAAACAATTTCAAAAAGGAGAATATTGTGAATTCACAGTTTGTCTCGCGTATTTTTCTCCGATGACTTGACTTTTTCAGTGGTTTTCCCTCAACTTTTTTCACCGCGAGTCGATTCCAACCACAAAATCCGTTCCAATATCTTCTCCAGCCTTGAATTATTCCCTTCACAAAAATATTTCCCCACTCGATACCCTCTCGGTTTATTTCACGTCTGTCATATCGCCAGTGAGGAAAACATCAATACGAAAAAAAGTATCTTTTCATATAAATTCATGAATACATTCAAGACGGTGTAGGATCGAATAGCACGGGAGTGCCCGAGACCGATATTTTTCGGGCATGTATGTATCGAGAGCAGCAAATATTTTGACAACAATGGGTTACCCATAAATATTGGTAGAATGCAATATTACGGGAATACTCTGTGATATAATGTGCTTTTGGGTGAGCAACATTATGAAGCATCTCCCACGGTGTGCCAAACGGCTACCTATCTCCCCCGGGGGCTGCATAGACATGGGTTGAGAGAATTTACGCTTTGTTGCTCGAGATGCGACAACGCATCAGACCCAAAATCGCATTAATTTCAAAAACAACGTGAATGCGGAGCAATTTGAAATTCAGAACTTTAGAATTTTCAGAATGGAAATAGTTGCTGCAATCAATAGAAGGGGGAAATTGCTTCAATTGAATTGCATTGTTAAAAATTTTCTTCTGAATTTTTCGCGTCAAATTCAGGAAATTTTTATTGTGTTCAAGTTGCACTGAAATTTCAGGAAATATTGTTGTTTAAAATACAAATATTTCATTGATTTTCTGTTCAAATGATCTGGAAATCTATATAATACTCGATTTTTCAGTTCAATCTTGTGAAAATTCAGGGAAAAATTGAAAATTCATGTCGTTTTGTTGTTGAATATTCATGTTTCACTGAAAATTCAATGAAGTTGTGAAATTTTCATCTCACTCCCACTGAAAACTCATGAATTTCCGTGAATTCTACTTAAAACTTGAAATTTCATAACCATTTTTTCCCTAAATCCGATTCGATGTCACTCTCATGAGAATTACTGTAATATCTTCCATGAAATTTCAAAAAATTTCTAACAGTGGTAAAATGGTAAGATGCACAGAGAAAAAAATGTTTTGATTTTCAGGGACATGTCACAGTTTTTCCGAAATCTATCTCCAATTATTACGTACACTGTTAAAAATTTTGTCTTTTAAAAATCTTGTCTTTTAAAAATCCGATAATCCATTGATTTTCTGTTCAAATGATGTGGAAATCTATAAAATACTTGATTTTTCAGTTCAATTATTCTGCGAAAATTCTGAAAAATCAGGAAAATTCAAGGAAAAATTGAAAATTCATGTCGTTTTGTTTCCAAATATTCATGTTCCAATAAATATTCAATCAAGTTGTGAAATTCACAGATTTTGTCACCAATGTTTGGAGACACCGTCACTAATTCCTCGAAAAATCGTGAGTAATCGTCAGGAAAATTTTGTAATCATTACAAATGTAGAAATTATTCCATCTGAACATAAAAAATTTCCACACACGAATAATAAGATAATACAGTGAATTATGGGTCTTATCACTGTGCACTGAGAGAAACATGAATTTCCGTGAATTCAATAAGAAAATAGTTGAGGCATTTTGGTGAACGATACGATTTTTTTTGTATGCGGCACATAACATTATAGTAACTTCACAAGCGTAATTTTTGCAAATCAAAATGCAGTTAAACTAACCAAAGTTCAAAAGTAACCACGACAAATCTACCGTGAGGAGAACTATAAAATAGTTGCAATGACTACATTCCATTGTATAGTAATTACTTCTCCGGCCACAGTTACCGTAACCCATAAAAAATTGTTGAGGACTTTTTGACTATAATTCGATGGTGATGAAATATAGTCAGAAGAATTATATTTTTCTCTCAGTATAAAGTATCGACTTGATTTATTTAATATCTGTAACTCAGGAGTATCGTTAACGCGACGCAACACAGGGAAAGGAGGAGTTCCTTGAAGTTTTTTACCCAAAATCAATGACTCGCATCGAATCCGTTCACTTACTGCGATCCCTCAGCGATTTATTTTGTTTCATGTCGGGAAATCGGCGCTTCGAATTGGCAGCTATCGAGCCCCGGGAGTTTTCTAAATCCTTCGATTATTTCACAGTTCAAAAATTCAACGCGCCTCCCGGCAGTTTTCCCCGGTGAAAGCCTTCCTCTGACGTGCTGCGGTGGAGAGATTGAGAGAGCCCGGAAGAATGAGAGGGTGAACGGAGAAATTGAGGAAAAACGCTTCGGCTCCCGTGAGCAAAAGCCATAATGTAATGGCCACGTTTCAGCCTGATGGGCATCTCTTCTCCTCTCGTCTTTTGAATATTTTTCAGTCAATTCAGACCTTCTTTCAGAGTTCGGTAGATCCAAAAAAGAGAGGAATCCGCTTTAGTCTACGTTAGGAAGAGACGCGTATGGCTGGCAAGGAGTGCACTATTGGTCAAGTTCAATCGCCAACAGAAAAAATATACTGCTTCAGTACCACGTGATAATGCATAATAAATTCATCATTAAGAATTTTTAACCTGTCAAGTGGACAGCCCCGTTGAAAAGAAGAATGAAATTGACTAAGAAAATCATTCATGATACAAATTACTTTTCTCATCAAATTGGAAGTGTTGTGGCGTACTTTTCCGGTTTCAAAGGCAATAATTTAAGAAAATGTTCATAAATAATGGAGGACTTGCGACTGCAGTGGTAACAGTCTAATTTTGATCGGACAACATCGCACGCGTCGGCTAGTAGTGGGGTTGTAACAGTGATTTTAGGTTTGATTATTCGGTTTGATTTTTAGTTGTAGAAAAAGTCTAGGGTGTCGTACGGTAGTCTATGTTTATATGCCTAGCGACTGTAGTCCCACGCGGTTAAGTGTGCCTAAGCGGACACCCATCCAAGTACTGGGCAGACTGAACGCTGCTTATCTTAGATTTCCCCTTTGCCTCCCCCCCACAATTTAACCACGAGATTCAATTAATCAAACCAGTAAAAAAGACTCTGACATCCTGAAGCAAGAGCGATTTTCCTCACGACAAAATGCATTTCATTTCAACAAATGCAAAAGGTGATTCTCCCTTTACATGAAAAATAAACTCTGAATGCACTGGCCCAGGAGAATTAATTCCAAAAAAATTCTTTGCCGTCATTCGTACCCCTAATCCCTTTCCCCAATGTTTTTCAGTTGAAAACGTGAAAGGACAGCTGAGAAATGAAGCAAAGACGAATGTGTGAAGCTCAGGTATGAGGCATGAAAGAGTCACAAAAGTAAAGTAAAGATGAAAGGAAGCCAAGAGAGTCTGACTACCAGCGATGAGGTGAATTCTCTTTTCCCGTGTATGGGTTCACCATCTGGTTTCGGTAAAATCCAAAGGGATGTTTGCTTTCTTGCGGCATGAGTTTTGGCAGAGAAAAGCTTGTACACCCCATTACGGTCTCACATCCCATTTTCCTCTCGCCTTTTCCATACTGACGCCATCTCCCTCTCTCGTCTCCTTCACATGAACTTTGTAAGTGTGTACACACGGATGTGTTGAGAAATGGCGTTACGTTTTCTTCTCTCCGCCGCAAGAGTCGTATAATTCCGCAGTGAGCCACGCGACTCCGGCCCCATCTCCCTTCAACCAGTTATTGTGCAATTTCGTTCTTTCACCCTTTCATTCGGGCGCGGTGGGGCTGTGTGGGTGCGCTTGAATGTATTGGAATTGCGACCGGTGGTTTACAGTATATACAGGAGGGGTTGGATTTACGCGACACGCAAGAGGAATCACATCCGGGGGATTCCGTGAGTCGAGACCACCGAATTCCGAAAATGCATTTAACTTGGGGGGTTAATACTGATGGCTGAAACAAGAAAAAGGGGATTTATGAAATATTTTGTTTTAATTATGAATCTAGTGGGAGAGTCAATGTTGAATTCAGTCAATTCGCGTATGAAACTCGATGACAATTGCATTGTGATGGCATATTCTATTGCGAAATAAAAGCCAATGACTAAAACCGATGGATCAAAATCATTAAAATTCAGAATCAAAATTATTCGGGTGTAAAAGCCAATGTCAAAGCTCAATTGATTTCTTGGGGATGAAATCATGATACTCTTACAGAATAAATTACATTATTGTATCGAACAATTAAGCTCACTCAGGAAAATTTAGGACTAATATGAGATGATTGTTTATTTATTATTAATTTGGAAGGAATTGAAAGATTCATTTTTGGTTTTGAGATTAATAACTTGGTTCAATTCAATTGACAATTGCATTGTGAAGGCATATTTTATTGCGAAATAAAAGCCAACTCCGGTGATTAGAACCGATGGATCGAAATCATTAAAATTCAGAATCAAAATTATTCGGGTGTAAAAGCCAATGTCAAAGCTCAATTGATTCTTTGGGGATGAAATCATGATACTCTTCCAGAATAAATTACATTATTGTATCGAACAATTAAGCTCACTCAGGAAAATTTAGGACTAATATGAGATGATTGTTCATTTATTATTAATTTGGAAGGATTTGAAAGATTCATTTTTGGTTTTGAGATTAATAACTTGGTTCAATTCAATTGACAATTGCATTGTGGAGGCATATTCTATTGCAAAATAAAAGCCAACTCTGGTGATTAAAACTGGATCGAAATCATTAAAATTCAGAATCAAAATTATTCTGGTATAAAAGCCAATGTCAAAGCTCAATTGATTCCTTGGGGATGAAATCATGATACTCTTCCAGAATAAATTACATTATTGTATCGAACAATTAAACTCACTCAGGAAAATTTAGGACTAATATGAGATGATTGTTTATTTATTATTAATTTGGAAGGAATTGAAAGATTCATTTTTGGTTTTGAGATTAATAACTTGGTTCAATTCAATTGACAATTGCATTGTGAAGGCATATTTTATTGCGAAATAAAAGCCAACTCCGGTGATTAGAACCGATGGATCGAAATCATTAAAATTCAGAATCAAAATTATTCGGGTGTAAAAGCCAATGTCAAAGCTCAATTGATTTCTTGGGGATGAAATCATGATACTCTTACAGAATAAATTACATTATTGTATCGAACAATTAAGCTCACTCAGGAAAATTTAGGACTAATATGAGATGATTGTTTATTTATTATTAATTTGGAAGGAACTGAAAGATTCATTTTCGGTTTTGAGATTAATAGGTTGGTTCAATTCACGATTTATATAATTTTCAATTGGATTTATTATTTTAATTTGGTTTGATTTTGTTATTATTCTTTAGTTGTTTTAAATATAATTTGAGGCGTTAACTAGCACGATAAATTGATTAAGTAACAATAATAGTTTGAAATACAATGACGCGGAATAAATGTTCGATATAAATTTGAGTTTAATTGAGGTTGATTCACTAGAGTATTTACCGAGACCGAGCAAGTAATTTAAATTTTGGACAGATTGAATGTTTTGATGCGTCCACACTGACGGCTCAACGTGAACTGTCCTTTTCCCTTTGCGTATGGCTACGACAGCTNATTGAAAGATTCATTTTTGGTTTTGAGATTAATAACTTGGTTCAATTCAATTGACAATTGCATTGTGAAGGTATATTTTATTGCGAAATAAAAGCCAACTCCGGTGATTAGAACCGATGGATCGAAATCATTGAAATTCAGAATCAAAATTATTCGGGTGTAAAAGCCAATGTCAAAGCTCAATTGATTTCTTGGGGATGAAATCATGATACTCTTACAGAATAAATTACATTATTGTATCGAACAATTAAGCTCACTCAGGAAAATTTAGGACTAATATGAGATGATTGTTTATTTATTATTAATTTGGAAGGAATTGAAAGATTCATTTTTGGTTTTGAGATTAATAACTTGGTTCAATTCAATTGACAATTGCATTGTGAAGGCATATTCTATTGCGAAATAAAAGCCAACTCTGGTGATTAAAACTGGATCGAAATCATTAAAATTCAGAATCAAAATTATTCTGGTATAAAAGCCAATGTCAAAGCTCAATTGATTCCTTGGGGATGAAATCATGATACTCTTCCAGAATAAATTACATTATTGTATCGAACAATTAAACTCACTCAGGAAAATTTAGGACTAATATGAGATGATTGTTTATTTATTATTAATTTGGAAGGAATTGAAAGATTCATTTTTGGTTTTGAGATTAATAACTTGGTTCAATTCAATTGACAATTGCATTGTGGAGGCATATTCTATTGCGAAATAAAAGCCAACTCTGGTGATTAAAACTGGATCGAAATCATTAAAATTCAGAATCAAAATTATTCTGGTATAAAAGCCAATGTCAAAGCTCAATTGATTCCTTGGGGATGAAATCATGATACTCTTCCAGAATAAATTACATTATTGTATCGAACAATTAAACTCACTCAGGAAAATTTAGGACTAATATGAGATGATTGTTTATTTATTATTAATTTGGAAGGAATTGAAAGATTCATTTTTGGTTTTGAGATTAATAACTTGGTTCAATTCAATTGACAATTGCATTGTGGAGGCATATTCTATTGCGAAATAAAAGCCAACTCTGGTGATTAAAACTGGATCGAAATCATTAAAATTCAGAATCAAAATTATTCTGGTATAAAAGCCAATGTCAAAGCTCAATTGATTCCTTGGGGATGAAATCATGATACTCTTCCAGAATAAATTACATTATTGTATCGAACAATTAAACTCACTCAGGAAAATTTAGGACTAATATGAGATGATTGTTTATTTATTATTAATTTGGAAGGAATTGAAAGATTCATTTTTGGTTTTGAGATTAATAACTTGGTTCAATTCAATTGACAATTGCATTGTGAAGGCATATTCTATTGCGAAATAAAAGCCAACTCTGGTGATTAAAACTGGATCAAAATCATTAAAATTCAGAATCAAAATTATTCGGGTGTAAAAGCCAATGTCAAAGCTCAATTGATTTCTTGGGGATGAAATCATGATACTCTTACAGAATAAATTACATTATTGTATCGAACAATTAAGCTCACTCAGGAAAATTTAGGACTAATATGAGATGATTGTTTATTTATTATTAATTTGGAAGGAACTGAAAGATTCATTTTCGGTTTTGAGATTAATAGGTTGGTTCAATTCACGATTTATATAATTTTCAATTGGATTTATTATTTTAATTTGGTTTGATTTTGTTATTATTCTTTAGTTGTTTTAAATATAATTTGAGGCGTTAACTAGCACGATAAATTGATTAAGTAACAATAATAGTTTGAAATACAATGACGCGGAATAAATGTTCGATATAAATTTGAGTTTAATTGAGGTTGATTCACTAGAGTATTTACCGAGACCGAGCAAGTAATTTAAATTTTGGACAGATTGAATGTTTTGATGCGTCCACACTGACGGCTCAACGTGAACTGTCCTTTTCCCTTTGCGTATGGCTACGACAGCTTTCAGGTAGTAGGACCCGGGTATAAGGGTCTCATTGCAGGAGCATTTTCAAGTTTTCTGTTTTTAGCTATTGTTTCCATAAACAGAAGGATACGCTACAGTTTTTCTCTTGAGTTGGACGCGGTAAACACTAAAATGTAAAATTTTGTATTGCTATTTGGTAACTTTAGAACGACACATCCATGATATTGTTTGGAAATTAACAATTTGGAACATTTCGTAAATACTTTCAAGATAATTAATTTAATATTTTATTCTACGACGAAACAATTATTATGCTCGGTAAAATTATGAGGTGTATTATTCCAAAATTCAAGATTTTGTCCCCAATTAGTTAAAATTGAATTGCACAAACAAAACAAAATAAATAAATTATTAGTTGAATGAAATTCTCAAAAGAATGTTAAACACGTCAGGCATTAATCTTCATTTACAATCAATCAAATGAACAAAATAATTTCATCGGCTAGATAAAAAATTAATTTATCAATAAATTCAACACCTGCAGTTTCCCCCATTCTGTATGAAAAATGAAGAAATTCCCTTGACAAATGTCGGGAAATTCTTCACGAACACGAGACACAATTTCTAAAATGAAGTAATTTGTTTCGTGTTACATTTCGCGTCATGGCTGACCTACTAAACTTGTTGCCCCTTTTCACATTAGCGAGAAGCAATTTTTCCAGCTCATATTTTTCGGTTCCCTTCATTTTCTCGTGCTTTTTTTTCTCTCTCCCTTTCGATCTCTCTTAGAGCGCTAGGCAACGTGAAAAGGGGGAACATGTCGAGACACGCCGCGGGTGTCAGTGAGGGGTCGACGTGTAAATTGAAGCGATCCATTATACGATGGTGTCGGGTTGTTGGTTGCTACGTGCCAGGGAGGCAGGGAATAGAGGTCATGTGGTGAGAATTTTCTTAGTAGAATGAAGGAAAAAAACTACTACATTTTTTAGTCCCCTCGCTGGGGACTCGAGGAGAGAGCTTCAGCCGATTACGAGACATTCCTCGTTTTCCCCGTTTACATCGATGAAATTAGTAATCTGGTTGGTATTCACGTTATGAATCCAATTTGCCAGCACAGGAGTATTATTCCGAAAATCCGTTGCTAATGATTATAAGCCTCTCGGCTATTCCAATACTATCGATTCAATGGTATTTACCCATCACATTTTCAATAATTCTGTGGAATTGAATAGCCCCTTTGCCGGTCATAATCGCCCACCGAATTAAATGTCAAAATTTCGTGTAATAGTTCTTTTCATTCTTCGGTTTTCTCAGTTACATTGATGAAATTAGTAATCTGGTTGGTATTCACGTTATGAATCAAATTTGCCAGCACAAGAATATTACTCCGAAAATCCAGCGCTAGTGATTCTAAACCTCGAAATGATGACTATGACTCCGCTATTCCTATATTATCGATTCGCTGGGGTTTACCCATTACATTTCCAATAACTCTGTGGAAGTGAATAGCCCTTTTGAAGTCCATAATCGGCCACTGAATATTTTGGTTGCCTATGTGAACCTGGTACTGAAATCATGTGCAGAAATGAAACTGAGCAAAGCTGAACCCCGAAAAATGGAGAGCAGAGAATTTTCTTAATAGAACAAGTGGAGAAACTGTTAAATTTTTTAGTTCCGTGGGAGGAGATGAGAAGCAGAGGAGTTTATCTAATTATGAGACATTCTTCATTTCCCCATTGAGAGGAATGAAATGAATAATCTGGTTAATATTCTCGGTATGAATTCAGTGCGCAAGTGCAGGAGTATTATTCCGAAAAAACATTGCTAATGATTTTAAGCCGGGAAGTAATGATTAGAACCCTTTGTCCTTAAAACCCCCATAAAAAAATATATATGGGCCAATTCCATATATTTTTCAAATTTATGAAGAGTATACAAAAAAATATATAAAACATATATTTTATAAAACTATATAAAAAGATATATAAAATATGTTTTATATATTTTTTTATATAAATTGGGCCAATTTAAGATATTTTTTCATATATTTATCAAAATATAAATTTTTGCGTGTGGGGATATCACCGATTCTCTAGAATTTACTCATCACATATCGAATTTGAATATGCTATAATGTTCAATAATTTTGTGCAATAAAAACAGTCAATTCCGTCCATTTCAATCCAGCACTGAAAAATGGAAAGAAGAGAATTTTCTCAGCAGAATAAGAAAATAAACTACTAAATTTTCTTAGTCCCTTTCCCGGAGACGAGAAGCAGAGGACTCTATCCAATTATGAAACATTCTTCATTTCCCCCATTTACATGAATGAAATGAATAATCTGGTTAGTACATTCACGTTATCAATTCAATGCGCAAATGCAAGACTATTATTCCGAAAATCCATCGCTAATGATTCTAACCCTCGAAGTAATGTTTAGAACTGCGATTCCAAAATTACCAATTGCCTAGAATTTACCCAACACATATCAAATTTCCAAATTTCCATGCTCCAATGTTCGATAATTCTGTACAATCGACCGACCCTTCTGAAGTCTATAATCGCTCACTGAATATTTCTGTTACATCCACGTGAATCCGCCACTAAAAATCCCATTCAACTCGAGTTAAATCATGTACAGAAATGCGACTGGGCAAAACCAATGCCCGAAAAAATTCGCAGCAGTGAAGCCATTTCGCTTCGACGATACGATAAATTGCATTTCCGTTTCCTGATCGTCTTGTTATACATCGTTGAAAGACGAGATTATAGCTGGAGGGCTGGAGATAATTTCCACTCGAAACCCATTTGATAGTGAAAGGGAAAAATTGAACGTCAGAGGATACACGAAGATTTGGAGGAATAAAAAAAGAAAAACTCACAATGTTTTTACTTTGTTTCAGATTTTTTTTTGGTAACGTTATTTCTTTTCACCTGATAGATTCCTCAGGCGTTTAATCTCATCGCAACTTGACGGCGATACAATTCGGTAACAATTTGTTTTTTGTTCGGAGGCTGAAAGCGTCAGACGATACTCCAACCCCTCACAAATGATGAAAATCTCACTGAATTCCAACTGTTCCTCATAATAAAATATTTCATATAATCAACATTAGGCATTAACAATACAATAATTCGTCTCCCATTTCGCCTCACAGAAACGAATAGTTATACTTCAAACTAATGAAAAATAAAACAACAACTTTAACGTTTCTCTCACACCATTCGCTGTTTTACGTACTCGGGTCACGTAGGTGAATGGGTATTATTTTTCCTTAGTTTCTCCCCCAGAGGGGATAAAAGATTGACGACATTGTGTGAACGAATGTCTCATACCTCACATATACAAATTTCAAAAGTTTACAATGCAAAGAGCTGCGGATACTCCACAGGGGATTCATTTTTACACTTAATATCATAATATTTACACTAACTAACATGAGTTTTGTAGGCGAGAGGCATAAAAATTTATCTAAAATACTTCGAAAAATCTAGTCTATTCAGCTAAATACATTTTAACGGAAAATTGACGGTTTGTTCTGGGTTTTTCATCCAGTGAATTGCATTGCACTTGGTGTTTTGTTTAGCACTCTCTCACATTTTCGGAAATATCCTGGTGTCTGTGGTTAAACTATCCCTGACAATTTTATTCTCCTAATTCACGAAATTGAAACACGAAGAGAATGCGTCGACTCACGCGTACGAATTCGCATACATGACGCGCATTGAAACGCGTAATCGGCCTCAATTCCCCGAGTCAATAGTATCGGAGGAATACAACACATGAATTATTAATTTAATACACGAGGCTGTGTACCACATATGGTTTTGGCTCATAGGAGAAATCGTTTCAGTGATCAAAAAGAAAAGTTCAACTTTTCGCTTAACCAAATGGTGAATAAAAAGGTGCTGGTCTGTGCGACGATTAGTAGACTCGAAGGTTAAAAAGTAATGAGAAGAGACATCTCATTTAGACGAAAAGAAGCCCAACGTACTTTTTAGAAAAATGTTTACACTAATGCGTGAAAATGAAAATTGTAAACAAATGGAGACGTTGCGCTTCTTTTAGTCTAGATGAGATGTCTTTTCTCCTCATTCTTTAATCTCCAGTCTGATAATGACCGCACAAGCCAACACCTCCTATTCATAAATGAGTCGGCCAAAGAAAACGCCTTAAGATACAAATAGTGAATACTATTTTTTTCGAATCGTCTTGCTTAAATTCACAAGATTATTTTCTCCGTCTGAATTTCAACCGGTAAGAATGCAGGATTTGACGATTTGCGGTATGGGGGTTCAATTATTTCGATTATTTCCTCCAATCTGATGTCGACCAATCGGAGTACAGTATTTGGCATCACGTGACGGCTTCACATCAGTACTGTTTGATAAATCCGAAGTAGGATATCAGTTACTTTCCCTTCTTTTGACAGATTTTCCCCACATTTTGGTGAAGAGTGTCACAATTATGTGTAACTCCCCTCATGTTACTCTCGCATGTGACACATGCAAAAAGTCAAATTCACATGCAGGATTTGACGTTTTACGGTGGGTGAGAAGGATTATTTTAATCCTGCCGAATGGTCCCTCGAGCACCAAAATTTCTCAAAGATCTTGAAGCGCTCGAGAGCATCATCTGAAAATTTCTAAAACGCAAACATCGCAATTTCATTTCAATTCAAGTGAAAATGAACAAATAAAAGAACCCTGACATGACGTAACTTTCTTTTATCTTCGCCTCCACATTTACTGCTCTCGAAATACAGCGAAATTCATCATCTACTGTATACCTCGGCTATCACCGGTTACCACACCTCCCATTATCGTAAGAATTCACAAATACAAACATAAATCGCATCATCAAAATAACACGACATTCAAGTGATGAGTCGCAGTCAGTTCATGATAAACTCATAAAAATTCAACTAAATCATAAATGATGCACGTCCAGCGCGCCCGATGATTCGCCTCCGCTGTAATTCCTGCATTGATTTACACACGTTGGCCCACGTCTGGGAAACAGGGTCAAGTGTTTGGCGATATATTTTAGAAATTCAAGAAAATTCAATTTCCAAGTCCTGAGGAAGCAATATAAGTGAGACCAAATCACCAATTCCCTTCGAAAGTTCACTCTTGAAACCCTCTTATCCCTCTTGGTCGGCATTTCGCCTCCACCCGAATGCACTATTTCCAATTCACTGGATATTCCTCCCTTCCTTCTCCTCCTTCTCCTCTCCTCCCCCTCCCGTCGGAGTCCACCTCACCCTGATTTAGCAGATGCATCGATTCAAACTACGATTAAATCACTGATGCTACTCTGGAAGGGAAGAATTTCAAAGTATAGTCAAGTGGGTACACACACTCGTAGTACATGACTATGATCTTAATGGTTTTTCTCCTCACGGTACATCGACTATTCCTAGATAGCCAAAGAGATCCATTCCAATGTCACTGGTTGACTCTGGTGGTCGTGATATGTGTCCACGTATGTATGCAAGAATTGGGGCTCGTGGCTATGCAACAATGTCCATGTCTGACGATGAATTTGACGTTGTTGGGGCTAAACTACCGAGTGTGTCCTCGTCGGGGAGGGGGTGGTGACAGGCTGGGGCTGGTGGACTCAGGGGTGGCAGGTGCGGTGATGACAGCATTGGATCCCCACCGTGGACTGGACCACCCGTGTCATCTTCCATCAGATCCTCGAATTGTGCCATACTCAGGAGGGACGTGTCTTCGCTCACCATTTCGGGCATCTGATGGCAATTTCAAGTTATTAGTTTATTCGGGGATGATCTTTATGGAGTTTTCAATAGTCGTTATTTCACGTTAGAAAGTTAGTGGAATTTCAGTCGCAGCGTCATCTGAATTTTTGATGTTGTGAGGTTGAATTCAATTTCAAATGAAAGCCTTTACTAAATTTTTTGTGCATGTTGAAAATTCAAGAAAATTGGGTTTTTCATGTTAAATAATCATTGATTTTTTAATGAAAGCTTTAGCTTCCAAACTCATCAGGAAAGTTGAACACCACATTTACTTCCATTTTCCATGGATTGAGAATTCGGAAAAATTGGGAAGTGAGTGATGTATTTTCGCTGGCATCTTCGGGTATCTGATGGTAATTTCAGGTTATTAGTTTATTAAGAGATGATCTTTGTGGAGTTTTGAATAGTCGTTATTTCACGTTAGAAAGTTAGTGGAATTTCAGTCGCAGCGTCATCTGAATTTTCGATGTTGTGAGGTTGAATTCAACTTCAAATGAAAGCCTTTACTAAATTTTTTGTGCATGTTGAAAATTCAAGAAAATTGGGTTTTTCATGTTAAATAATCATTGATTTGTTAATGAAAGCTTGAACTTCCAAACTGATCAGGAAAGTTGAACACCACATTTACTTCCATTTTCCATGGATTGAGAATTCGGAAAAATTGGGAAGTGAGTGATGTATTTTCGCTGGCATCTTCGGGTATCTGATGGTAATTTCAGGTTATTAGTTTATTAAGAGATGATCTTTGTGGAGTTTTGAATAGTCGTTATTTCACGTTAGAAAGTTAGTGGAATTTCAGTCGCAGCGTCATCTGAATTTTCGATGTTGTGAGGTTGAATTCAACTTCAAATGAAAGCCTTTACTAAATTTTTTGTGCATGTTGAAAATTCAAGAAAATTGGGTTTTTCATGTTAAATAATCATTGATTTGTTAATGAAAGCTTGAACTTCCAAACTGATCAGGAAAGTTGAACACCACATTTACTTCCATTTTCCATGGATTGAGAATTCGGAAAAATTGGGAAGTGAGTGATGTATTTTCGCTGGCATCTTCGGGTATCTGATGGTAATTTCAGGTTATTAGTTTATTCAGAGATGATCTTTGTGGAGTTTTGAATAATCGTTACTTCACGGTTAGAAATTTAGAGGAATTTCAGTCGCAGCGTCATCTGAATTTTCGATGTTGGGAGGTTGAATTCAATTTCAAACGAAAGCCTTTACGAAATTTCTTGTTCATCTTGAAAATTCAAGAAAATTGGGTTTTTCATATTAAATAATCATTGATTATTCAATAAAAGCTTGAATTTCCAAACTCATCGGGAAAATTGAATCCATACAATCCAATTTTCCGTGGATTGAGAATTCAAAAAAATTGAGAAGTAAGTGATGTATTTTCGCTGGCATCTTCGGGCATCTGATGGCAATTTCAGGTTATTAGTTTATTTAGTGATCATCTTTGTGGGGATTTGAATATTCGTTACTTCACGGTTAGAAATTTATTGGAATTTCAGTCACAGCGTCATCTGAATTTTCGATGTTGAGAGGTGGAATTCAATTTCAAATGGAAGCCTTCAAATGAAAGACTAAATTTCTTGTGTATCTTGAAAAATTCAAGAAAATTGGATTTTTCATGTTAAATAATCATTGATTTTTTAATGTAAGCTTGAATTTGCAAACTCATCGGGAAAATTGAACATCACATGCAATTCAATTTTTCATAGATTGAGAATCATAACAAATTTATTCACATTCAGAATTTTACCAGAAATCGATTTCATGCCTAAAAAATGTTGTCGAAAGTTGAAAAAAAAATTATTTTTCATTTGCAAACAACGGATGTTTAAAAAAATGATGAATCTGTACAAAAATTTAATTGTCAAATTTAATGATTGAAAATGTTTCATTCTATCGTGTGGTCTGTAACAAACTGCAAAAGATAATTGGATGTCCAATGACTCCATCGCAAGACCAACGACAATTCCCCCGTAAACTCTTGAATTCTCGGTATTTCAAAACTCCAGAGATGAATATAACTGAAGCTGGTAATTCCTGCTTGCCGGGTTTAAAATGAACTGGTGTATGTTTGCGTGTACATCTTCACTGTTATTCCACAGTCACTTTAAGAAGCTGGTGATAAGGGATGACGTGGTAATAAGGGAGAAGGATAAAGGTGAGAATCTCCTCCTCATTTGCTCAAACTCGGAAGCAACTTTTACCTTATGAAAAAGAAATATCGTGTTATGGAGGGAGTAAAAAAAATGTTAATGAGAAGGCACTCGTTATTGCATTCTGTGAAACTTCTTTGCGGAATAATTTCCATCCTTAACCACGATAATAATAATCGCGAAAACAAAAACTTTCTGTTTCTTCTGGAATCTTTTTTTTCTCCGCAAAAGTTGAAATTAACTTTCGTCGATGAAAGAAGGTAAATAATCCCTTTCTTTCATTCTCACGTACAACTTTTTTCTCCACTCCGTCCTCAAATAACTCGGAATTATCATTCCAAACGCCAACGAATGTCTGGGTACATAGCCAGGATGAGGAGAATGAAAGTAAAAATGAGAAGACCAGAGGAGTGAGTAACGAATAAAGAAGCAAATTCTTACCTTTCTTCGGTCGTGCTTAGTCCTTGAGAATGAGTTGACAGCTACGGCTGACGTTGACGCCCAGCTTGCATCCGTAACTGGAAGACCATGAGCCTTCGCTTGAAGCTCAAGCTCTTGTACACGTAATAATAACCGACGATTCTGATGCTCCAGCTGTTTGTGCCTTGTTTCACTCTGTTTCATCCGTGTGAGCTCATTTTTCAGTAATTTTATGTACTCCACGGAGGATTTTAATATCGTACCCTTGTTTGGTCTTACGTCTCTCACTATTTCGTAATATCTGTGAAGAAAAGACAAAATGTCTTGATTAAAAAGTGAAGGTGGAGAGAGAGAATATTATAAATATTATGTCTTAATTAAAGAACTTTGTCGAGCCAGGTGAGGTGAATGTAGATGTGCTATCACATTTTAATCAGAGGGGAATATTATTTGAGTGATTATTTTAGTTGATAGGAATTCATTTCAATGTGAAAGGGGAAAATCCTATCCTATTCACGTCGATCGATGCTACGATAGAGTGAATTTTTAAATTAAGAAATTCACAATTTTTTATTCCGATTAGAAGTATTGTATAAGTCAAATCCGAAATTTACATTTTTCACATGGATACGTCTGTGGTTTCAATATGGGGGGTCATTTTGGGAAACGGTCCTTATGTGCAGCGCCATCTATCAGAATTCTAGAAAATTCTAGACATTTCGAGGTAATTCGAGAAGTTTCTTGAAATTACGAAAAAAAATCAAGGAGTTTCTAGAAAATTAGATGATCTAAATTGACGTAATTAACTGATATCTAGATGACATCTAAATTATAATATAGGGAATTAGATTTAAGCGGTGGGAATGTAAAGCCCTCGTTAGCCTAAACATTTTACGAAATAAAAACCTAACTTAACCGATATTGACTACGGTGCGACGAACGCAATTTTCACTTCTTTCTATCAGTCTATAAAAAAACTATAAAGAAGAATAGAACATCACAAGGCAACTACGTAAATAATAATTGTTCAAAAGAATAGAACAAGAACTTCGGAATTTTATCATCACTGCAACCTTTCATATCTCTCACACGTGTCAACAAGAGAATGAAAAAAACTGAGTCCTGATAAAATGAAGGTAAAATATACTGACACAACGAGGAAAAATAATACATTCTCGAGACACGTCAGATGCAGATATGCACGTTAAATAAAGGAATAAGAAAAAAAGGAGAATGGAATCTTCATTCTGGCTGATACAGCAGTGGTAGTGGTATCAGTGTTACGTTTAAATGGGTCTTTCAGATATCCCGAGACTTTATTATCGGGGCTTTAAACAACTGTACTCTACACACCCAGCGTCTTTAATATTCTCCCTATCTCGTAAAAGGCGGAACAAACAGGGGATTCCCGGGAGTCGTTGGAACTGCACTGGGGAGACGAAATTACTTCTGATATTTCTCGTAGATTCCAGAATTTTTTTTTACCTCGCCGGATGTTTCACTCATTTATTATGATGAACTGGGAGATTAAAGGGAATACTCGGGTATCTGAATTAAATTAAATTTGACTTCTATATTTTTACGTAGAAATGTGGAAAAAAACGCGTCTTGAGAGCATACAGACCGAGAAATTCTTTCATATCAAGATTATTGCTTTTTTATTCAGCTATAATTTAAACATTTGGGTGCAGGAGCGCTTGAAATGTAGATGAAAATCTTTTTATTTGATCAAATTATCATTTTTTTCGAGATAGCTGAACGAGGAATCAGGCCACATCAAGACAAAAAATTCGTTTTGTATGTTTTCTGTAGAAAATGCAATATTTAAAAAAAACGAGCGAAAATGACTCAACTTTTTGTGCATTTCGAATTCGATTTTCGTGATTTTTCACCCAAACAACTCGTATCTTTCAATTTCATCGAGTTTTTGACAAGTGTATCATCATAAACAAAAGAAAACAGTCTGGTATCTGAATGAAATTAACCATTCAAAAACAATTCTGAAATTTTGATTCAGTAGCTCTTAAAACACAGATTGAAAACATTTTATTCAGTGAAATTACTTTCTTCAATCGAATTAAACAAGAAAAATAAGTCAAATCTTTTGAAAAACAATTGAAGAGCCAATATCACATCCAAAAACTAGAAATAATTCAATGATATTTAATTTGCCAACAATTTCTTCTTCGAAACCTCTCTTCTCCTTCTTTTCATCTTCACTCAAACTTCTTCAGTTTGTCCCTCAAAAAGCTTTCACCCTCCAATCTCATCGACTTCTCACCAAGAAAAACGTTCCTCAATTAAAAAAATATGTTGACTTAAGGATGTCTGTTCTATTTTCCATGTAATTATCTGATAAACAAAAATGTCTCTCAGAGAGAAACAATTCAGCAACTTTGTTCTCATAAATAACAGGCGAGGTCGACCAAACCCCATGTCCTGTCACGTTCGACTAACGACGAGGTACCATAATATATATACCAGGAGCTATATCAACCCCTTGATCCTGGGGGAATACATTCTCCAGCACTCGGTGAGGGGTGGGGCCAGGGGAAGGTGAGGATGAGAGACTGGAGAGGGAGCAGAGGGATGTAATGGCGGGAGCCTAGGTGTCGAGGATACATCAGTAGGAGTTTTTAAGTCCTCGCGGTCGTCGACACTGACTAATGGTACTCCAACCAAGCCAGATTGATAAATGGTCGATCCATGCGGGCGTCTTCTGGTATAAACGTGCAACGCTCACTGTGGCTCGTTAGTCCACACAGGTTGACTCTCAACCTTCCACTTAACTTCTGGGTGCATTTGTAGTTGGGAGGACGGGGCAGTTGGAGGTCTGTGGGGGATGTGGAATGCCTCCCCAGTGTGCTGGACCCACGGATGTCAAAGGACCAGTCTAGGTAATCTTGTTTACTGGAAACTCCAACTGGTTCAACATTAATGCACTTTGAGTTTTAACTGTCAAATGGAATATTTGAGTTTGAGAGGCTGATGTTTGTGTGTTTATTTGGAACTTTTTTTATTTTGGATGAGATGGAAGAACTGGCACCTTTCGGAGGTTTAACACTGTTCGTTTACATTTCACTTGACGATTAATGAAAAGTGAGGGATTCAATCACTCTCGTGGGGGCGTTTTTATTTTTGTTTGCACTTCGCGGAATTTTTTGTCAGGATCCAGAGAAATTTGGAGAAGTTCACAATTCATAATTTCATGCGAATAGTCAATGGACAATAATTTTGAGTTCAATTATTGCAGGAAAATCAATAGTTTCGTGTGTTCGTTTAAATTTCTGATTGAATCTCTTGGAATTTCTTGTCAAGATCCAGGTAAATTTTGAGAGGCCCACAATTGACAATTTCATGGGAATAATCAATGAAAACTGTAAATTTGGTTTTAATTGCTGTAGGTAAAATAATAGAATTCAGGAAAATTCAGGTGAATAAATTGTTGAATTTCCAATTAGTTGAAAGTTCAAGTAATTTGGGGAATTCTCGTTTTCCGAATGCGAAAAAATTTACAATTCCACTGAAGTTTCAGCGAAAGTTGAAATTCGATTATTTCCCCCCCCCCTGAATTGAATTCAAAATTCCTCTCCTTAAAAATGCAACTAAACTGTCCATGAAATTCCATTTTTTCAATAATATTTATGATACTGGAACTTCCTAGCATTCCCATCCTGCCACCAATAAAATTTTGGCAGGCTAGCAACAATTATTGCAGTTCCCTGATGTATCTTCCCTTTAAACTTTAAATTCTTTCAACTTTATGATTCCATGATATTGAATAGAAATGAGGAAAATTCAAGTGAATATTATTCTCGGTTTCCAATTAATGAAAATGCAGCATAATTTCGTCTACATATTGCTGTTTCGATAGAAAATTCAAGCAAATTGGAAATCCTCGCCTTTCTGTTCCTCAAAAACTTGAAATTCCATTGAATTTCCACCGAAATTTCAAACTTCATTATTTTTCTTTCACCCCTAAATCGAATTCAATATCCCTCTCCCCAAAATTATCACTAAACCATCCATCAAATTCCACCATTTTTCAATTTCATAGTTTTCACCATTTGAAATCTCTGAAATATTCAAGGCTGCCACTTATTCTTAGAAGATTTCCCTCAAAAATCTGCCAAAAAATTTGTTATTCTCTCTCCGTAAATTTAAATAAACTCGACGGATAAATCCCAAAAATATCACCATGTTGCCATGCTGCCCCCACGAATTGAAAACAAGACCATTATACCTCTAAACTCGTTCATTTGATTTCACTCCTTGAATTTCTCTCCCCTAAAACCCAGTCTAGCAACAATTATTGCAGCTCCCTGATGCATCCCCCCCAGCCATCAAACCCCGCAGAAAGAGATTCGGATTTGCAGGATTCAGCACGCAAGGGGATCCTTTGTGCTCATCTCCCGTTGCACCACTACAAGTATGCAATGGAGATAATGACAAAGGGGGAGAGAGATAAAAAGAGCCAGCGAGAAATAGAGAAAATAAAACGTTGGAGAAAAGGTGGAGTTGAAGAAAATGAGACAAAACGAGGGGGAGCTACAGACTGAGCGAGGAATGAAACCAAGAATGAAGAATGGAATTCTCAGGGAAGCCTTTTCATTTCTTAAACCGCAGTTGAGGGCTGAAGCATGGGCGCTTGACCTGCAGAATCAGTCGACGGAACTTAATACTGACGCAGTGCAGGAGGGGTGGGTTGAATGGCTGAATGGTAGAGGAAAAATAATAGTCTTTGGGGATGAGGTGGGACGCAGGAATGAGGTCTTCCAGGGAGTGTGTGGTACTCTGCTGGTGAATCGATGAAGAAATCCGCATATGTGGGCTCCACTGGTGCATCAGCGAGGCCACCGTTACCCCATTTGGCTCATCATATCGGGCTATCGGTCTCGGCAACCCTCGTTTCTCATTGAAATTTACTTCCACGACAGCCCGGAATGAATGAAAAAAGGGGGAAATGATGGAATTGAGAGGATAGCTTCTACTGCTGGTGAAACCAGTGCTGGATAGTCCGGGGAATGCACCTCTGCCCCGTTGCTACGAGTGCAACGACGAGGAATGGAAATAACGAACGTTGAAAAATGCAATTTCTGTGAAAGCCCTCTTCCGCCCCTCGTGCCACCTAGGCGAGAGTCGTTCGGTCTTTGCCTCACCTCTTATTCTCTGTTTAAGTGTTTTTAGGGGATAGATAGCTCGAGTTTACGGGGAACAACGGAGATTGAATGGGTGGAGGGGGATATTATCTTCGGGGTATCATCATCAGCGTTATCTTAGTCTTTTTGATTATTGAGAAGGGGACTCACGGGTCATTGGTTTTCGGCAGCAGTGTTCCCAGCTCCTTGATTCGATCGTTGATGTTGAATCTTCGTCTTCTTTCGACTGAAAAAGAAAGGAGAAATACAATAAAATTAATGAGAAAGGAATGATGAAGGACAAATGATGGGTGGAGAGAGCGGGAAAATGTAATCTTTTCCAGGGATAATTGAGAATTCTCATCATATTAGACTTTAATGCAGGGAGAAAGAGGAGGGAGTTTTCAGTAGAAATCCCTGAATTTTGGAAATGTGTAAAAATTTTAGATGGCAGAAATTTTTGGCTGAAATTTCTTGTACACTTCTGGAAATTTTTATTAAGTAATACTGTCACGGAAATTTTAAGAAATTTCGTCATTGAAAATTTGCAATTCCATAAAAAAGTAATGAATATATTCTTGAATTTTTAATTGACTTGAAATTCAGTGTAAATTAGCACCGAATATTCATGTTTTGATTAAAAATTAAGTTAAGTTGGGAAACGCTCATCTTCCTGGTGCTCAAAGATTTGAACTCCATTAAATATTCAGGAAATATTTCTATTTCTATTTATTGCCATATATACCCTATTCGGGTTTTTACATGTTTTGCGGTTTCATGGGCCGACTTCCTCTCCAACCGTGTCCCATTGTACCCCAGGAGCTGTACCCCACGTACAGACTCTCCTGCACGGAGAGAAATTTTTGATAAAAATTATCCTACCGTTCTATAAAAGTGTATCATGAGTCATCGTTTCCTCATTTCTATCTCGAAATTTAGTAAAAATTAATATATGATGATCAAATTTTATTCCACGTTAGGGAAATTTTGTACTGACGCATAACAAATTTTATCCTTCCAGTCCAATAATTTTTATGTACATAACAACGAAAATTCTAGAACGGCTGGTAAATTTTACCCTACCGGTACAGTAATTTTTACTATATTGGGACGGTAATTTTTATTTTTATCAGGATAAAATTTCTCTAACGTAGAATAAAATTTAATCATCATATATTAATTTTTACTAAATTTCGGGATAGAAATGAGGAAACGATGACTCATGATACACTCTTATAGAACGGTGGGATAATTTTTATTAAAACTTTCTCTTCATGTGGTGACCAAGGGAAACCATGGAAAACCTTGGTCGACACAGGCGTCTATCGACCGAGCTTCATCGGAGAATGTTTTTCTAACACTTCTCCGATGATTCTCGGTGTCTAGACTTCCGTTCGACGGTTTCCGAAAGATTAAAAATCGCAATTGCCCCAAGCCGGACTCGAACGCGCGCCTCACGGGTCCCGCTGTCCGACCGGGTGATTTAACCGGTAATATTCAGGAAATATGAAATTTCATGTTTTTTTCACTCCTAAATCAAAACTTTTTTTTCACTCCAAAATTAATGACGTTCTTCTCAAAATTACTACTAAAATGTCCATGAAAGTTCAATTTTTCAAAATTTCATAATTTTCAACTTCTCAAATGCGCAAATATGCAAAATTTACACTCATTCTGAGAAGATTTCACTCTGAGAGAAGAGAATGTTTCAACACTAATAAACATTTTTGACTAAAATTTCAAAGGACTTTGAATAAAAAATTCACAATTCCCTAATAAAACTAATGGAAACTTTACATTTCAATTCAATTATTCCATGATATCGAATAGATTTGGTTTAAACAATCCTGTTTTTATTGCCAATTCAAGCAATTTAAAAATTCCCAAAATTTCACCGAAATTTGAAACTTAATGATTTTTTCTTCCCCCTTAAATCGAATTCAATGTCCCTCTCCCGAAAATTATTACTAAACCATCCACAAAATTTCAACATTTTAAAATTCAATATTTTTCAACAAAACCCCCCTCCAAATATTCAACATTGCCACTTATTCCCATAAGATTCCCCTCAAAAATCCGACAAAAAATTTGTAATTCTCCCTCCGTATATCTGAATAAAATCTCTGTATCAATCCCTGAGAATGTCATGCACACGCCCCCAATCCCCAGCAAGAAATGGCAGCGATATACGCATAAATATACGTTTTCTGTAAAAAGGAAAAACTACAATTTTTGTATTATTTTTCCATTCGAAATTCCATCGCGGACTTGCCACTTGGAGTTCAACAGCGCCGACATGGATTGGGAATGTCTATTCGACTCACGTATATTCGGATATACGTTTGGAGAGCAGCGAAGAGGGTTGAAGCACATTGAGCGCGGGGCGAGAGGGAGGGGCTATCGTGCTCTTCTGGTATACTCTCTAGTATTGCCACGATAGCTTCGTTATCAGTCGACGAGCACGCGACGTAAACGTGAGATTTCACGGCACTGGTGTGCACGCTCTTTCTCCAGCACATACTCTCTAGTGAGGACATATTCACGTGGATCGACAGGTGCCCTCGTCGATACCTACTGTCGAGAGTTTTTTCGATTTCTCAACTCAACTGGCGATGTATACGATACAACTATCGAGGGGAATGTAGCTGCTATGGAACCTTAAAAGATTTTCCGTTCAATTTTTTATGGATTTTCGGGGCGATTGTTTGCAGGGGATGATAGAGGTTTATGAATATTGGAGGGGGAGGGGAGATGGGGGTTGTGGTCATTTTTATTGTGGAATTTTTGATTTTGGGGGAAATTTTATACTGGATGGAGAAATTTTATGCGGGAATATAAATTTTATTGTAGTGAAATACTGGAATGATAAGCTAATGAAATTTTATTTTTAATATTTAGGTAGAAGTCTGGGAAATTCAAACAATTTAGAGGAAAAATAAAACAGAAAACTAAGTGCAATTTAAATGTTAAGAAAATTTTGGTGAATCCAAATTGCTTTTTCGAGTTCTCAACTCAACTCGCCATTTACATAATTTTCCATCATTTTTTAAATGTTTTTTCGTGGCGATTATTTGCAGGGGATGATAGAGAGGTTTATGAATATTGGAATTTTTGGTTTTGAGTGGAAATTTTATAATGGATGAAGAAATTTTATGCTGGAATATAAATTTTATTGTAGTGAAATACTGCATTGAGAACTATTGGATTTTCAGGGATGGTGCAATAGTAATTCTTGAAAAAATTATATTAAGTTCAATTGGGAATGGAAAAGCTAATGAAGTTTTATTTTTAATATTTAGGTAGAAGTCAGGGAAATTCAAACAATTTAGAGGAAAAATAAAACAGAAAACTAAATGTAATTTAAATGTTAGGAAAATTTTGGTGAATCCAAATTGCTTTTTCGAGTTCTCAACTCAACTCGCCATTTACATAATTTTCCATCATTTTTTAAATGTTTTTTCGTGGCGATTATTTGCAGGGGATGATAGAGAGGTTTATGAATATTGGAATTTTTGGTTTTGAGTGGAAATTTTATAATGGATGAAGAAATTTTATGCTGGAATATAAATTTTATTGTAGTGAAATACTGCATTGAGAACTATTGGATTTTCAGGGATGGTGCAATAGTAATTCTTGAAAAAATTATATTAAGTTCAATTGGGAATGGAAAAGCTAATGAAGTTTTATTTCTAATATTTAGGTAGTAGTCAGGGAAATCCCAATAATTTAGAGGAAACATTAAGCAGAGAACTAAATGAAATTCTAAAGTTAGGAAAATTTTGGTAAATCCAATCAGTTAGTTCGATTTTTCAACTCTACTCGCGGTGTATCTCACATAATTTCCCCTTCAGTTTGTTATAGATTTTCGGAGCGATTATTTGCAGGGGACGATAGAAATGTTTATGAATATCGGAGAGAGAGCGGAGGTGGGGGTTATGGTCATTTTTATCGAAGAATTCTTGGTTTTGTGTGGAAATTTTATGCTGGAATATAAATTTTATTATATTCAACTACAGCAATGAGGACAATTGGAAATTCAGGGATGGTGCAATAGTAATTCTCGTAAAAATGACATTGAGTTCAATTTACAATGAAAAAGACAATGAAATCCAAATAGATTTTTTCGCTCAGATTTTAAGGATTTTCGGGGCGATTATTTGTCTACATACAAATATATTTTGCAAACAAAAAAAAATTTTTACTTATATTTTTTCTCCGCAACTTTCAAAATCATTCATATATAATTATACTTCTACAATCACTGAATTTCCATCACCATCCATCCATTTCAGCAAATCATAGTCATTGCCAAGTTATAATTAAGAAAAAATGGAATACACACGCTTCATCGATCATAAAATAATAATAAAGCCTGAAATTATATCCCCCATAAAAAAATCGAGAATACAATTCCCACGTGTTTTTCTTTCTTCAGTGAGAGGTTTTTTTGCTGCGATAGTATTCATTGTTTAGACGCTCCGGTTGTCTCGTTATGATGAATCGTCTTTTTTGCAGCTTGAGTGGCCTTTTTCCGTTATTTTTTCCGTTTATTTTTTTTTCTTGGAAATAGTTGTTTTTCATATTTCCAGGTGTATCTCTATACTTATTCCTCATTTATTGGTCCATCCATCATTTTAAGATATAAATGATTATAGCTGAGGTCGTTGAATTTATCACCAACATATATTAGTATTTATGGACAGTCTTGCTCCATATCTCCTCGATGAACACGATATGCATTAACACACCTGTGTGAACGTTTTTTTTTCATTGTTTCGCTATTATGTGGAGGTGATAAAAGATAGGAGATCGGAGCGATAATTTTTCCATCTCAGAGTGACTCGTAAAGATTGTGTGAAAAAATTCCATCAAGTTTGTAACAACTTCGAGGCTATTTGGGCACATGTCGAGGCTCTTGGGAATGGAGTTTATTCCCTGATTTAACGATTATTGTAGTTCGTGGAGCATGATCAATGAGCGGACGATTAACACTGATATTAACACGACCAATAACACAATCGTAAACTCGACGCAACTGTGAACATTACGAGGTTGAGATAAGGCCACCACTGCTCGCCCGTCACTGATAGCGTCCTTCGATTCTACATACTACTCTGTACCATTCTACTTCCTGTATATATCGGTGTTTATGCGGGATTGGGAATTGAGGAAAGTTGGGGAAAATTAAAAGAGAAAAGATCAATTCAGTAGCGAAGTGATAAAACGGTTATGTCGACTCATCTCCCAGTTGAGTTTTTGAGGAATATTTCCGAATCTAAGGGAGATAGCGAAATTTTTGTAATTACATTTGTTGTAGCACTTAATCGGCTCTACAAAAAAGGTTATAACAACAATTTTGCCATCTCCGTTAGATTCCGAGATATTCATTGAAAACTGATCAATAGTCAAAATTGACTTGTACCGTTTTAGAACTTCACTACTGAATTAGTTTTATTTTAAAGAAATAGATTAGTTTTTAAGAGGATTAATTTTTTGAGAGAAGAATCAATTTTTTTAGGGGCATATGGCTCCAGGCCAGTCACAATTATGCAGAATCATGAGATGATTATACTACATACGACCCTGAATTAACTCCATTAACGATCACTAACATTTTGAATTATTATAAATTATTTTATATGAGACAATCTTAAATTTGAAAAATTTTAAAGTAATGAAGGGTGCTTATTTAAGGTGATATGTGGTATAATCATTTCATAATTCAACATAATTTTAACCTTTACATCGAACCCCTCGCTACACGATGAAAAAAATTCAATAAAAATTACCAGAAAAAACGTAGAAATTAGGTTTCTAAGCGTAATCTGCGAGCGAAGTTAAATTCAATAAAAAGTGTGAGTCGGAACTGAAATTGTACGAATCGCTACGTAAATTCTACGATTTGTTCCGTAAAAATAAACCGCCCGTCTGCTGACTCCCGCTGTGGGGACAACAAGTCGTTCCGTAATTTTTCCCCAACGATTGAGAAATTTTACGGAACGGAACGTAGAAATGACTCACTAGCTTCAGAAAAATTGTTGAACGTTCAAGAATTTTTGATTTTGGAGGCATAATAAGTCGGCAAGTTTCTGTAAGATGTTACTTCTTCGGGAAAAATTACGTGACAATTTCGTACTTTGTTCGGTGATGAACCTGAAAATTCACTGAACGTTTCAGATTTCTTCTCTTCCATTCCTATAAAAATTGCCGGAAAACGATTCCTCATCGCGGATTACGGGAAATGTTCCGTAATTTTTACTGAATATTTCTCTCCGTGGGGTCCACAGACCGGGAGTTCGGGGTAAATCAAAATTTTTCTGCGATAATATTAATAATTTTTTGATCTCTACAAACCAAATTTATTGAGGCATAAATACGGACAAAAGATAATGTTGATCCAAAAAATGAATCAATCTGGTATTATGTTAATGGAAATTCCCGGCGTATAATTAAATCGACATCGTGAGGTGAAAAAAAAATTCCAATAGAAGTGAATCCCATTAAAATGCATTCATACCGACAGGCAAAACCGTCAACAACAGGTGTTTACTTTGGTCCCGAGCGACAGAGGAAAATTAGCAAGTGGATGTGGAGGAGAACTTGGAAGTCAGGGGGAGGGGGAGGCAGGAAAAAAAAAACGAGAACGGGCGGGGAGGGTGAGAGAGTCGAGAAAGAGTTAGAACGTTAAAACAAAAAAGAAGTGGGATGTTGTCACGATTCCTGTAAATTCCACGGGAGAAAAGTTTCTCGGGAGCTACAACTGGACAAGAAAGTTGACGGGTGTGCTGGGGGAATCCCCGGGACTCGGATCTTGTTGATTAGATTTCGATGGTTAACTCTCAGGGACGACAACAGACAGAATGAGGGAGACGGAAATCTACGAGCTCGATCTGCCAAAAGAATACCGGGAGTTTGTTTGACTCAATCTCCTTTGAAAATCCGGAATTAGTGGATGTATGGGGTTCGCTGCACGCTCTGTGCAAGTCAATTAGTGTTGCTGGTTTTTTTCTGGAGAGAAAAACAACGATCTAATATCGCGAAATGAAGTTCTTGGGGCAAACGTATCATCTTTTACGCTGTTAAACATTTTTTAGTGAAATTTTAGTTTAATTATTGTGGGAAATTGATGGAAAATCAGGACAATTCAGGGAAATCTCTTCTTGAATTCCAGATTCCTCTGAATTATCAGAGAATTCCTACAAATATTCCTGGAATTGCAAGAATTTTAAAGGAATTCTGTGAGAATTCAAAGAAATTTGGTAATGAATATTGATTTTTACTTGAAAATTTATGTAGAATGTGGAATTTTCGTGTTCCTGCCGCTAAAAAATGGAATTTTCAAACAAATTTGAAATTCCATTGACTTTTTCTAAAAGTGTGATTTTTTTTAATAGAGTGAGGACCAATCGCCTGGGATTGAAATTCTTCAGAATTATCCACTGTTGGAAAAAAATGAAAATTTCATGGATATTCGACTAGTAATTTTCATGAGAGTGACATTGAGGTCAATTTAAGACTATCTTTTACAGTTCTGTATGAATCACACTATAGATTCAACCATTTGTGGCACTTCATCATGGAGGGAGTAGCCTTTCACATATAACTGTTATTCTACTTAATTCCCTTTGCACAAATCCCAGATTTTTATCATGTTTAATTTCCACTGAAATGTCAGGAAATCTAGTCATTAAAAAATCAAATATTCCGTTGATTTTCCAGTCGAATCATCTGAAAATCCCTCAAATCGTTGATTTTTCAGGTCAATTATTCCCCGAAAATTCGTAAACATCAGAAAAATTCAGGGAAAAATCAAAAATTTATGTCATTTTAGTTCTGAATACTAATTTTCCATTCAAAATTCAATCAAGTTATGAAATTTCCATCTCGCTCGCACCGAAAACTCATGAAATTTCACAACCATTGTTCCCCTATATCGGCTCCAATGTTCCTCTCATGTGAACTACCACCGTATTGTCATGAAAATTTTGAAAACTTTCCAACACTGCATTACCAAAATTCCACCGCGTGACCTCCGCAAATGTCTGCAAACCGTAATTCCGAAGAAGAGAATACCAAATGGCGGATCGAAACGAGTCCGATAGGGCGATAAAAATCGGCTCACGTACATCGTAGAGTCACGCGTGAAAAACGTGCGGTCTCTCGCGATCGTTTCACTCGCCCAAGTGTCTTCGTTGCGAGATTAAGAATTCACAAAAAAAAAACACCCTCAATACCAACGAATAGCCGGCCCCCTAGTTTGTTCCTCAAATGGCCAAGGGGACCGAGAGTTTAAGTGCACATGTGTGTTGGCCTCATATATTCAGAGGAAGAGGCGGAAGGGAGGAAATGCGGCACGAAGATTGGCCCGAGATGCGAATGCAGGCTAGTGGAAAAACAAAAAAGATATAAAATAAACGAGAATAAGGAGGGAGAAACGGTAGCAGAGAGCAGATGGCTGGCCAAAATTACAATTTTATTTTGTCCCTCGTACATTCGGAACGTCTGATTTTTACTCTTTTCCCTCCATAACGTTATCTCCCTCCTTCCACTTCTTCTTCTTCCATTTGAAATAGCACAGAGCTCCACTTCATTCCAGTTTCGGCCCTATCATTCTGCCAACTTTATCGCTTTCGCGCGTTCTCGGCTTTTCGGAAAAATCGAGAGTACGGTCCTTTGTCGTGTTTACAAATTGGTGGTTTCAAGGAAAATTGTACGGAATTTGGGGCTCATCTCTTATTGCATGATTTTTTACATATGCTGTTAGAAAAAAAATGAAATTTCAGGGACAGTTGAGTAGTATTTTTTAGGAGAATGACATTGAAGTTGATTTAGGAGAAAAAAAATCACGGAATTTCAAATTTCACGGAAAATTCCATGACATTCTGAATTTTGCAGTTTTTTAGAAGATGAAAATTCCTCTACTTACTCGAATTTTCAACACATGAATGTTCTAAAAATATAAGAAAATATTGATCTGAATTTTCACGATTTTTCGTAATTTTCAGGGAATATTTAGACTCAAATCTACAGCTTCCATTTATTTTTCTAGAATGTTGAAATTTCAATTGCGCAATTCCTTGAAATTTCAGTGAAACTAAAAAATTATATAAATTTTCAAAAAGTGCACCAGAGAATTTAGCTAACTATTTTTAACAGTGTAGAGAGAAACATTCTTAAATGAAGGAATTTTTTGTTGTGTTACAACAATTTTTCTTGGTTGAAAATTTTGAGAAAAATGGTATCCCCATAGAATTTTTTTTAAATTTTCATTTTCAGTTTCTAATTTTCATTTTTTTTAGTTTTCAAAATTTTCATAATTTTTATAGAATTTAAAGAAAACATCTGTCAGTTTTTGACAGAATTTTTTTTTGCATTTCAAGCAGAATTTTTCAAATTGACAGTTCCATTGAAATTTCAAGAGCTCTCGTTTTCAAACCATCACATATTTCATTCAATTGTTGGGAAATTGATGAGAAAATCAATGAAAACTGTAACTTTCTGTTCAATTATCTAATAAAATATAGGAAAAATGAAAAAAATTCATATTTATTCATAAAAAATCCATATTTCTTCTACCGGAATTTACCTGAAACCCGAACCATTAACTTTTTCCCACCGAATCGAATTGAATGTTCCTTCTGAAAATAACTACTAACCCATGAAATCCCCCTTATTTTTCAACAGTGTAATGTTTTCAATAAAACCACGCATAACATTAATTAATTAAATATCAATCACTTTGTTCAATTCATCAATTAATCAATTCAGTCATTAATGCATCACTTAATTGTGCAAATGAATAAAACTATAAACTCACTCATATTATGATTATCTTTCTTCTGACGATCTTTGGCAAGTGCATGAATCTCCGCATCAGTGAGCAGGAGGGGTTCAGGTTTTATTTCAAGATCTGGTAGGCTGGATAAACTCCCCGCTTGGCCCTCCTTCAGCCCACCTCCCAGCGATCCCGCTTCGAACGACAAAATATCGTCCAGGAGATCTTCGGCCTGAAAAGAAAACTCCCCTTTAAATAACGAACTTGACGAAAGTTTCGTAGTTTGTCCCCAATTCCTGAGAGAAATAATCGAGTTTTTCTCGCCTAAATATTCGCCATAAATCTCTTGTGATAATGCCCCAGTTGCCCCGAGCGCAGTTAAGAAAATACTCAGTGAAATATCGGAATGAATAAAAATAATCTGCCGATCAATTTTGGTCGACAGTTCATCGAAGGTACACGGAGAGAAATTTTTGGTAAAAATTATCCTGCCGTTCTATAAAAGTGTCTCACGAGTCATCGTTTCCTCATTTCTATCCCGAAATTTAGTAAAAATTAATATAAGACGATCAAATTTTATTCTACGTTAGAGAAATTTTATCCTGATAAAAATAAAAAATACGGTGCCGGTAGAGTAAAAATTACTGTACCGATAGGGTAAAATTTACCAACCGTTCTAGAATTTTCATCGTTATCTCCATAAAAATTATTGGACTGGAAGGGAAAAATTTATTATGCGTCAGGATAAAATTTCTATCATAATTATTATCAAAAATTTCTCTCCGTGCACGTAACAGCAATAAAATTAAAACCCTTTCGTCGCATTCTGTCAACGCGATCGATCCAAGATAACAGCACCTTATTAAACAGCAGTTTGCGCTGATTAGAATGCAATGTCAATTTAATATGCAGCGAATGCATCAGAGACGTTATCGATATTAACGCCTTGAAGCTACTTAACGATTTATCGCGTCTCGCTCGAGAGCTCCGTCCTCCTCATTTTCCCATCTCCACTCGGTGCGGGTGCTGTCAATATAACATTGTGCCCATAGCTATATGAGTGTTTGCAAAATGGCGCCTTATTGCTAGGAATGAACGTCCTGTCGTTAATAAATCCCCCCCCCCTACCCCAGTGAACGACTGAGACGAGGCATTAAATCACGCTTTTGCCTTGAGCCACTCTCTGCAACGGCTTCCAGGAGCCGGTGCAAATACAAAACTCATCTTAATACCAAGAAGTCCAGTACAGCTCCAGTCGCCATTAATTCACCTTCAGAAACATAATATCGTGCCTCAATGGATGATGCCAACTGTGTATTTTAAATTGCGCGAATAACCTCGACGAAATATTCAAATACTTCGGGTTGTTTATTGAACGGGGTAACTCACCGGAGGGAGGAGGTGGTTATTTGGTATCCAAATTTAATGGAATAAATATGGAGTCGAATGAAGCTGGAAAATTCCGTGAATTGCTTGGAGATTTCTTGGCAACGATAAAGGGGTGAGGATGGAGACAGTGGAGAACCGTTCGAGGACAGTATTTGTTGGAATTCAGAGGCAACAGACCCAGACAGCCGTGACCTCGTTAGTTTCATCCTGTGGAGGATGATTGTTAGGAGGATCGAGGGCGGGGGGATGTCCGGGGATTTTTTATATTTTTTGAGTAGAGAAAATGTTTGATTTTTCGGTTTATTTTAGGTTTTGTAGAATATTATGGAGAATGAATGAGGTGGAGAATGAAATATCTTCGAGTTTTTGCTGTCTAAAAAATGGAGAATGAGTATTTAAAGACATTTGAATATTTTTGGACTGAAATTTCAGGCAATTTTTTTAGTGGAAACTTGAAGTTTTGTGGAAATGTTATTGCACGGAAAGAAAGGTTTAATAAAAATTACCAGAAAAAAACATAAAAATTACGTTTTGAAACATAATCCGCCAGCGAAGTAAAATTCAATAAAAAGTATTCGCTGGATGTGAAATTGTACGAATCGCCACGTAAATTCTACGATTTGTTCCGTAAAAATTATCCAGCTGTCCGATGACTCACCGCTGTGGGGACAACAAGTCGTTCCGTAATTTTTCCCCAACGATTGAGAAATTTTACGGAACGTAACGTAGAAATAACTCATCAGCTTCATAAAAATTATTGAACGTTCAAGAAATTTTGATTTTTGAGGCATAATAAGTCGGCACGTTTCTGTAAGATTTTACTTCTTCGAGAAAAATTACGTGACAATTTTTCAGGTTTATCCTCTTCCATTCCTATAAAAATTGCGGATTACGCGAATTGTTCCGTAGTTTTTACACAATATTTCTCTCCGTGTGGAAACTGTGAATTTTAGTTGAAATATTTAGTAATTTGGCCTAAACTATTCAGATTATGATTGAAAATTCACGTAATTTGGTAGATTTAAATATTCCTGAGACTAAAATTTGTAAATTTTAGTGAAATTTCAGGGAAATCTGAAATCTCGGAAGTATCGCCCGTTCGAAACATTCATTCGATGAATTCTTGAAAATCAGTAACATGTCCCTGAAAATCAAAACAATTCTTTCTCTGTACATTTCTGCAAAATCTAAAAAATGAAAATAAATCATCTAAGAGTCATGCAATCGATTAAAAAAAAACGAGACGTCTCTCATGAATTTTACCGCCCGCAGACTAGACAATGTTGCAAAAAAACACGAAATAACTCTTGTGATCATAAACGCACGCGTCTGGGTGTGCAAGGGGGCGAAACGCGGGGGAGAGTGGATTATATACGTGTTGCGTAACCATTACGTAAACAATAATAAGCATGAGGGGCTCCGGCTTGTCCCACTGGCGTGTGCCGAGTTGTTGCAGACATTGAATACAGATGAGGGATACAGACGAGAAATGTTCGTTTTATCAATCCAGGGTGGGGGGATTGTTCGGCTCCGGCTCTATGATGACACCGAGGTGGTCAGTATGTCGCGGAAGTGTTGAGGATGACGCGGGAGGAGAATAATATCCTATCAAAACGGAAGTTGGATTTTATGAATGAAAAGACGTAATGATTGTGATCTTGAAAAATTGCCAAGGATTTTTTTCTTCTCAATCGGCGGAAGTGTGCACTCACGTGCTCATTACCCAGGGTTTCAGGGGAAAAATCGGTGGATTAAAAATATTAAATGCATGGGGCAGTACAGGTGGTCTTTTTATCATTTGAATGAAATTTAAAATATTTCATTTTATTATAAATCAAGGAATATTCGTTGGTTATTTAATTCTGAGAGAGATTTCACATCTTTCATGTGATTGTATGATTTTTATCGAAATAAATATATAAATTCATTAATTCTTGACTAACATTTGTTGGGATGAATAGAATGATTTGAAATGAATAGTTTTAGTTGATTTAATTGTTTCATTTTTCTCTCGGTGGAGGAAGAATTACAAAACTGGAAAATTTTTGGCTGAAATTTCAAGGAATTTCGTCATTGAAAATTTCAAATTTCAAGAGATATTAATGGAAATTGTAGATTTCCGCTGAATTATTTTGTAAAAATTGATAAAAATCAGGATGATTCAGGTAAATATATCCTTAAATTGTCAGTTAAACGAAAATAGAGGGTAATTTGGTACTGAATCTTCATGTTTTTGGTGACAGTTCGCGTATTCGAATTGAGGTGAAATTTCACAATTTTTTGCACGTAAAAACGAATTCAATGTCACTCTCCGGAAAATTACTAGTCAACTTTCCATAAATTTTCAATTACAGAAAAATTATAAGCAATATTGAGCAATACTTCACGGTCTCTGAATCAAAAAATTTATTTGATCCAAATAAAGATTTATTAATAGTAAAGAAACATTTATTTGATATAGACAAACCTTTCAATAAAATTGTTTATTGAATTTGAAAAAAAAATTTATTTGGTGTCATTTAAATAAATTTATTTATTTGATTTGAATAAATAATTTTTCTGGGTTTAGGATGAAAAAGTACTGAAAATCGAATTCACATGATTACTTGACTCGTTTAGTATTTTTTCTCCGTGTACTTTACAAGAATGAAAAATTATCGTAATCAATGTCTCAAAAAGTCAGAAATGTGTATATTGCTCCTTTAACTACAAAATCTTCTGCAAAAATGAACTAAAAATTCCGTGAAATCCATTGTTCTCCGCCTTATTTCCCGAATTTTCTCGAAAATCCTCCACCAGTGCGATAAATTTTCTGCAATGAAAGAGGAGAATCTATCCTTTGTCCCTTAAATTCCACGCATCCGCGGATTAAAAAGCCCGAACACGTGTTTCGCCACGCATTCACCATCCGCACCGCTGCAATTTCAGCTACATATTCATCTCCTTGTATAACAATGAGAGCTAACATCCGGTTGCCCATACTTTTTAGTTCTCTAATCCTCTCATTTTTGTCATAATACAAATCCCCCCATTATGTAAAACGTCCTTCGTTATTCTTTATTTTATAGTCCGCGGATAACTCAAGGAGTAGGAAGTGTGTTGCACATGTCCGAGCGCATGGAGTACATTACTACTCGAGTCTTCGCCTGACCAGGTAAAAATCTCAACCACTGGTGCGCTAGACCGACCAGTGAAAAATCAATTATTTGAAATAATAAGAATTCTTTTCAGGAAAATATAATGATAGTTTTTAATAATATTTGCCGTTAGAAGGACGGTGGCGATATACAGTAGTGTATATATACACCTGTAATAATAAGAATAATAATGATAATAATAATAGTAAAATGTTATAGTTATAAAACTGAAAAATCAATTATTTGAAATAATAAGAATTCTTTTCAGGAAAATATAATGATAGTTTTTAATAATATTTGCCGTTAGAAGGACGGTGGCGATATACAGTAGTGTATATATACACCTGTAATAATAAGAATAATAATGATAATAATAATAGTAAAATGTTATAGAAATACGGAGAGAAATATTGAGTACAAATTACGGAAAAATTCACGTAATCTGCAATGGGAAATCGTTTTCCGGCAATTCTTATGGGAATGAAAGAGAAGAAATCTGAAACGCTCAGTGAATTTTCAGGTTCACCACCGAAAAAGTACGAACTCGTCACATAATTTTTCCCGAAGAAGTAAAATCTTACAGAAATTTGTCGATTTATTATGCCTCCAAAATCAAAAATTCTTGAACGTGCAACAATTTTTACGAAGCTAGTGAGTTATTTCTACATTCCGTTCCGTAAAATTTCTCAATCGTTGGGGAGAAATTACGGAATGACTTGTTGTCCCCACAGCGGTGAGTCATCAGACGGATGGTTAATTTTGACGGAACAAATCGTAGAATTTACGTGGCGATTCGCACAATTTCAGTTCCGACTCACACTTTTTATTGAATTTAACTTCGCCGGCGGATTACGTTTCGAAACTTAATTTATACGTTTGTTTTCTGGTAATTTTTATTGAATTTTTCTCTCCGTGCAACGAATCCAAGGAAACGGATTGCAATCTCCATCCACTCCGCGAATCTGCCATTTACGTTAGACTATATTCGTTCTCATATGTCGTTCAAGGTTGCACTGAATGTATTCCTGAATTCACGAGAGGAATAAATTTACCGGAGATTAAGGGACGCGATATTATGCCCCTCGGGCTCTCATAAATATTGATTCATGAGTTAAAAAAAAGAAGAGAACTAATGTTTTACGATCATTGTGGAATACAAACAATAGATTGCATGATACATGGTGTGTTTCTACAATGTTTAATTACAAAGTTTTGCACCAATATTCCGTGTGATTACGGGGATGCGGGTGACTGACAACAGATGCACGCTGTCGAGGAGACTGGCAATATAATAGTCGTAAATTTTTATCACTCGATGTAATGTGTGACACCTTCCCGCTGACGTAAAACACGACAGCCGATTTTATGAATTATAACGACACAGCTGGGATGTCTCTTCAGACATTTGCTGGGGAAGTGTGACAGTTTAGATGGAAAATAAAGAGTTTGTCGGGGGAATTTTAATTGAAAACTAAATGAAGGGTGAAATTTTAGTGGAGAGTTGTTAAAACTGGGATATTTTATAAATGAGCTAATAAAATCAGCAAAACTTAAGAAAAAAATCATACTGTCGCTATTTTTTGTTCGTAAATCTTCGAATGCCTTTTGACATATCTCTTGATATCGAAAAAATATAAAAGATGTAATTAAAAAAGTTGAGGATTTTATAAAACTGAGATGTTTTATAAACGAGCTAAACAAATCAGAAAAACTTGAGAAAAAAATCATAAAGTCGCTGTTTTTCGTTTATAAATTATGTAATGCACTTCAGAATATTGTCTCAAGGAATGAAATATAGTAAAGAATGGGATGAAAGAGTCAATCTAACGAATACCTCTAAACAATTTCAAGAAAGGCCCGACTAACTGCTGATTTTATTCATTATAAGGAATTATTTTTCGAAAAAAAAACTGAAGGATTTGGAGGACTGAAGATAATTATCGATGTGCTCCACTTTTTCTTTACTAAATTATCAAATGCACTTTGTAATATCTCCCTGTATCCCCTGAAAATAAAAAATACGATAGAAGAGTCACCAATCGATTGGCATAAGTAAAGCGTTAAAATAACTTCCGAAAACATGTCAAAATATTTTTGTATTTTTTAAACAGAATAAACCATATGGTTTGAATGCTTAAATTAAAAAAACTATCCGATAAAAAAACATGCAAGATATGTTTATTTGAAAAAAAAATTCGCCGAAATATTTCCCCAAAACAAACCTGAAAATTCGCTAAAACCCCAAACAAAACACCAACACGTTTCACTTTTCAATTTCTCAATTTCCCAACGCAACTCAAAATCCCCCGAAACCCCGAGGAAATCACAGCTCCACCGAATTCAATCCCCATCCGAAAAATTCTGTAAAAAAGCCTCACAATTTTAAGTACCCACAATGGACTCATCCAGCCAGAGGAAGCAATTGTATTCCCTAATTGCGCAGCAAACGGTCCAGACGGTAATTGCATGCAATCGAGTACAGCAACACTGAATGCAAACCCTGGAAAAAACGACGAGGAGAACAGAAAAAAAATAATACTCGGAGGAATAGAAAACGACGGACTTTAATTAATCACACTAGTTACGAGACATCCGGCCGGTAGTCTTCCATCCGGTGTACATAAACCCAAGCGGTATCAATGCACATATCCATAATACGTGGTAGCAAGGTATTTCCAACTGTACTCCATTCACGTGCAGTTATGAGAAGGGAAAATAATCTCCGAATGCAATTCAACAGTTTCACATTCACGAGTGTCAGGGTATTGTCGCTGACCGCGTGATTTTTGAAATTCCAGTCTGATGCATGTCCCGGCGGGGGAGCGGGGCGGAGGGGCGAGGGGACAAGAGCTATTTTCCTCTATTTATTTTTCGAATCAACAAAAGTGTGGATGAGTATTTTTTTTTTCACGATTAATGGAGCAAAAATAGAAGAATGGAAACGAGAGGGACAGATTTAAATAAATTGTCAACGGACTTTTTGATCGCCCGTTAGCTCTTTAGACGACGGTGATAGCTGACGATATAAAACATTAACGACATTGTACACATGTGCAGACATAACGTGAACGGCAGGATGAAATCGTGTAAGCGTTAATTAACGCCGCTTACGTGTCAAAAAAAATGAGAGCGTTTTAGGTGGGTTTTATCAGCAGTTTCGGGATTTTTCGCTCGAGATTAGATTCAATGACCGGCGTCGGTGACCGAGTGGATTAGACGCAAGTCTAGTGTGCGAAAGGTTGTGAGTTCGATTCCCCGTGGAACCGAATTTTTCAACGGAAGGCTCCGGCGAGCGGGAGGTTGCTAATAGAGGAACCGCCTGTACCGGCATGGGTTTTCTGTGGTTTCCCCATGCTACTTCTATGTTCTATAGAAGTGCGAATGCGGTACCGTGTACNAAAAAAAAAAAAAAAAAAAAAAAAAAAAAAAAAAAAAAAAAAAAAAAAAAAAAAAAAAAAAAAAAAAAAAAAAAAAAAAAAAAAAAAAAAAAAAAAAAAAAAAAAAAAAAAAAAAAAAAAAGCTAGATTCAATTTGTTGGGGGATTGGTGGAAGGGGTGGGGATGGGATGGGATGGATGGATGGGACATGGGTGTTGAGATTGCTACTGATATTTAGCTTTTTTGGATGGATTTTTGGGGTAAACTCTAATCGTGAATGTCAATTTTATGTTTCGTCGAGTAAGAGTGACTTATGCAGGGGAAAAATTTCTCCGAAATTTCAATTCTTTTCTAAAAGTGCAATTCCTAATAAAATGGTTTAAAAAAAATTCTTATCCATCTAGAAAATCCACCAAAATTCGATTTTTTATGTACGACTACTCTATATTTCAAATTGACCATTTCTTCTAGATTGAAACAGAATTTGACTCCATAATACAGATATACTAGTTACTTTAGTTTTTCAATCATCTTCCTTAAGGGGTAGAATGCCGTTAATTTTCCAAATTTTTGAACAAATTCCCGACCGAAAGTTATCGATATTTTTACAAATCAAAGCACGTTACTCTCCAGGAAGGAATGATGAAGATCTAGGGAACAACCACTAGCAGGGGAATGTGCTTTGGATGACGAAAATATTACCAACTTTGAGCAGGAAATTTGTTTAAAAATTTCGAGGAAACGGTGGCCTTCTGTTACCCCTTAATATCGATTCTTTTCGATTTTTGGAGAATTTTCAGTTAAAATTGTGCTCCACATGAGATTTATTTTACGGATTATAATGTATTGAAAATTTAAAAGGACTTGTTTTAATAGCTGGGAGTACTGAACGGTAAGCCGTTTAGCAGAGTATTATGGTAATGTTGATTTTATTGGAGCTAGATGTTATTAGAACTGCCGGGTCTATTATTAAAACAAGTGCGAAAGGCGTGTTCTGAAGACATATGTTACGGTATTATTATTCCTTTGGCTCGAGTGGATTGAATGTCAATATTAGTTGGTAGTGATGAAAAGAGGTGGGTGGGTAATAAAAACGTGACGGGAATGGTGCATTGTTGGACTAATAAGCGATGGCATTACCTTGTCGGAGGAAAATATTTCCAAGAATTCGCATTTCAGAAACGATGAATTTATTGGGCTGTATCTCTTATTTATTATCATGAGATGCGCAAGTTTCATCACTACAGCTGGACGTCTTTACGTAAATATGGAGAGAGAAAAGTTGGATAAAAAATGTCTAGAAAATCGCGGAAAATTTTACAGTATGAGAGGTGAATTACTGGAAATTGTAATTCAATGAAAGACACTTTTTCATCAGTTGTGAGTTTATATCGACATTCAATAATTGAATTCTTGATATTCACGGAGGGAAAATTGTGTTACAATTTGTCCCTCACATGGTGAGAAAAATTCAATAAAAATTACCAGGAAAAACGTAAAAATTACGTCTCGAAACGTAATCCGCGAGCGAAGTAAAAGTCAATAAAAAGTGTGAGTCGGAACTGAAATTTCACGAATCGCCACGTAAATTCTATGATTTGTTCCGTAAAAATTAACCACCCGTCTGATGACTCACCGCTGTGGGGACAACAAGTCATTCCGTAATTTTTCTTCAATGATTGAGAAATTTTACGGAACGGAACGTAGAAATAACTCACCAGTTTCATAAAAATTGTTGAACGTTCAAGAATTTTTTATTTTGGAGCCATAATAAGTCGGCAAGTTTCTATAAGATTTTACTTCTTCGGGAAAAATTACGTGACAATTTCGTACTTTGTTCGGTGATGAACCTGAAAATTAACTGAACGTTTCAGATTTCTTCTCCTCTATTCCTATAAAAATCACCGGATAACGATTCCCCATTGCGGATTACGTGAATTGTTCCGTAATTTTTACTGAATATTTCCGTGCATTTCACACGTACGAAATCAAATTCTGTTTTTCTTCAATTCTTTCGCATTTTTGTCTTGAAATTCAATAGGGATAGAATGTTGAAGAATAAAATTTTACGTATGATAATGAAATTCAATTCTCCGTTAGAGAAGTCTTACATTAGAGAAGTCTTACATTATTCAAAATTATTATTGCCCTGTGAAGAATGAAAAATGAAAATTGGTGAAATCTGCATGTGATTTTCTATCAGATTTTGCGGAAATCGTAGGACATATTCTTTCGCATGTTGAATCACATTCATGCATTCCCTCCGCACGCGTCACCTTTTCATTGTCAAAGTACGAGTGATTCTGCTCGAGTGGTTACGCCCTTGCAGTGTTTTCCTCTCGAGTGAAGGAACAATCCTATCGTTTTTCCGCATCACAATCTGTCAGAGATCTCGGTGTGGTGATAACACCGAGGGAGAGAGAAGGTGGAGGCAATAGAGGAACGAATGAATTCAAATGTTGGGAGACCTTCGGCGGGTTGATATCTGCACCCTTGAAGTCACTCGCTGCATTCAACAATTATTGGATTGTACAATTGCGATTATGTCGGTGGATGTGTCATGTCAGGCGTTGCTTATGTCATTGACATGTTGGGTGATACGAGAGTCGGAATTTTGTTGATGCATTCCAGAAAAATTTAACAGAAATCTCGAGGAATTCCGACATTTAAAATTCACAATTCGATAAGAAAAATGAAAACGGCATTTGAAGTTCAATTATTTCATTAAAGTTCTTTGAAATCGGTAAATCTTAGGTGAAGATACTTTAGAATTATCAATCAATTGCAAATTCAGCGTAATTTAGTCCAGAATATGTTTTTTTTTTTAATTATAAATTCACGTCAATTGGAATTTCTTTGAAGTTTCACGGAAATTTGCAATTTTATGATAGTTTTCTCCTTAAATCTCCTGACAGTGAATGAGTGTCATAGATCTTCAATTTGTCCTCAACAGTATACACAACTTGGAAATTTTTATCAAGTGACGGTTCCCCTGAAATTTAAGGGCATTTCATAATCAAAAATTCACAATTCAATTAAAAAATCAATGAAAACTGCAATTTATAGTTCAATTATTCCCTGAAAATGGTGAGAAATCTGTAAAATTCCGGAAAATACATTTTTGAATTTTTAATCAATTGAAAATTCATAATTTGGTACTGAATATTCATTTTTTGATTGAATCCCCGGGAATTTCATAATTAAAAAATTCCAACTTAATTAAACAATCAGTGAAAATTATGATTTACAGTTGAATTATTTCACAAAAAAGACTAGAAATCGGGAAAATTCTGGTAAAAATGTTCTAGAATTTTGAACTGATTATTCATATTTTGCTTGCAAATCCACGTGAAACGAAAAATTTCCGTCTCCCGGCAATTGAAAAATGCATACTTTCTAAAATTTCATTCACTGCGCACACAACTGCTAAATTATCCACAAAAATTTCAATTATTTTGTAACAGACTGATGCTGAAAGACCGATCTAATCAGAAAACGGAATAATTTTTCCATATCCCGGACATTTTCATTCCTCTGCGCGTAGGCTGGATTCAATTAATTTATTCATTCACCGGTTATAAATGTGAAAAAAAAGTCAAAAGCATCGACATTCCCTCATCCTCCTCTATTTATAGGGACACGTGCGATAATTTGCAGCTGGGAAGTATGAAAAAATTGGAGTACATTGAATGTATTTTCCGTTTGACGAGAGCTCAATTACATCATGTTGAGTAAATATGTGAGCTTCGATTGGTTTCGAGGTTTTTTTAGCATTTTTTAAATGCCTCACTCCACGGAAAATATTGAGTTATTGATGTTTATTTAATCATCAAATGCCACTCCAGACGTGTCTCGACGGTGATTTCCAATCGAAACTGTTCCGCTCTGGTAATAATAATGTTTTTTATTCCGCGGCTATTGAATTTGCGAGTAAAAATCGTAAAAGTCAGTGGGTAAATATTGGTAATGAAATCGTATTGAATCAGATAATATCCCGTGATTTGTAGATACCGAAATCGAAACATGTTTTTTTAAAATTCAAACAACGATATTACGAATGTTAAACTGAATCGCTGAGTATACAAAAACAAATTCAATGGGTGGTTTATCGGAATTGTAATCGGGCCCGGGGAAAAAAGGAATCCTTATCGATATACTATGAGATATCAGCTCCATTTACTGGGTCACGTAGTAGATACTTCATTGGAACTCCCCTGATTTGTTGGCGAAATGCGTATCAAAGGATTTATTGGGATCCAGGGAGAATTTCTAAATAAAGAACAGTTCAGACTGCCACCGAAATTTTTGTTGGGGTATTTTGTGGAGGAAGAAAAATCTGCGGTTTTTCCTGTGGATCACGGGAAAATATTTTTTTGTCTGTCTTCGATAATGCAGTGTTAGAAAAAAATTGAAATTCCGTGCATTGAATAAAATTTAAAGGGGAAAAATTATGAAATTTCAGATTTCAGTGACAATTCAGGGAAAGTCTTAATTTTTGAACGGCATTGAGATGAGAATTTTTCGATCTTTTTTAATTTAAAATTAAATCATGAATATTCGGGACTGAATTATGATAAATTCCCAACTAATTGAAATTTTTTTTCTGATTTCTATTAATTTTCAGGGAATAATTGAACTGGAATTTAGTTCTCATTGATTTTTTCATGAAATTGTGAATTTTCAATGACGGAATGCCTTGAAATTTCAGTGGAACTAAAGGGCGCTAAAAATTACCAATAAATAAGGAAAATTCAGTGAAGTATTTTGTTAAATTCTTAATTAATCAAAAATTGGCGGTAATTTGGTATTAAACATTCATGTTTTGGCTAAAAATTCCAGTAAATTGTTGATTTTTTTTTTTTATACTAAAGAAGTTGGAATTCTGAAAATTACCGAATTTTCACTGAGAAAAAAAATTTACTTTTGCCAAAAAATTACTTTCGTGGGAGAAGAATTGATTTTTTTAGGAGCGTATTTCAATTATGTTGAGTTATTAAATGATAATGCTATGCATGACCTTGAATGAACTCCATTGACAATTATTACCATATTAAATAAAATAAATACTAATAAAAAATTGAATAGGAATAATAAATCATAAATATACAATAATTAAAAATGATAATAATTACGAATAATTATTAACATTATTAATAACTAGAATTATTCCAAATTATTTTACGAATGAAAATTTCAAATTTGAAAAAATTAAAAAATAATGGAAGCTCTTCATTCAAGAGTATATGCAGCATAATCATCTCATAATTCAACATAATGATAATATTTAGAGATGGACATGGACCTCCTGGAGAAATACGCTCCTAAATAACAAAATTTTCTCCCAAGAAAATAATTCCGCAAAAGTGATTTTAGCAAAAGTAATTTTTTCCCCAGTGCAGTTCCACCAACATTTCAAGAAAATGCGTCTGAAATCTGAGGCGATTTCCGCATGAATTTTGCGTGGAAAATTATTTTTAACTAACTCCATTCATGTGAACCATTACCAACTCGTTTTACCACGATTCTTGTCATACTCTGAATATCCCCGTCTCTCTCTTATTGCGTCAATGTGGCTTACGTAGACATGTTTAAATGCCCTGCGTGCATCCGGCGCTGCTGAATCGTAACGATTACTCGTTGTTCAACATTTCGGGATAAAAATAAACTCAAAACAGTAATCCGTTAGAAAGTGAAAAAACACAAATTCATTGCGCTTGGTTGAACGAACTGATGACTCAATCCTTACGGTCAATTTTCACTTTTACACGTGAGTGAATTGAGACAGCGACGTAAACGTTCATTATTATCACATCAACCCGGCAAAAGAAAACACTCAAAAACTAAATTATGTAATTAATCACCTCTGAATAATTCCGGCTCATGAATGAATCACATTTCCCTACGCAAACACGCGAATTTCCCTAACGCCCGGCGAACATTGTCGTTGAACAATAATGAAGAAGCAGAATATACCGTGACGTCAAAGTCTGAACAAATAAGGGGAGAAATGTGAAGAATCCTTCGTTGTTATAAAAAAAAATGAAATGTCGTGGAATGTTTTGTGAAGAGAATTTTAAAATTTCAATTTTAGAATTGGAGTCGATTTAGGGGGGAAAGTTTTTTTTGGGTTATTTTACATCGCTTCGACCCGGTTAGGGTATATTGCGATGATGATCAAGACTTTAAATGGTTAGATCGCACTATTCTATCCGGCCAGGTTTTGAACTCGACCTTTCGCATGTGAGGCAACGAACTTACCCACTGCGCCAAGCTACCGGGATGGGGAAAAAAATGAAATATCAAATTTTAAGGTAAATTCAGTGCAATTACTAATTTTTGGGCAGAAGGAAGACAGAGAATTCCCAAGTTATTTGGATTTTAAATCAAAACGTGAATATTTCGGATTAACCTCTCACGTACGGGCTCGGTATGTCATACCGACCCATGCAAAAACGCACGGCTCTTTTCAAAATTGAATATTTCCGAAACTATGGCCGATAATACAATCGGACTAATACCATTGGGAAGGTGAATACTGTAGCTTCAATTATATATTTTATTTATAATTTTTCATTCATCAGAAAATGTGGGATGCGAAGAGTATTGAGCGTGTGGTAGACTTGGTATCAGAAAGGCCCCGTACGTGAGGGGTTAAAATTCCACTCCACTGTGAAATTATTGGAACTTCAAGAGATCGATTTTTCCATAAAATTGTGAATATACTAATCAAAATAGTAAAATAAAAAATAGTAAAATAATTGATAATCTAAATTTTCAATTGATGATGAATTAAATATTTTATGATATAGAACTGTAAATTTTTCTTTAAATAAATAAAAAAATTAATAAAATAACACTAAATTTCTCATAAGGGATTTTCGATTATCAAAATAATTTTCCATCATCCTACCTAACCTACTAATTAACAAATAATTCGTAATTTGAATATTTAACTCGATGATTACTGCAATAATTAAAATTAAAAAATGATAATTATAATTTATGGATATGGCTACCCCTGTAATCCTCTAGAATTCGAGCAATAATCATTGCAAAATATCCATAGACTAGCCTGAAATAAATCCCAAACCTGAACTCCAACAAATTATCACAAAATACCATAAATCAGACTAAAACTACATTACACCGAAGCTGAATAACCATTTGATGTTTATCAAGAGGGCTAGAATCACCTCAAAGCCAAATGCAAAAAAATTAGTCGAGTCGAGCAGCGACGTGCGCAGATAAGCCCCCACACACCGAAGCGAGAGGTTTCGAAAAAAAAACTGGGCCTCCAGAATCACGATAAGAGCCTTTGCCTTATCACTGACGCCTCGCGGGACCTACCGTGTCTAGACGCGGCATCAGAAGCGACCAAGTGAAAGAGGATGTTGACTCGAAAAAAAGGAATCCGAGAAATGTCAACAACTTATCGATTAAAATTTATCGATTTCCCGGATAAGCCTCAAGGAAAAAACGCAAGTGTTCATCACACAATTCAACCAAGTAAAACGACAATCATCATTCACCCACCACGCGGCACTCGCAGTGTCAATTAATTACCCAACGGCCAACAATTCCAGAAACAAGTGCCAGTCTTGCACGCGACAGAGACTCACCTTGCATCGTCTGGCAATAATGTTGAACACCGGCATTTTTATCTGTTTATCCAGTTACGATTTGTAATTATAATCCAAACAAACGGCACACTATCCCAACACGACGAAACATCATCAATTACGTCCATCCATTTGCACTGTTCGTCCAAAAAAAAAACACTATATTATTCTCGCTCTTCCCTCCCCGTCATCCATCCACATTTTCCCTCAGCTGTCAGGTGATTCCAAAAAATCCAGTGCCTCAACCAGCTCGTAAATAAGAGAAAACACGAAGAAATGTCTCTCCAGCACTCGTCGCGACGAGTTTACTCTTACGGTCGAATGGTCGAATGGTCACAATATAAACCACTGAGTGTCTTGGCTCCCGCAAGAGGACGGATTCACATATGTAAAATTCAGGACACGTTTGAATTCTGCGGGATCGAAATCACTGCCACTTGCTACATGCTCTATATTTTTTTATTCGAAAGAAAAAAAAATGTAAAAACACCCGGAGTCACTTCTTATTCACGTCGTTCGTCAGCACAAGTATCTCCCGAATCTTCGCCAATAACTTTAAAATCGAAAAATCCAAATATCCAGAGGAAAATATTTTTCGCTCCAGTTTTCAGGGCCTCGTCGTAACCAGGTCGGCGCAATCGACATGAGGCGTTTCACAGTGTCAGTACCATTCCTGAGGCAAACGAATTCATTTTGCCTCTTGCCTGGGGCTATGTATTTTTTCCCCTCTTTTACGCCTTTTTATCCTTCAAACGTAGTGTCTCAGTCGTTTACTCAGCACTGTGCGCTCTGCCCTCTCCCTCGATCGTTTCATTCAGTGTCCTTCCTTCCTTCGTACCACTGATTTTTTTCCCTCCCCTGTGTATCCTCGAAATAACTCCTTGTACCTTATTATTCTTCACTGTTCACCGACAACTTCACAAGTATCACCAGACGATTAAAACCATGATACCAAGGCTAGTGGTTACCTAATAATCCGTCTTAGAGGTGACCGAGAGGGGGGAAACTGACGAAATAAAAGGCATTTACACTTGTCGAGTTATCAAGAGTCAGTTTGTTCTTCTGCCTTCGAGTGTCATAATTATTTCAACCTTAACAATACACCTTATCAGTAGATGCTAACACAATTTTTCTTTGTGTTTTAAAAGTTTTTTTTTTCCTTCGCCTGAAGGTGGATTCGCCGAGCTCGAACAAATATTTATCTCAATCCCTTGTAAATAATTGATCATTCACAGGTCCTCGGGCAAACCCTAGATAACAGTCTGGTGAAACTTTGAAATTCCTCGGGCAATGGGTGTCCTCACCCTTCGGATCTTCGGGTCCAATGCAAACTTGATTCTAGATTTTATATTTTCAAGGTGAAACTGGAACACGTGGTACTGCTGGGCGATAACTCAGAAAATTCGTGGACAGAATCAATCAATTCCAATGATGAAATGGAGCCAAAGGTTTTCGATTTTTCCCGAAAATCGATTAACAGGATTTTTCCTCGTATTCTTTTTTTTTCTTCGCCTGAAGGTGGATCCGTCGAGCTCGAACAAATATTTATCTCAACCCCTCGTAAATAATTGATCATTCAGAGGTCCTCCGGCAAACCCTAGATAACAGTCTGGTGAAACTTTGAAATTCCTCGGGCCACGGGTGTCCTGACCCTTCGAATGTTCGGGTCCAGTGCAAACTCGATTCTAGATTTTATATTTTCAAGGTGAAACTGGAACACGTGGTACTGAAGGCGATAACTCAGAAAATTCGTGGACAGAATCAATCAATTCCAATGATGAAATGGAGCCAAAGGTTTTCGATTTTTCCCGAAAATCGATTAACAGGATTTTTCCTCGTATTCTTTTTTTTTCTTCGCCTGAAGGTGGATCCGTCGAGCTCGAACAAATATTTATCTCAATCCCTTGTAAATAATTGATTATTCACAGGTCCTCGGGCAAACCCGAGATAACAGTCTGGTGAAACTTTGAAATTCCTCGGGCCACGGGTGTCCTGACCCTTCGAATGTTCGGGTCCAGTGCAAACTCGATTCTAGATTTTATATTTTCAAGGTGAAACTGGAACACGTGGTACTGAAGGCGATAACTCAGAAAATTCGTGGACAGAATCAATCAATTCCAATGATGAAATGGAGCCAAAGGTTTTCGATTTTTCCCGAAAATCGATTAACAGGATTTTTCCTCGTATTCTTTTTTTTTCTTCGCCTGAAGGTGGATCCGTCGAGCTCGAACAAATATTTATCTCAATCCCTTGTAAATAATTGATTATTCACAGGTCCTCGGGCAAACCCGAGATAACAGTCTGGTGAAACTTTGAAATTCCTCGGGCCACGGGTGTCCTGACCCTTCGAATGTTCGGGTCCAGTGCAAACTCGATTCTAGATTTTATATTTTCAAGGTGAAACTGGAACACGTGGTACTGAAGGCGATAACTCAGAAAATTCGTGGACAGAATCAATCAATTCCAATGATGAAATGGAGCCAAAGTTTTTCGATTTTTCCCAACAGTTGAATAACAGGATTTTTCCTCGTATTGATTTTTTTTTTCTTTGCCTGAAGGTGCACTGATAGAAAGGATTAGTTATTGTTAACAAATGGATTTGGTTGAAGCGTAGGGTGTATTCGGCCTCACCAAATGTTCATTCATTAATAGTTAACAAAGGCATATTTGAAAAGCCCTGTTTGACTCGACTTTCACCCTTCAAGTGAACCATTCGTTAAGTATTAACGAATATTTATTTGGTCACATTCAACTCTACCATTCGTAACTCGAACAAAATATTTATCTCAATCCCTTGTAAATAATTAATCATTCACAGTCATTCACTTCGAATGTTCGGCTCCAATGCAAAGTTGACTTTAGATTATTCACTTTCAAGGTGAGCCTGGAACACGTGGAACTGTTCGCCGTCGACTCAAAAAATTCGTACCATCAAATCAATCAATTTTCAATGAAGAAATCGCGCCAAAGGCCAGGCTTTTCGATTTTTCTTCTCCCTGCAGCAGGGAGCTGTCATCGAAGAGTGAATGATTACTCCGGAGGTCCATCCTGCTATTTTTATTCACAACCTCCAAAATGTTGACGTGAAGCGTCTAGCGAAGCTGCCAAACAGATAAATTCGCGCACTTTTCAATGTTCAAACGACGCAGTATTTTTTAAACACTTGAAAACACTGAAATGCTCCGTTGTAATGGGTTAATGCGGCGGCCCTCGGTGGCATTGACGACTTCAGGATGAGCAGAATATATGTAAAAGGAAATTGGCGAGAAGAAAACTGGAGAATGACAGATGCACACGAGTAATTGAATCGGCCAACAGTCGTTGACTAGCCAGCGTGTGTGTCACGGAGTCGGGCCTCGAAGCGTGTGTTTACGGCTGTACAGTAACAGGGACACGCGGAGGCTCGGTATTACCCACGATGCCTGTAGAGGGAAGAGACAACGTGGTGGAGTGGCTAATGGGTGGGGGGAGAGGAGCCGAGAGGAATGAAAAATATAAACTGACTGACAGATACTTGAGTATTGTTACGTAAGGAGGGGAACTGCTTGTGAATGATCGCTCATTCCACGGCTACTCGTCGAACTGAGAAGACTGGAGAATGTATTATATTATACACGGAGATGAAAGGCTTGTTGTAATTATCATAGGTCATTTTTAAATTAAATGTTGACTACACTGTTAGAAAATTACACTTGAAATTTCAAGGGAAAAAACGAAATTTTTAACAACGATAAGGTAACATGAAATTTCTGTAGAATTCTTCATTGACAAATCAGTTAATTTCTTGAATATTCAAGTAATTCTCGATTTTCAGATCCATATGACACTGAAAAACCTTGATAATTTTGAGAATTCAGGCAATAACTTCTCTGAATTTTTAATTTATTGAAAATTCAATTATGTTTGATGTTCAATTTCCACGATGAATTTGAAAATTCAATGGTTTTTTAATATGAAAAATCAAATTTTTCATATTAAAACCATTGATAAACTGAAATTTCAAGAAATTTTTAACAGTGTAATGGAATTTAATGGAAGGATTACATTTTGTCATGATGATGGTAAAAAATAATGCAGTGTCAGGATTTTTGCACGCACTGATTTTAATTTCACTCTCCGGAGAATTAGTAATCAACTCTTATCAAATTATAATTCCGCTGAAATTTCATATAAAAAATTTTGCAGCTTTTACCAGTCACTCATTCACACGAAATTTTGGAGTATTTTTTTATTGAAAAAATCAGTTAAATTCTGGACTATTCAATGATTGCAATTTTCAGGTCCACGTGATAATGAAAATTATTAAATAATTAGAAAAGTCAAGCAACAATTTCCCTGAGTTTTCAATCCGCTGAAAATTCAGTTGGATGTGATGTTCAATTTCCGCAATGAAATTTTAATAGTGTATTTCTAACAAATGAATATAGAAATCAGGGAAATTCAGGTACAAATATTTTTTTTTTTTTAATTTACCGATGGCCGTGGCTGTGCGGTTAGAGTATGGGATTGGCACGTGAGCGACCCGGGTTCGATACCCGGCTGGGGAGCCAAAATTTGTAACACTCTAATCTCACAGTTTCACTGTCGAGCGAGAGTTTCGTTAAAGGGACAACTGTACCTAGGCAGGTTTTTCCCTCAAGTGAGGTTTTCCCTCGTCCTTCGGCGAATGCGGTACAGGGGGTTGGGGGGTCGGGAAGGGAACAAATCGTAAAAACCCGAAAGGGTATACGAGAGAAAATAATTAAATGTTTTAATTTTGAATTAATTGAAAATCTGCATAAATATTTGTACCGAATAAAAAATATTCGGTGCAAATATTTTTTAATTTTGAATTAATTGAAAACCTGGGGAAATCTGAAATCTTAGAATTTTTAGAAGAAAAATTAATTTTCAGGAAAATGTCACTGATTGTTATAAATCTAAGAACAATTATTAGTCATACTGGACACTGAATAGAGTAACCCTGACTATTAATGATTTCTATCACCGAAATTTGGTGATAGATTCATCAAAATCATTGACACGTCCCTGAAAATAAAAATTTCTTTTCTCTGTGATCCACGAAATTTCAATTTTTTTCCAACAGTGTTGGTTTTGAGACAGAGATTGATGTTATCGACTGAATGAGAGAGGGGTATGACAGTGAATGGAGTGATGATAGATACTAACGGCAAATTTGATTGGGGTTGTTGAGTACAACGGGCAATACAGGAGGCATGACCTCTCATAAAAATGTAAAGTAAAAATGCCTGTAACACAGGTTCATTGTTTCAATCATTGAATCATTAAAGAAAATAACGATTTTATAGTTTTTATCGTTCGCAATCAACACACCTGTTTCCTTCACGGAGAAAAGTTCAACAGTTGAGAATTTTTCTTTGAATTTTTCATTGAAAGATCCTTGAAATTCAAACCGAGTCTGAATTGAGAGGTTTTCACTGAAAAGTAGGAACGAATAGACCAATATTCTTCATGGAACACTGAATATGCATGTCAAATTGTTCAGAAAATATAAATTCATGACGTAATACCACTACTTTATGAACAGAAGTCAACGTTAATAGCCTCAAGGAATATAAATCCCATTTTTTTCGGAAAATTAAGATTTATTATGTAAACTGAATTGAGTACTGATGGCCTCGACTAATGAGATTTCCGATTTTTCTAGAAAAGATAACCGTGACATACTACAACATTCAGAATTAGTGCCTCTTTTCTCAAATGGATTAACTGAATTCTACTGCAACGTCGCAAAATTTCCGTTTTTTTGAAAAATATAATATAAATAATCAATAAAACACAGGAAAGTAGAGGCTTCGCGCAGCGTACTTCAAACTCGAATTCTGCACCGTGTGACATAAAATATTATAGACCTCTCGGGCACAAACTTCGTTTTCATCGAATGTAAGTGCAGACCTCGCCTTCAGTTCGGCCTGTAAACTTCACATTCGTCGAAATAGTTATTTTCATCACAAGGTTCACAAAGTATTTTCTGACGAATGTGATTATAGGCCTCGCCTTCGGCTCGGCCTACAAAGCCACATTCGTCAGAAAATACTTTTGGACCGTGTGATAAATGCAATTTTTCGTCAGAAGGCCCGTAAACCGCGATCAAACCGAGCGAAGCGAGGTTAGAATCGCGGTTTACCGGGTCTTCTCACGAAAACGAAATTTGTGCCCTTGTACTCTAATATACTATTATGTCCCGGCTACGTTAAAAGTGCGACTTATTGCTTTGCTTTGTGTGCAGTAAGATGCGTATTATGATCTTATGCATTAAGGAATTATGCGATGGGATAAGTAACGTCTAGGGCGATAAACAGGCGCCACCAGCGCCGCTGGTCGCATGAATAGAGAACGTCGCGAGCACTACGCCCTGACGAGAGCTGCAATGTGCAATGGCGTTCAGTCCCGTTGACGTTGTCGTTGGTTACCAAAGACTATTTTTTATTAATATAAATGAGTATCTGTTGTTAAAATAAAGTTTATTACGTTCAACAAATTGAAAGAAGTATTATATGAAAGTTGTGGAAGACAGTTTTTTATCGTTCAAATAAAGTGAATTGTGGTAAAAATGAGATGATTGTATTTCAAAAATAATCTTTTCTCTTTGGAATAGTTGGGCTTTTCATCAATCAAAAATTATCAATAAATTGTAGAAGAGAGTTCTTTTCCATTCAAATAAAATTGTTTATGGAGTTTGAATATGATTATGGGGTTTGAACAATTATTATTTTTCATTCAGTGATTATTTGGTTTTTCCTCAGTGGGGGGGCTTCGCCCCCCTGGACCCCCTCTTGGGGCCCCTCCCCGCCCCTCCGTAAACGTTGTCGCACTCTTGATTTTACCCTCGACATAAAATAGGATATGATATTCGCATATACCCTTCGCATGACTGAAAAACTCACAATTGAACATTTTGACCATTGAAATCTCGAAAAACCGAACCCATAAAAATGTCTCGAAATTGTCCTGTGCTTCCGTTACAGCGGCTCGTGAAATTGACGACTTGACATGGGATTTATATTTCACCACAGAAAGAAAGCGAGCAAAAGTGACTCAGGCCACACGTCTCAAATATATAATAACCGGAATTAAATTTTGGTTGAACCGGTTTTTCTTGCAATTGTTGCGAATGTATAGCTGTCACGGTAGATCGTGTGACGGAGGGAAGGACACGATGGAGGGGAAATTTGCGGCAGTGAAAAGGTGGAGGGCCGCGGTTTATATCACCAAGAGGTCTTTGTACGTCACCACTCATTTACCGTGAGTTTCAACACCGCTGCCGGTTGGGCCTCTGCTTAACTGAAACTTTGCAGTAACGACCCAAAGGTAAACATCGATAAGAATCTATTAGCCCCGGGTGATGTACTGAACAGGGAATGTCTACATGCTGTTTTATTATGTTGAGTGCACAATTTTCATGGTCAACAGTGGCTTTTGAGTCACTGCCAATGGCGACACAATAGAAAATTTCTCTCATTATCATTCAACCAAAGGTGGAATTCCGTTCCACTTGTTGTATTATGCCTTTCCCCCACGGGTTGTTAATGTTTCAATGAACTGGATAATTGATGCGGTCATTGCATAGGCATGGAATTGGAAACATTGGTTATTGGGAAATATTTATGGATATATTTGTTGGAAATTGAGATTCACCGTTGAAAATTTTTTTGTTTAATTTTCTTGATGAACAGAAGAGAAAAATAGAATGAAAAAAACATAAACCAAAAATTTAAACCAAAGAAATTCTATAGAAAATATTTCAATAGAATAAGTATGGAAAAATCGAATTCCATTAATTTTTCGATAGAATGTTTTCTATTGAACATTCCAATAGAATCAGCAAAAAATTGATGGAAAGTTTGATAGAAATGCAACAGAATTGTCTAGTGAATTCACCACGTTTTTCTATTAAAGTTTTTCTTGCGTGAAGATGGTGAACTTTCAAACTTTACTGGGAATTTAGTAAAATTGCGAATTTTTAGCCAAAACATGAATATTTAGATACGAATTACACGGATTTTTTAATTATTTGATAATTCAAGAAAATATTCAACTCAATTTTCCTGTTTTCTATGAATTTTTGTGGGATAATTGAATTGCAATTTACTGTTTCAATCAAATTCTGAATTTTTAATAACAAAACTCTTTGAAATGTGACCAAAAATTTTTAATAGTGACATCATGCTGTTGAAAAATCAAGAATTCCACTGTTTTTTTAATAGTTCGAGCAGAGAACAAATGGGAGCTGTAAGATTCAGTTCATTATTCCATGAAAAGTTAGGTGAAAATTGAAAAATCAATCAATTAACAAATTTTTGGTAATTTGAAGCTGGATATTCATGTTTTAATTAAAAATTCAAGTAAATTGAGAAACTTTCATCTCCTGCTGGACGGAAATGACTGATTTCTATTGAATTTTCCGTAAAATTCGAAATTTCATCATTTTTCTTCCCTAAATCAAATTCAATGTCCCTCCTGAAAATGATTACTGAACGACCCATGAAAATTCAGTTATTTTCTAGCAGAGTTCTAATGAAACACAAGTGGAAAGTGTAAACTTCAGTAAAAAACTCATAAATTGCTTTAAATTCTACCTAAAAGATGAAACTTCATGATACTTTTTCCCATAACTCGAATTCAATATCACTCCTATCAAAATGATTACTAAATTATCTACAAAAATTCCAGTTTGTTTCCACCACTATGTATTATAGTACAAAATGTTCAAGATATCTGCCTTTTCTTTCTGCAAATTGCAAAAATCTTCGGCTCAAATACTGAAAAATAAGGGGGAATGGAGGGTAGGAAATAAGGAGGAGTAGGAGGAGGAGAAGATCGACGTTGGCATGTACAACGTCTCTCGCAGTACTTCCTCAAACCCCATCAGTCGTCGCACGCCCCCGGGCATCGGCAAATGCCGCGCGGAATCTACTTTGTCTCCGAGACTTTAAGCCGATCCATTATTCAAAATGGCGGAGGTTAGTTTCAACAGTGGGGTAAGAGTATAAAAAGGGGCGCGAGAGAGGTGTGGGGTTTTATTTCATGTTAGGAGAGGGCCAGAAGGGGGCCAGCTGGCAAACGAGATTGCAAGCTCCAGTTTTCAAAAGGGGAGACTCAAATATTAGCCCAAGAACAGCTCACCTTCTCACCTCTCTCCTACCGTTTCTCGCATTTTTCTTTCCTCAAACATCCTCAACTTGGCGAAATTTATTCTCTTTTCGTATCTTTTAGAGACACCAGTTGGGATCAACATCACTGGCTAACGGTGTCGCGGTTATTAACACATTTCTGAATGGTTTTCGAAATTTTAGAGCTCGTTATGCAAAGTTCAGGTGAAGAAATCATTTCGACATTTTTATTTGATTAAGCCATTTCTGAATGATTTTTTTTTCTTTACATTCTCCAGCGAATCAATTCAAAATAAATAATAAGATTTAGTCATCCCCTGTAATTGAAACATTCTCATCGACACAAATATTCAAGTTCAAACTATTATCGAAATGAATAGAAAAATTTCAACTAGAGAGTTTTTTTTCATTCGAATGCGTCATCTCTTTTGGTCTACTTTAGAAATCGTTGACCTCGAATCACTGGAAATGGTGCAATAATTTTATAATTCAATTTTGAATCGTTCACAAACATTGAAAAAAAATTCCATGATAAAGTCTAATTTTTAAAAAATTATAAAATCATTGAAAAAAATGTGTTTATCAAATATTCCAACGTTCTGTACAATTTAACCTCCCCTACCCTCCTCGACGATCCACTAAAAATCATAACAATACAATTCAACAAAAATCCAGACCCCATTCTCATCAAACACTCCACAACAGCGTCCCGAGCCCGCATCAGTTCCAATTAATTTCAATACCCATTAAAAAACCACTGTGCGTAAGTACCAGGGGGGTTTTCCCACATGACGCCTCCCAGCTGAATAACCCGCGCCATCACTCGAGGCAGAGAAAGCCGAAGGGAGGAAATTATATCACCAACAAACCCAGAACAAAAAAAAGCCACAACAACATTCACAGATGAAAAAAAAAAACCGCGCAAAACGCACGTACGTGACACACTTGACTTGATGTACGAGTGAAGGTGATTATTATCGACATTTCGTCATTGAAATTACACACTCCATGCTGATGAAGAGACGTATCTCTCCTTTGGATAGATCCACGTCACCCATTACGAGGGGGAAAAAAAATTCAAAAGTCATTCTCCGGTTTAAATTTGCCTGACCCAAATAAGAAATTCCGCCGGCGGGTGCATTTATACGACAATTTTTTTCCCTCTGAGCAAATACATATTTTTTATCTCACTCACCCACTGTAAAATCCATCTCAAGTACGACCTTATCACTTCAACATCATGGATATCACATACCTCAGGCGATAAGAAGTGATTCAACGATTTCGCGCATTTGAATTTCTCCATGACGTGTGACAATAGTCCGGAATCTTTCCATCCATTTAATCGTGTAAATAAAATGATGAGATACGGGTGAAGGAGGAGAAATGATCAAGATGAATTGGTGAATCATGCATGAAGACAAGCAGTTTTGTTCATCGTGTTTTCAAAGCCATTGATTAATTGTTTTCTCGTCATTGAATCGCGCGTGAGAAAATAATTGACGGGGACAATTCGGTTGACGCATCGTAGCGGCAACTTTCTCGGCGACGTGGGGGGTGGGGGAAGAAGGGCATTTGTTGGGTAAAGAGCGACCTCGCTCGTTACCGAAAACAATTCCGCTTTATTAAGGCGCGTAACACGTTAATTATGGGAGGCAAGCGGCGCTGTGTGAACGAGCGCTCAGCGACAACGTTATCTTCAGTATCGTGCAGTTGGCGGTGGTATTGACGAGGGCTGGGCGATATTATGATGAATTTTTCATGGAAATTTCATGGAAAATGGGGTATTTGTTCTCACGAGAGTGACATTTAAACTGATTTAGGGAGAAATGGGTATGAAAATCAAGGTTTTAGGGAGAATTCAAGGGAATTCATGAGTTTTCATTCGGGGTGAGACGAAAATTTCAGAAATTGATTAAATTTTTAGTGGAATTTGAATGTTCAGATGCGATGTAACATGAATTTTTAATTTTTCCCAGATTTTTCCAAATTTTTACGGAATAATTAAAATAAAAAATCAAATATTTTGTTGGTATTTAGATGATTCGAACACAAAAACAATGGAATAGGGTGAACCAACCAGTGTTCGAACCAGACCAGTAATCGAACTAATTGGTACTTTTTCTATAAAATAAATTAGTAGAAGGTAGAGATGCCTCGCATTATACATGAAAAATAAAATTATGACATTTCCAAATGATATTGTGATGATTGAAAATGTCTAAGTTACCTTATTACCAGCGGAAAAAACAGTTTTCGATGACACGCCGCCAATAGCATATTCCCATTACAGAATACGTATTTCGATTACTGGGTTTTCACACATTTTCAGCTTTTTGTATTCATATCATTAATTGTATCGTCAATTAATATCCATAATATTTTTTTCTATTATCTATGGAGATGTACAGAGGAGTTATAATTATTTTTAAATCAATTTTCGACTTGGTTATATTTTTAAATCTACGCCAAAAATAACTGTGACCTTATTCGTTCGAACACTGGACGATTCACCCTATTTGAATTTTCGATGACAAGATTTCCTGAAATTACAGTGGAAATTAAAAATTTTCGGAATTTGACAGGGAAAATTCAGACGAAAATTTTTAACAATGTCCGGCATATTTCTTGAAAATTTCCATCACATTGTTGTTCCGCTGAATTAAAAAAAATTACGTTATTGAAAATTCTCAATTTTAAGGAAAAATCACTGGAAACTGTAAATTTTAATTCGATTATTCCGCGAAAACTAATAGAAATCCGGAAAATTCAGGTTAATACGTTCTTGAATTTCCCATTAATTGAAAATTCATGGCACTTGATACCAAATATTCATGTTTTCATTAAAAATTTCACAACCAAAAAAAATTGATTGTGAAAGTCCACAATTTACATAAATTTTCAAGAAACTTCTTGAACTTTCAGAAATTTTCAAGGAGTTTTTTGCAATTCCACGAATTTGTGAAGTAACTCCTTAAGAATTCCGAGGAATCAAGAATTCAATGAAAGATTTTTCTGAATTTTCCTGATTTTCCATTAATTTTTCCGGAATAATTAGGCTGAAATTAACAGTCCCCACGGATTTTCCCATGAAATTATGAATTTTCAATGACAAAAATCCAATGACAAAACTGGAAAATGCGTCGAAAATTTTAAACAGTGTAATTGGAAGGACATGGTGATTAGCCGCGCCAAAATGGGCCCTCACGATACTAGCAGACTCTTCAACGACCCTCCTCACAACATTCCGCAGTCCAAAGTATAATGACCGATTAAAAAGCAATGATGGATGAACGTAAAAACTCAATTACCACAGATGGATTACAATTAAATGATGATAAATGCCATAAACACGTAGCCAAGATTTTTTTTTCTCAAGCTGTGAGATATTTTCAACATTCATATCCCAATGTTTAACAATCCGATTAGGCGACTGTTAGAACTAGGATTAACGCGTGCCGTCGCCGTTGACGTCGTTAGAGCTCAACGAAGATATTCGAGAGAGAGAGAGAGAGAGAGAGAGAGGGGGGGGGACCCGACGACATCGAAAATGCAAAAGGTGGGGAAACCGTTAAGGACAAGTGAAAAATGTCAAGGGCATGGCTGGCATCTCCGCTAACGAAGAGGACTTGGGGCAGAAAAAGTGATAATAACCGGATCAGACTCGTTAAACTTTGGGGAAATAGTTGGAAGCAATCTTCATCACTACTCTTTACCCTCCCATTTACCGGCGATGGTACTGTGTTTTTCCACTTTATCGTGGATGTCGCGGAGGCGAGAAAGGATCGATTAGGTACACGAAAAGAAAATTACGGAGAAAATTCTAGTGTTTGGCAAATTCGAAGATTGTTATGAGAAAAACATGAAAAAGGTCGTCAATAAAGTGCAGTATTCGGGGTTACGCGACGCCTTAATAGCAATGTTATTTTGATAACAAGCACCCTTTGATGCCTTTTTATTACACTCTTTTTCCTGTTGCCTTCGGTGTTCGTTTTTTCTATTAATCATGTGTCCCAATTTATCAGCAGTTAAATTTTCATATCGCAATAAATGATTTGCTCATGTTCTAATTCCTGTGCTCACTGAATAAGACTTGAATCATAATTACAATTCAATTCCTTCTAGAACACACTTTACACCGAGAAAAAAAATCCAGAATTTTTCTGGAGAAATTCAGGCAAAAATTACCGTCCCGTCTGGTAAAGTGGATTCAATTGTCTAGCACCAGAAAAATTCCGGTGCTGCATAGTAAAAATTCCGGTGCCGCACAATAAAAGCTTGATCCCTGACTGTTTTCTATTACATAATAAATTACATTCAATAGTTAAAAATGAGTAAACATTGTCATTCAACATATCATCCTATTAATTTTATTTTAACCTCTCCTCCATATCCTCTATCCCATATTAAAAGCGGAATGCGCGGCAAACGTATGTGGAACGTTTGACAGGCCAATGTATCTCTACAGCGTCATACACCTCATGAAGAGAAAATAAAGGGCACTTATTTTATTTCTTCACCGTTTTATCACAACACTAATTAATATTTCACTGAATTGATATTATGAAAAACATTAACCTGGGGTTTCAGTCCTTACTGAAAGATATGTGAGAGAGGAGGCTAGAGGAGGCGACGGAATAAATCATCGGGTCACGTTGAGTTGATGTTCGTGGTTGCGGAGGGGGGACGAGTGCCGAAATCTTGCGAATGCGTAATCGGGTCCTAGGATTCTGATGGAGCACCGGAAAAATTTGCCAGCCAGTGTCATAATTTTTCTCGTATTTCTCGTAAAAATTCACTGTCGCTTCGATTTTGCCGTGCTGCACAAGAATTTTTTCCCGCATTTATCCGAAAAAAAACTCGTGCAACAGTACTTTTTCCTACTCTTTGCGGTACATTTCGCCTGGAAAAACTATCTGAACCCACTTTACTGTGCGAGCACGGTAATTTTTCTCGTACATTTCTCTCCGTGTAGAGTGTGAATTTCCGGAATTCAATGTTTGTTGATACTCTCATAAAAGTGAGTGCCCACCCTATTATCAATTTTTAATTAGTTCACACGGCAACTCAATTAATCTGTTGTTCATCTCATCAATATAATTCCGTGCTTAGAATATTGTCATCTCGTGTTTTCAACTAAATTAAAAATTAAAACTTCATTTGGAATGTTGAGTCACAGCTTCTTTTTAGTCATCTCAGAAACTTTGTATTTGGATATTAATATTATTCGTTCAAAGTGAAAAAATCGATCTTCATTTTCACTATATTGCATTCAGATTCTCCGATTCTTAACGTGAAAAATGTGAGATAATCTCATAATTCTAGCTATTAATTCTAATCAACTTTGTTCGAAGAAAACCTTAGTAAACGAAATATTAAGAAAGTTGAATTATTTCATTCTCCTCTGACCTAAATTATTTGGACAATTATGATTCGTTTATTCATGTTTCATAGAATGGTATTCAATTCTCTTTTGTTGGTCAGGCGGACTTCATGAAAATTTGACGCAAGACGATTGTACTCATGAAAAACCGCCTTACTTTCTCCATTCGTTCGAGATATTCTCCATGTTCGAGTTCTCATCTTCGATTCGAGAATTATTTTACAATAATATGATAAAATAATATTTAATGTTATTTTTTATTGCCCATGATTTTTTCTAGAAAGGATTCCAATACGTTTTTAGATTACAGTAATTTCGCTATAATCCCGAAATATACGCAATCAAAGGCCTCATCAAAATAGTGTGCGTGCGTTAAAGTCATAATCCCCATTCACAATAGAGCAGATGAATTCAAATAACGTTAAACGAAATTCTCAATTAACAAATTTAAAAAAAGAACATTAGAAAATGTGTTGATTTTAACAAACTGAACCTCTCCAATTAAAAAAGAAAAAAGCTCGAGATGATAGCGTCCCATATTCACTGAAGGATATTACTGGAACGACTCAATTCCTCAAAACTCATTCCTTCCCTCATTTTAAGTGGCACTTTACGTCACTTTGTTGTCGAGGAAGTTGTGCAAAAGTGCATTTCAAGCGGAAAAAATTCCCTGTCCCCGATATAAATAACATTGACGACAATCTATTTGTGAATTGGAATGTTAAAAAAACACAATTTTTCATTTCGCAAATTCACTCTCCAGCCGTGCTCCAGAAAGGCGCGTTATTGACCCCCGTAATATTGATGCGGTGCGCTTTGTTATACCATTTGATTGAACGTTCCTGTATTTCAAATGTCAAATGCCATAAAGAGCATTGATTAACGTTGTCCGAGTGTCACTGGCAACAAAATAAAAAAAAACCCGGGGGTTATAAACAAAAACAATGCGCAAGAAAATATATACACGTGACGAGTGAAAAAATGGACGAGAGAAAACGAGAGTTGTGCAGAAAGTGGGGTTTAACCCCCGCAGAAAAAAATTGTCGAATTTATTTTTCTGAACAAAAAAAAAAACGGAAAAATTTACGAGCCATTCCATCGTTACTGATTGTATATAGGCAATGGCCTGCAGTCATATCCCGGTACTCTATACATCGAAACTATACCCCGCGCACAACGTGTTCGCTCTTTCATTGCAAAATGTCCCGACGATAGCGATTCCACGAGTGACGTGTGTTGTAACAAAAAAAAAATAGAAAAATGCTGGATAAAAACGGGAATCGTGGCTCACATGCGTGTGCGTCTGTCGATATTTTCTCTTTTCGTTAACAAAATTCGATTTGTTTTGTTTTTTTAATGGGAAATAGTGGAGAAAAAATGATGGGTTGAAATGTCATGTTCTTTACGATTGAATACGTATTTTTTCATCTAAAAAATCTGCCTTTCCAAACTCCATTATCGCGTGGTGGAAAAAGTGTAATAAAAATTGTCTCAGATACAACAAAAAAATAGCGCCTACAATGAAAATACTGTTGTCATTTTTAGTATTTCAAATTAATTAGACGATGTTAGTCTATAAGAGACATTTTCAAGTCTAACCTCTTGAATTAAAACGTTTTAAAGACACTAATTTTACAGCGCATCCACATTAGAAAAACTAATGTTTGAAATTAAGACACTTTTGTCTTCTTCCTTAAGACGTTTATGTTCTCAAATTTGAGTCATTTTAGTGTTTCAAATTAAGACATTAAGACATTAAGATTCTAGACGTTCAAAAGACCGAAAACGACTCATCATTCCATGTCTTGTCGGCGTCAATGTCTTATCGTAGTGCCGCCGTCATAAATGAATAATGTCTGAAGTCTCCAAGTGTCTTCAATTGAGAGAGCCAAAACGTCTTAGATTTGGTGAGTTGTACTTCAAGACATTAAAAAATGTCTTGTCTACCAAACGTCTTATTTTCAGACGGAAAAACGTAGTATTTTAAGACATTCAAAATGCCAGAAATCACGAACTTAACCGATAAGACACATTTTTATGTCTAATATTGAGAATGAAGACGTGTTGGAGACACTAGTTCCTACAGTCTATGGGCAACATTTTTTTCTCCACATATCATGAATATTCAATTTACCTACTGAATTCCCCGGGATTGACTGTGGGACGCAGACCAATTGACGTGATAATCCCGGATACCCAACATTATCATCTAAACAGCGTTAATCGAACGAAAATACAGAGTTACAGAGTCTCATTATCGTGACGCGTGTTACTCGAGTGACAGCCATATGCGAGTGAAAATTTGGTGGGTCAACAACAATTGACGCCCACCGCAGAGCGGGGATAGCGAATACACTCATTCTCCCTGTATAACCATCACACAACTTCACGAATTTGTTGTACAATGTCTATTCAAGAAAATAGGACGCCACCTGAATGTGTTAATTCCCACCTTGCATTTGCATTCAGCATGAGTCTTTAAATTTCAAATTAACACGAGCTTATATAACTACTCTGATATTCACCAAGGCAAGTGCAGGGTAGTGGTTAAAATTAGACCAACAATGTAAAGATGTAGAGTAAAGATCGGTATTTGATGATTACATTATCTCAACGGGACGTTTTCAGTGGTTATGTCTATTCGAATTGGAGCCACGTAACTACACCTTGATTGGTGAATAATATTGTTGTGTATTTGCCCTTTTCCTCCCTCTCAACCCCCTTCATGTACGATCGTCTCTTTCTTTCTCGATATTCTTTCACCTTCGTTTCTAGTCCGCGGACGTGTCATTCCTTATTGTATCTCTTTTTTGCCCCAAAATCTCGAATAAACAGTCATTTGTTAATTAAATGTACCCATTCTTTACAATATTAATGGACGCAGGGGTCTCCTGAGGCTGTAATTTTTATGATTGTGACTTTATTCTCCCTTCACCTGGCGCCGTCTCCCTTCACCTCTTCATCTTGACCTTTAGCAGAGCTGATATGATCTTCTGATGAACGCTTTATGAGCTCATAGGATCCCTTGAGACCTTTGCATCCATCACAGAGAAATCAGAGTTTTGATTTTCAGTGATGCATCCCCAAGTATTAGGAATTCGCACTTAGATAACTATTGTCGATAATTTCCAGTGATATCGTTGCTAATTCTTAGGGAAATATCACTAATTCTGAGAGACCCGGTGGCTTGGCGCAGTGGGTAAGTTCGTTGCCTCACATGCGAAAGGTTCCGAGTTCAAATCCCGCCCGGGTAGAATGGTGCGATCTAACCATTTAAAGTCTTGATCATCGCAGTATACCCTAACCGGGTCGAAGCGATGTAAAATAACGAAAAATGTAAAATAAGAAAAAAAAAAGATTCTCAGAGACCCATCTCTAATTCTTAGGAATCAATCACTAAATTTCGGTGATGTTAACCATTAATGAGCAGAGTGATTCTATTCAATATCGGCTATCACCAGTAATTGATCATGAATTTTTGAAAATCAGTGACATGTTCCTGAAAATCCTTGACATGTTCTTGAAAATCAAACTTTTTTTTCTCTGTGATATGAGACTCTGATGTTGATATAATCGAAACCCCATCATATTCTAAACTTTTCGAAACCTTCTGTGACCTTCCTATGACCCAGAACACCCTCCATTTGATCTTCTTGTTACCAAGAGGTAACAATAGGATCCATTTACGAAGATTTCCATGTATTTGTTATCTATTGAATGTATACTATTGAAATGAGCAAAAGCAGTGCGATCATATTACTGAACTACATTACTTGATTATTAAACTATGAGGTCACTCTTCCTGGAGAGACCGTCTGAGCGGTCTTACAACGAAACTCTAAACGAATGTTTACTAAATAATATAACCAAATGACGAAGCCTGGAAAGAAAGCATCCATGCCTTCGTTGCTGTGGTCTTTTTGACTCCCTCATTCTTTATGCAGTTCTTCGACTCATCTCAAAGCGAGAACACGTCTTAAAAAAGTTCAGTCGCGCATATAAAACGTCTTTTATTTAATCTACCTGGCTTCCACAAAACCATTACTAACTTCAGGAAGAATAGCATTCACTACATCAAACGCATGGAAATATTGGTCGCGCAAATGTGTTTGTTCATATTCTACGTCTTGCACTACGGATTTGGTTGCGTCAAAAAGCAATCACTTTACGCACAGCGTGATGGAAAAGAATAATGAGTAGAAGCCCACTCACCTCAGAATTGCTGGTGGCAACGCTGGAGAGTCCCGGCGACATAGCACCACTGGTAGGATCTGGACTGGCTGAGACCCCAGATAACCTTGGCAACAGGGCCGGTGCATATGGATACGATGCGAGATGCGGAGCCTGTGGTTTAGGGTGTTCAACAGGGCCCGGTGGAGCACTCTGTACTGCCATAGGCATTTGCGAAGGTCCCGTGTCAATCGGTGTTCCTCCACCCTCACTACCATAACTAGAACCAACGAGTCCCTCTGTCGTGTCTCCATCATTCGATCGAAACGACTCGTGCAAATACTGACGAACCTGATTCTTCTGCTTCTGCACCACGTGATAGCGCGTCGGATTCTCCAGGAGTGTTCTGACCTGCGAACAATGAATTATTGTTGAACAGTTGGGACTCAATCTCGTTGGAAGTATTTTTCCGTAATTGCATGAGGAGCGTAAGGGACATGTTTATCGACGGATGCTGGAGGGCAGCGTCGAATGTAACCAATGAGCCAGAATACGACAGGAGGAGAATGGAGGGAATAAAACAAGCGCCAGCGGTCATGATTTATCTGGGAGGAGGTGGGGATATCGCGAAGCCCTCGGTAACTTGAGCCAGATGAAACGGAATTGAACGAATTCCGGGTAAACCATAAACGGGGACAGAGACGACGGACGTTGTGTGTGCGCTGGTGGCCTTATCTTTTTATGAGACTGATCCAACCCAATAACCCGATTCATTCGACGGTAGATAGGCTTTTCCAGGGTTTATTCCTGCCATGTTGGAAATCGCTTAATCATAATTGATGATTAATTGTCTGGGTGACCTTAACGTTTGAGAACTCAGCTGGGGAATTGATATCATGAATATCTTTGGAGGAGAATGTTTTAAAAGTGTGTTGTTCGTGGGGATAATCAGCTGATTGAAGGAATTTTCAAATTGGGAATTTTGGTCTTACTTCAAAGAGAATAGGGCTTGTTTTGGAAAATGATGGGATTGATGATTGTGTGGGGTTTCATTGGAATTGTTTTGGAAGTGCCCTTCATCTTTGTCTAGCAAGCCATTGAGTCAGAGTTAAGCAGCCTTGTCTTTTAAATCAGGATGACGTTTCCCTGTCTTCGGAAAGACATAGAAACTCATCTTTTTATGAGACTAATGCAACCCAAGAACAAGATTCATTCACCGGTAGATAGGCTTTTCCAGGGTTTATTCCTGCCGTGTTGGAGATCGCTTAATCATAATTGATGATTAATTGTCTGGGTGACTTTAACGTTTGAGAACTCAGCTGGGGAATTGATATCATGAATATCTTTGGAGGAGAATGTTTTAAAAGTGTGCTATTCGTAGGGATAACAAGCTGATTGAAGGAATTTTCAAATTGGGAATTTTGGTCTTACTTCAAAGAGAATAGGGCTTGTTTTGGGAAATAATGGGATTGATGATTTGGCAGGGTTTCATTGAAATTGTTTTGGAGGTGCCCTTCATCTGGAAATTGTTCTGTTTTATTTCCATCAAAGTTCATCCTGAACTTTTCCAATATTTACAAAGACATCACTCGCAACATTTATTCTCATCAAACTCGGAAAAAAGAAAATCAGTGCTTGAATGAAGAGGAATATTTTTTCATTTTCCCAGCTATCCCCTGCTGATTAAACATTAACAATCTAGTCATTATTAAACTCGAAAATTTGTGAATATTGCAGCATAATTTGGACAGCTGATCCAGACGTTCATGGTAATCCAGTTCACATCGGCGGTGCGCGCACGGCTACGGATAGCCGGATAATCTAAAGAAAGCTATTACGTTTTCGCCTTTCCACGGTCTATAACCTCTGTAAATGTGTGGGTATTGAGTAAACCGTATATACTTGTCTCTTCTCCCTGAGCTCATACTCGTTCCCGCAGACGCCTTGTCGGTAATCTAAAGCAAACTATTCCGTATATACCTATCTCTTATCTCATCTAACCGACGAGCGCAGGATCGCAGGTACGACACACTGTAAACACAGTGGAGCGCACTCTTGGGCCATTAACGATAAAAAGACGGGCTTCCTAAAATCGGCAAATATACGACTACAAAATTCTTGAGTAATGCAACTATCTGGCCGAGCCAATCCAAAATTACAGCTCCCATGGATATTTCAAAGAAATTATGAATTTAAATGGTTTAGAATTTTTTTTTCGAATAAATATTCCTTCCTCGTCAATGAATTCTTTCTGTGGTATAAAGCCGTGGGGTTATCTCAAATTGAATAATTGCGGCACACTGTTAAAAAAATTTGACTGAATTTTCCCCAAAAAGATCCGGAATTCAATTTAAGGGGACGAAGTCAGTAGAATTTCAAGATTCTCTAAGAATTCAAATGACGTCTTATGCTTTTCATGGCATGAAAACAGAAATTCTACAATTTACAGGAACAATCAAGTGAAAATGAAAATTCACCGCTCAATTCCCTTCAATTTTCAGGAAATTTCGGTAAAATTCTTGGAATTCCAGAAATGTTTCAAGGAATTCCCTGCAAATTCTGGGAAATCTGGAATAAAAAAAAATATTTCTCCAAACTTTCCTGACTTTTCATTAATTTCCCCGGAATAATTAAATTTAGATTTGCACTTCCCACGGATTTTTTCATAAAATTATGAATTTACGTATGAATTAGAATTTTTGTTAAGCGGTACACTATTAAACAAATTTGACTGAATTTTCCGAAAAAAGACCTAGAATTTAATTTCGAGGAATTTGCGAAAAAGCCAATGGAATTTCAAGTTTCTCTGAAAATTCAAATGACGTCTTATGTTTTTCCCGGCATGAAAACAGAAATTCCCCAATTTACATGATCATTCACGTAAAAATTAATATTCCCTTTAATTTTCAGGAAATTGCTGTAAAATGCTTGGAATTCCAGAGATCTCCGTGATTTGTAATTAATTTTCCCGGAATAATTCAACTTAAATCGACAGTTCCCACGGATTTTTCCATGAAATTATGAATTTTCAATTACAAAATTCCTTGAAATTTCAGTGGAACTGTTATGAGAAATTTCCAAAACCCGAACTGGAAATTTCAGTGAAAAATTGTCAACAATGTAAATGAACTTTCCCCTCCGACTGATACTCCATACATACTTGAAGGACTTGGGGTGGAACATCCACACCAATTGTCGCTAGTTGAGTGGGTGGTACTAGCCTAGGGGCAGCGGCTGCTGGCCTCTGCTGTTGCAGACTCTGCCGGAATTCCGCTTCCTTTCTCTCCTGCTCCTGCAGCTGCTCCCTCATCAACTGGAGTTTCAAGTGTGTCCTCGACGTCGGCGTAGCTGTTTTGAATGTCGGCGGACTAAAATCGAAAGAAAAAGAAAAATCCCAAATAAAACATTGCATAATGTATCTCTCCGCGCGAAATTCACTATTGAGTAATTTAGTATCATCTGATAATAACTCTGCACTGATACTCTGACACAGTTTTTCGAGATATGCACTCACTGCGGTGGAAATTGAATGGCCATTGTCACTGTGGCATGAAAGAAACTAGACCAGTTGATAAATAGAACGTATGACGTTTGTTTGCCGGAGACAAACGATAAAATGAGAAATCGTGGTGGCAATCAGTTGTGCCTGCTGTTTGCAGATGGTACAATTTTAATATCAACGAATACCTCGGTCAACATCATTAGTACACATTCGTTCATGATCATCAAACATTTGAATCACTCACGAAGTGGGCTTGCAATTTGCATTGCTTCATCGGTACAGAGGGAATTCTACTGCAGCATCTGATGATTTCAGACAATTGCCACGAGATAGCTCTGCACATCTGATATGTGGAACAAGAATAAACATGAAAAATTAGCAATTCATACGCGGCGAGGGAAGTGAAAAATTTCGGAGCTCGCACGTGAAGATTTCTGAGTTTTGTCGTTGATTCTGGGAAGATTGTTGGGGATCGACTGTTAAGGTATATCCCAAGACAATCGACCACAAAAGTTAGTCCCTATGGATTCCCGAAACAATTCTAAATAACTTAATTTATTGCATTCTCAGTAGTTATTGAGTTTTTTTATTCTCACGTGTTGTTGATGTAGGCAATAATGACTGTTTGAATCAAATAAGAAATTATTTGTTGATTATTTTTTTGAATCAAATAAGGAATGCTTTTTATAGTTGAATATCGCAGAAATGATGTAGTACAAAATTTAAAAAAAATTCATCGCATTCGGAATTTATCAATCTATCACGGTTTAATTTTTTAAGGAAATCATAAGAACCGTTTTCTCATAAGATAGAAAAATCGAGTTCGGGGGAGCTATAACCCCTGTTTGGCCTACACGGAGAGAAATATTGAAAAAAATTACGGAACATTTCACGTAATCCGCAAGCGAGAATCGTTTTCAGAGAATTTCTATAGGAATATAAGAGAATAAATCTGAAACGTTCAGTAAATTTACGGGTCTGTCACCGAAAAAATACGAAAAAATCACGTAATTTTTCTGGAAGTTGTAAAATCTAACAGAAACTTCAAGACTTATTATGCCTCAGAAGATGAAAATTCTTGGATGTTTAAGAATTTTTACGAAAAGTTCCGGAAAAATTACGGAACGTGTTGTTGAAATCTCCCCCTCACGGTGACTCATGGATAGCCGTGAGGCGTCGGACGGATGAGTAATTTTTACGGAACAGATCGTAGAATTTACGTGACGATTGACACTTTTTATTGAATTTTACTTCGCTCCCAGATTACG